>NC_135784.1:47889660-48224660 GCF_051106095.1 Pogona vitticeps | reverse complement strand
TACCTTGAAATTTCCAGGATAACACAAATGAGTTGGATCATGAGTATCAACTATATCTACTTCCAGAGACTTGCGTAGATATATAGTTATTTTCTATGTCTCCACCACTGTCCCATTTTTCTAGATGACAGCAGTGTCAGGAATTTTTCTGTGGAGAATCATGCTTCAAATCAATCTTAATTACAGTACATTGCAAAAGGCAGAATTGCCTGCATTTTGTATTCCCCTATCTGGCAGTGATAGGCAATGCTTCCAGAATTATGCAAGGTGAACTATATATTCATATATTCCTGGTGTTTGTCTGCACTTAAATGCTTTGGGCTTAATGCAGACGCGTACTATTGATTTCAATATGAGAGATTTTAAATACAAGCCTAATTCTCCTTTTCAAACCAATTTGACAAACGTGCATTTAAGTTGCTGAGGTAAACATTCTTTCACATGTTTATTGCTCATTTACAAGCAGTAAATTGAATGCCCTTTCCCCAAATACGCCCCTTGTCTTCTTTTAATCTCCCACTGTTAGTTGTTACTGTTTTCAAACCTTTTATTTCTTTTTCTGTTGTTCATGAAGAATAATGATTATTATTTGAATTTCTGAGCCATGCATTTTACCAAAGTCACCCAAGGCCCACATAACATATTAACGATGAAGGAAGCAGAGGAAAAAAATCCAATAAACCAAGCTACGTGGCAGAATCTTTGTTTTTCACGGAATAGTATAGTTTTAAATAGAGTCTGTGGCAGCAAGAGCTGGTTGAAAGATTACACCTCACATGGATATCAGCATCTATAAGGAGATGGAGCTTCTAGGCACATTACTGTATAGGACCCATGTCACTGGAGGAAACCATTATGTGGATAAAAATATCACAGATCTCTTTCATTTCCCATTCCCCTCAACTTCTTACAGCATTATTCTGCAATGTACTGTAATTTAGGATATAAGATTTATATTAGGAAAGTGTATCTGAATTTGGAAATATTTGGAATTCAAAAATTACCAGCCAGTTGTAGTCTCATCCCATTGGAAAATGTACATCATGCGCAGTATATTTTCTCACAACCCCATCTATTATCTCAATAGATTTTGTTATTGTTCTTCATCAACTGTTTAGGTATCATCCCTCCACCATAGATGGTGAGAGGAGGATCCTCAACAAGGTTATGCAAATGGATGCTCCATGGCATGGAGCACTTCCAGTGTGAAATGTGTAGTTGTTGTATCTTAAGCCAGGTCCTTAAGAACTGGGAATGGCCCATGCCACTGAATTTCTGCACAACAGTCAAAAGGGCTTTATTTATTGTTTCCTCCCTTTGGAAAGTGTACATTGTACACAGTGTATTTCCTCACATCTCCATATAGATTTTGTTATTGCTGTTCATCAGCTGATATTAGAATAAGACCAATCTTGGTGTCAGATTTTCATGCAGAGGGCATTCCATTCTGTATGCCTCAGTATGTAGTTATGCGGGAAACTGTTGAAGATCAGATAGAATTATTCCATCTTGTCAAATTTTTTAAGGGATTTTATAGGAATTGTTTTAGGATATAAGGTTTATATTAGGAAAGTGTATCTGAATTCACCAAATACATCCAAATCTCAATGGGATAATTCCGAATATCTGTAACAATAATTCATAATATTCGAAGTCCCATTTACTCCTATAGGTGAGAAAGCAAAAAGGCTAGGTTTCTGCTTGCTAGAGGAAAAAGTAAAAAATTAAACCTATTTCTCAGGCATCCTGGAGTTATTTCTTAAGAAAGGAAACTTAAAGACACTCTGGCACCAAGGTTCCTGGGAACAGAGAAATCACTGTCTCCTGATTGAGGTTGGCATGAGTTTCCGAAGGGAGGAGGGCTGTGGTAAGAGGAAACCTGTAAATTAGGTCTGTCTGCACCAATGAAATCTAGAAGCAGGCACAGACACCAGAAGGTATTTTCTTCACAGTGGTTCTTTCCATTTGAATGCTGGGCATAGCTGCTTTAAAATCCCCTGAGCATTTCCTGTTAGAATATGCTCTGGGGCAAGCCTGCGCTGCAGCAGTTTTCTCTATGTCATTTTTTGAACTGTCAGCTTACTTATATGTTCGCTACATCTCATTGTATGTTGTTAATTTAATATAGTTAGGAATAAGATATAAGAGTAGTAGATTCATAGATTAATACATTAAAAATGAACAAGGAAACATTATATTATGTTTAAGCCCCTTTGAAATATATCAGGCAGGGGAATAAGATATTGTTATATATAGACAAATATATTAATAGGTTTTGCATCTCTCTCTCTCTCTCTCTCTCTCTCTGTGTGTGTGTGTGTGTGTGTGTGTGTGTGTGTGTGTGTGTGTGTGTGTGATTTTTATTGGAAGGGGTTTGTATTTAGCTGTCAGAATCAAATAAAATTCTTCTTAGGCAGTATGAAATATGAGTGTGGTAGAAGAAGCAGGCACTTGGGGAAGGCTGCACGAATTCTGTCTGCACCCACTACACCAGCTTCTACTGAGATGAATGGGAGAAAGAGAGGAAAAAGACAACCTAGAAATGATATTATGACACACACAGCCAAACAAAATCTGTCACCCAGTTGCCTTGTTCAGCACTGACACTATGAAGGGTGCCATGAACACTGCTACTTTCTTCATGCTCTATATGGTCCTTCTTTACTACCCTTTTCAGTAGCTGATGCTGCATGTGATGGGAAGTTGGCAAGAGTTTCCTTGCATTGCCTTTTTAAGAAAGAATCACAAGAGACTGTGCCCATTGCCCTTTTAAAGTCCTCAACTCACTCCTTTCTTATCCTGTGAAGCCAATGGAGGAAAAATTAAAAATAAACTGACCAGCCATCACTGGTCAGGCACCTTTCTGTTCTATGATCTGGGCCTGCTATTTGTGCATTTGCAGGATTTTGTTTTTTCACAGAGAACCAGAAGCAGACAAATTCCACCATAGATGTAGAAATGGACCAGGTCACAGTGTCTCTGGAAAGGCACAGGATTAATAAGGCATCAATCTGTGTGCCCTGATTTAGACACAGATTGGGTAACAGGTCCAAGGCATATTGCTAGTATTCCCCTTTGAAGGTTGTAAAACGTCACATTTAGGTACTAGGAAAATTCAGTGAAGCTTTGAATTAACTTCTGTTATTACAGGGATACTTGTTATAATAATTAAACGGTTAAGATTTTTTACATTATCATTCGTGTTCTGTTAAACATGGAAAGTTGAGAACACAGTTTACAGGCAATTCTTGAGAATGTATCAAGTGTACAAATTCCAGCCCAGTTTAGAGATTGCCAGAATTAACCCAGGCACAGTATGTTCAGATCTCAAATGCTATAGTCCTGGGTTCTGTTACATTCATAAGGTCTGAAGAGGTCTTAGTTTCATAGTATTTCCTGCTTCAAGTCTCCTGCCTGATTAATTGAATTATGTTTATTCAGCACTTAGATGGATTTCCAGACATAAGAAAAATCTGTCTACCATATGTTAAACCGAGTTTCATGCTGCAGTGGTTAAACTGCAGTATTGCAGTCAAGACTTTGCTAATTCAATCCCAGCATATTCAGGTAGCCCATTCAAGATTTATTCATCCTTACATCCTTCTGAGGTCAGTAAATTGAGTGCCCAGGTCACTGGGGGGGGGGGGGGAAGAATGTGTAGCCTGAATAATTGAGCTGTAAAATGCCCAGAGAGGGATTTAAGTGCTATGGTGCAGTATATAAGAAGCACCCTTTATAATATACTCTTCTAGATGCCTTCTAAAAGTAGCTAAATGTTGTCCCACTGAGGATCAGCATCATTTCTGTTTTTGTAAACCATCCTTCTAAAATGGTCTGAGAACTGGTTGCGTTTTCTGACTATAGGGGGAGGTCTTTCTGCACATGCTCAGATACATTCTTTGTTCATTCAACATAAAACAGAGTAAAATCTAAAAGATTTTTTTATCATGCCATGGAAGTAATGATTTAATTAATTCATTTCTTACAATAGTAGTGTGTCTCTGGCCACACCCAGGAAACACTAGCTATTTGAAGTGATATCTCTTTTACCTTTTATATTTCTCCCCTTTTTCCTAATAATTGTACTGCACTGTGACTGCTAATGCAGTATTTAAAGTTATATATTAGACATTTTTTAAAACCCACAAGCAGACTTTAATTAAAATGTTCCATATGCCATAAAGCAGCCACTCTGCACCATACAGTTCTAAAACTGTACTGGTTTATTTTAAAGCAGACCATTCGGTAATCATATTCCAAAGACCCCCAAAAACTCCTTGTTCATTTTCAAAGCCATTTTGTTTGCAAAGTACAGTAGGAGAGTGTTATAATGCCAAACTAGAACCCACAACAGCCAGGGTATTATCCCTCCCTAACCAAAGGAAATGCTTATAGCTGTTAATAATTTACTATGGCTGTAGCCACATTCTTGCAAAGGTACACAAAATTTGACTAAATTCTGTGTAGAGGGTCTGAACAGCCTAGATTACTGACTAATTAGGATCAGCCAAATGATATCGGACACTACTAAATTTCTGAAAGGAACCATTTTACATTCATTTGAATTCATAAAAAAATAAATAGATTTACTAGAATAGGTTTTGGAGAAAAACAATTTAACATTCACTGTAGCTGCTCTACCTCTGCATTCATTTTGCTATACAAAATGAAATATGCTTTTTTTTAAACTGAGAATTTAGTATCACTAACAGGATCCTCCCAGTAACTATGCACAAGGCTCCTGGGTCCTCTGACTTCCTTCTGTGTCCTGGTGTTGAAAGAGTCTCTGAATCACCAGCTCTTTCACCTATCAATAGCTAGCAGCGCTAGGTAACACTATCAAGGCATAACATAATAAAAGGGTGGACACTAATGTTGCTATATATGTTTTCCAATCAGTACCCCCTCGGCCCCCAGAGCTGGGGGGGGGGGGAAACACATTGTTTTATAACTTGTAGTTTCCCTCCTAAAATGTGAGAGGTCCATGACCAAGGGACATGTTTCTCTTCCAAGCAAGGCATAAGGACTTCCACATTCTCTTTAAAAAATAGTAAACTTTTTTAAAGGGAATGTTGGGTTGGGTTGGGGTTTTAATTGAAGTGACTTTATGGCCATTTCCAGTTTCATTTGGTGCCCAGAGTGCCCGGACTAGGAAAATGGTGTCAGGTCCCTGGACTCGTCCACCCTGCCATATAAGCTGTCAAGAACGGACAATCTCAGAAAAACCTACCCCCTTGCCCCACTTATCCCTACTTCTCTGTAAGTTGTAACAGTGGCTGAAAGGGAGCCCAGCAGCAGCAGCAGCAGCTGAAACTGCCTACCACATTAAATGATTTTAGTTATATTTTTGGTTAAAGTAGGAAGGCTAAACAATCATATAGGTGCAAGAGTAACTAAAACCAATTGCAGTTACACTGGGGGAAAGGAGTGATGTTACCCCTTGCTACATTGTGATTATAAGGTAATTTAGTTAGCCTTTGTATTCTCAAAGGCTTTCATGGCCAGGATCTGATGGTTGTTATGGGTTTTTCGGGCTCTTTGACCGTGTTCTGAAGGTTGTTCTTCCTGACATTTCACCAGTCTTTGTGGCCGGCATCTTCAGAGGACTGGAATAGGAACTCTGTCCATGCTGTGTTGATGTTTGTTGGATAGCTGAGTATTTATAGCTGTGGGAACAGCTTTTGTCCTTTTTAGGAGATAGGGTGATCAGTGTGTTTTTGTTGTGGATGTATTGTTGTGATAAGTGGGAGAGATTATCTGTTACTGTGGTTGATTGGTGTCTTTAGCAAGTCTTTTTCATGCAATGATCCCTGGTCCTTGTGGCTGGGTAGAATTTGTTGACCTTCTGCAGGCTGTATTTTCCAGTGCTAGAAGCCAGGCCTTGTTCAGTTTCAGACTTTCTTCATTTTTGTTGAAGCTCTGCTGATGTTTATGGATTTCAATGGCTTCCCTGTGCGGTCAGATAGAACAACCTTCAGAACACGGCCAAAGAGCACAAAAAACCCACAACAACCATTAGTTAGCCTTTGTCTATCGCAAAAGGCAGATCAATAGAAATAGCCTGTTGCTTGTGAGCAAGCTCTGATTAAATGGATGATCATGCACTGCATTATGTTTTTGCATGAATATACATTTATGTGCTGTACAGATAAGACATGTCCACTCCATGTTAGAAGTTTGAACTTTTACACTGTATGCTCTAGAAAAGGATCTGATCCCTGAAAGGTAGTGGAACTGTTGCTGTTGTTTAATTGTTAAGTTGTGTCCAACTCTTCATGAGCCCATGGACCAGAGCACATGAGGTCTTCCTGTCTTCCACTGCCTCCTGGAGTTGGGTTAAATTGATGTTGGTAGCTTCGGTGACACTGTCCATCCATCTTGTCCTCAGTCGTCCCCTTCTCCTCTTGTCCTCACACTTTCCTAACATCAGAGTCTTTTCCAGGGAGTCTCCTCTTCTCATGAGAGGGCCAAAGGACTGGAGCCTCAGCTTCAGGATCTGTCCTTCCAGTGAGCACTCAGGCTTGATTTCCTTCAAAATATATAGGTTTGTTCTCCTTGCAGTCCAGAGTCTCTTCCAGCACCACAATTCAAAAGCATCAATTCTTCGGCGGTCAGCCTTCTTTATGGTCCAGCTCTCACTTCCATACATTACTACTGGGAAAGCCATAGCTTTGACTATGCAGACCTTTCTCAGCAAGTTGATGTCTCTGTTTTTAAAGATGCTGTCTAGGTTTGACATCGCTTTCCTCCCAAGAAGCAGGTGTCTTTTAATTTCGTGGCTGCTGTCACCATCTGCAGTGATCATGGAGCCCAAGAAGGTAAAACCTGTCACTGCCTCCATCTGCCTCCACATCTTCCCTTTCTATTTACCAGGAGGTGATGGGACCAGTGGCAATGATCTTAGGTTTTTTTATGTTGAGCTTCGGACCATTTTTGGCACTCTCCTCTTTCACCCTCATTAAGAGGTTCTTTAATTCCTCCTCACTTTCTGTCATCAGAGTGGTATCATCTGCATATCTGAGGTTGTTTGAACCAATCAGTTGTTCCATACCCAGTTCTAACTGTTGCTTCCTGTCCCATGTATAGGTTTCTCAGGAGATAGATAAGGTGATCAGGCACCCCCATTTCTTTAAGAATTTGACATAGTTTGTTATGGTCCACACTGTCAAATGCTTTTGCGTAGTCAATGAAGCAGAAGTAAAGATTTTTCTGGAACTCTCTGGCTTTCTCCAGAATCCAGTGCATGTTAGCAATTTGGTCTCTAGTTCCTCTGCCCCTTCACAGATTGCTGCCTTGTTGTGGCGAAGGGGCTTGAGTAATTCAGAGACGCTATGGGCTATGCCATGCAGGGACAGCCAAGAGTGGTCCATTGGTCCAGATAGGCGGGGTACAAATCAAATCAAATCAAATCAAATCAATCAATCAATCAATCAATCAATCAATCAATCAATCAATCAATCAATCAATAAATAAATAAATAAAAATAATAAAAAGAAGAAGACGAAGACGAAGACGAAGACGAAGACGAAGACGATGACGACAGACAGACAGGTCATAGTGGAGAGTTCTGAGTAAACACGATGCAACTGGAGCAGGAACTGGCAAGCCACTCAAGAAAACCCCATGAACAGAAACAAAAGGCTAAAAGATATGATGCTGGAAGATGAACCTCTCAGGTAGGAATGCGTCCAATATGCTACTGAGTGGAACTGTAGCCGCCACCCCCCCCAAAAAAAGGGATGGTGATTTACCAAGAAGTATTAGTTACAGAGAGAGAGAGAGAGAGAGAGAGAGAGAGAGAGAACGTATGGAAAACAGCATTGTACTGATAGATAATAATTTCTAGAACATTTTGAAAAAACACCTTTAAAAAAATCTTATCCTGAGTTTATCATAGAGTTAGACCCTATGATTCTTGATTTTTATTAGTTGAATCTCACACGCTCTTATACAAAACCATTAAGGTCCCTGTGAACTCAATGAAAACAGAACTAAAATCACATTTATTCTCCTAGAATACAGAGGTTGTAAAACGTACACACACACACACCTCAAAATGTGAAACAATTCCAATGAAGACCATTACAAAAATAACTAAGATTTCCAGAGTCCTCATACTATAAATGAAAGCAGATATTTCAGTCCAGCTGCATAAAATATCTCGGTTGTCTAGATCCACACACTATTAAGAAAGATAAATCTTTCAAAATATAGAGATACAAACCATAAAATTTCTCAGACAGTTTGAAAGTGTTCTTATTGATGAAAACGAAAAAAGGAGCTCATAATCTAATTCCAATACACTGACACATGATCAGTCACAAGGAACAGAATTTATTGCTGCTATAGTGACATATCCTGTTCTATTTAGAAGAAAAAAGGAGCCCAGCCTTCTCCAAGCTGAACATCTAAGTGCTCAATAAAGCATGTGATTAAAATTAATTCTCCTCTTTGAACAGTAGGTGGCAATGGACTAAGTCTAAAGTAATGTACTGATTTGTGATTAATGAGCCATGTACAAGTTGCCTCATATCTGAGCAACTACACTAACCTAACCTATTCCTTTTCATCCCATGAAGCTCAGCTAGATGTTACACTCAAATGCATGTAACATTACCCTTATTGATCTTTTTTTTTCTTTGCACTGTAAAAGACAATCCTGAAAGGACAAGAAAAGGTAAAGAAGGGTGAGCAAGAGGTATTCATTCCCCCACCACTACCATGCCTGCTCATTCACACTCAGTGTTCGAACGCCTTCTATATTTACCCATGCAAAGAGCTCTCCAGAAGATAGAACAAGGGTGTGAAATTGAACTGTTGTACCATCACCTTTGATAGCATCACCTCAACAGTAATCTCTCCCACACCATAACAAACCAAGCACCTCTGTGGCTATAACTGAGTATTTGCTCCTTACAATGATCTTCAGTAAGAAAGGGTTGCTGGGGGGTGGAAAAGAATAAACAGGACCATATCAGAGGACAGTGGCATTCCTTCACGCACTCATTAGGTCAGTTTGGTTTATGTTTTCAATGAGTTGATGAATGAGTCCAGAGTCTGTGGAGAGACATTCCAGCAAACAGAACGTAAGAAGAGCCCTGCTGGATCAGACCAAGAGCCCATCTAGTCCTGCTTCCTATATCTCACAGAGGCCCCACCAGATGCCAACTAGATACCTGTCTCCTGATACCCCTCCCCTGCATCTGGCATTTTGAGTTACCTTCATTTTAAGCCTGCAGATTATACATCCCCATCATGGCTGGTAATCTGCAATGGATTTTTTTCTCCAGAAATCTGTCCAATCCCCCTTTAAATGCATATAGGCCAGATGCCAATCCCACATCTTGTGGCAAGGATTCCCACAGACTCAGAACACGCTGGGTAAAGAAATATTTTCTTTTGTCTGTTCTCACTCTCCCAACACTGAATTTGAGTGGATGTCCCCTGGTTCTGTTATTGCGTGAGAGAACCACTCTATCCACTTTATCCATCCCCTGCATTATTTTATACGTTTCCATTATGTCCCCCCCCCTCAGGTGCCTTTTCTCTAGACTGAAGAGCCCCAAATGCTGTCGCCTTCCCTCATAATGGAGGTGCCCCAGCCCAGTCATCATTTTAGCTGCTTTCTTCTGCACCTTTTCCAGTTCCACAATGTCTTTTTTGAGGTGTGATGACCAGAACTGTATGCAATACTCCAGGTGCAGCCTTACCAGCATTTTGTACAATGGCGTTATAATGTTGGCTGTTTTATTTTCAGTCCCCTTTGTAATGATACATAGCATGAAATTGGCCTTCTTCACTGCCACGGCACAGCTCTGTTTTCATTCCATCCTGCTCAAAACTCTGTTTCAGACCATGCCTCACCCCCTACATGCCTGTTGAACAGAATGTTATGAATTAGTTTCCAAGCAACATATTGAAAGTCTGGTTTCATTGCACATTATGGGCTGGTTTAAATTGCTCTGATTAATATTGTTAGATGCATTTTTTTTTTAATACGGGGTAGAATATCGTGATTTAGTTTTCTTAAAAGCATATTGAGGCTTTGATGTATGGTTTTTAATATCAAGGTCGATGTAATGATGGATTATATTTCTAATGTACATTGGTTAGAAGATTAAGCAACTGTAATTGTTTTTTTACAATATATAGGAATGTTGCTATAAGCAGTTTATTTTGTTTAGATATTATTATAAAATTTTACTAGCTTCCCCCAGCACCCCCAGGCTAATAAAATTATTTTTATAATGTTTCCCAAGAGTTTTTACCTTCCAACCTGTGGAGTGGAGCTATTTGTCTCCAGAAAATGTGCTGTATATGCTTTGTTCAATCTGATTACCTGACCATAGCTGCTCAGTAGCAGTCACTGAGGATCAGCAGGGAACTCACTTACCAGACAATGTGGGCAGTGGCAACTGAACTGAGAGGCATGCCAGGTGCCTGTTGTGTGTAAGCAGTATGACTGTGTATCAATGGCCTTCTCAATTTCTTCCCCTTATTTGTGTGTGTGTGGAGAGAAATTGGAGGGAAATTGCACCATGTTTCTCTTGATGAAGAAGAAATTTTCCAGCAATTTCTCAGAAGTGGGGTTCACCATCAGCAGTGGTTTGTAGCACAGCTTTGTTATTTTTCCCCTCAAGGCTTTATTTTTTTTTTAATGCTGCTGCTTCCAATGGCATTTTACAACAGTTTTATTGGTTCACCCTGCAGCCCAGTCACCATTTTGTGTCTTCTGCAATGCCTTTTATCTAATGTTCTTCTGAGGAATTGTTCTGCTAGCCATGGGAGGCAGCCACTGGGAGGGAAATGGTGGAGAGATTTTTTTTAATAATCATATAAACCAGCCTTCTGTGCACTTCCTGCAACTGCAGATAGGCCAGCAATACTGACTTCAGACATACTGATGTACATAAGGCAGGCTAAGGGAATCCAGGCTGCCCTTTGCAAAGATGGCAGATGCAGCTTCCCTACTCTAAATGAAGCCACAGCCACCATCTTTGCAAAGGTCAGCCAGTCTCCATTTTTCAAGGCGGTGGCTGGGAGGCCAGCTGGAGGCCTTGGAAGCGCCGATTAAGGTAAGGAAGTGTTGGTGGGGTGGGGGCTAAGGTAGGGAGAGGATGGGGTGTGGGTGGGCTGTGGGGGTGGTGGCGGCTGCCTATTGGCTCTGATCAGCTGATTGGTGGCCAGTAGGCAGAATGTTTTTTTGGTTGTTTTTTGTTTTAATAAGAAGGGGGTGTTAGTGGGTGTGGGGGTGGAGGGGGTGGCTTCAGAATGGTGGGGTGGGTGGCAGCAGGCGGTGGGGTGTTTTTTTAAATCAACAAATAACTTCGTCCCCATCTCTAGTTATGATGCTAACATAAGTATCAAACATAGGTTGAAAATCCTGTTGTGCAGTCATGCAAATGGCATAACTTTTAGACACAAATTGCCAAAAGTTACAAACTCTCCATAGGTATCATTTGTTGCACACTTGTAGGCAACAATGTCTGCAGATGTTTTTTTACTTATGGCAATTCAGGTCTAAAGGGTACAATGTCTACATTACGTCTTTAAGAGGCTTTTCCAATGTCTCTAGACAGCCCTCTGCTACGTATGTGCCTTAACACAAACACTTGTATAAGCAAACACTGTGTACAAACACAAACACTATACTAGATCTATCAACTTCACATTTGCCAGGTTGACAACATCCTGTTCCCTTAAATTTTCAGGGTCAGCATCTGAGACTAGAGAGTAGACCCCTGCAATATCACAGAGATGGGTCCTTCCCTGTGATGTCACAGAAGTAACGTTGGCAAGCATTGGGAGGGAAGCAGGCACAATACATAAGCAAACACCTGTTTGCTGAGCCATTGGACCTTGCTACCCATTAAGAATAGGGTGGAACGGCTTTAAAACCAGCTCACACACAACTATCGAACTTTTGGCTCATTCATTGCTACTCTCCCTATGATCTGCCCCCCACACTTGTAGGCCAGTGAAGCACTGCAAATTTCCTGATACCTCAGCCGGTTCCCTGAAACTTGAATCCCTAATCATCTTTAACAGCTACAGGATATTGGCAGTCTAACAGTATTTGTTTGATTTAAAAGTGTTTAATTTAAAAGTTAATATATTCAAGATCATGGCAAAACTAAATTGCAGAGAAAGGATTATAGGTCTTTTCCACTATTAAGAAGGCCATATTTGATCACATATCAGGGAGCAGATCATCTCACAAGGTTTCTTAGTGTTCCTCACTCTTCAGCAGTAGCCCTCGGCAAGCTGATCTCTCTTCTAAAGAATCTCCCATTCTTCAACACTGTCTTCCAGAAATAAATCACTTTTATTTCAAAAATGTTAGCCAGCCCTTGGAGAGGTATCAGTTTCATTATATGGTAAGATAATGGCACTGGGATGCCAAACATTTCTAAAGGGGGGGGGGGTGTTGTAAGATCATTTGTTCTCTTAATGCTCCAAGGACTTAGCAGAGTATCTCTTGTGAAAAAACTGAAACTTGAATTTTCTTTTTCTCTTCCATCATAATGGAAATATCTAAGATACACCAAAGCTGTTCAGAACAGTCTTTTGGGAGCTGGTACTGTATGTTAATGTTTATAGTGCCCCAAGTACTTCAAGATAAAGAATCCTAGGAAAGATTGAGAGACATCTCAAAGCTGCCCATCCATGGTTAACCATCAGAGAGTAAGCATACAAATAACCAGGTTATAATCTGCAAGAAATTTGTTTCTAATTTTGCATTTGTACATATATAAAGTAGCATTTGCAGGTAGAAATGCTTTGAAATAGTAGTGTTGGATATTTCACACATTCCTATCCTGCCATGCTGCTCATTTAAGTGGGCAATGTGGATCAGATCAGCCATTAGAAACAACAGCACAGCAAAGATGTAAACATACACTGAACAAGAGAATCACTAAAGCCAATAAACCTTTACATAAAACTAGAAGGAAAATGCTTTGGTCAGTATGATGTGCAAAACTGAATCTAGGTTAGCCTGCATCTCCAGAAGCCTACTGAAAACCTAGTTTTCTAATCTCTTGCACTGCATGGCAGGGTCCCTAAGGACGTTCTCCCTTCCCAGAAATCCCAGTGCCAGAGCCATTCAGAAGATAATACTGCTTCTTCATGAAAGTCAGCCAACTCTCAAGCAAAGCTAGAGGCAGAGGCAGACAGTCCTACTTGATCATTTCACTGTATGAGGATGGAGACTTGCAGGGAAATTCTCCATCTGGAGTACATGGGGGGACAATTTTGAATGGTTTAGATCAGGCTTGTCCAACCTGCGGCCTGAGGGCTGCATGGGGCCCAGGTCAGCTCGTAATGCAGCCCAGTGCAATTTTTTATTTTTAAAGAAATTCCAAAGTTTCAAGTTACACTGCCGACGCTTGTGCCCGGAATGTGACCGGGGCATGTCACAGCAGTAGAGGGGGAGAGAGGGAAGGAAGGAGTGGGAGGGGAGGGGACAGGGGGCTGCGTGACTGCATTGAGCCATCCCCGTCAATAGGTGGACCCCCTCCCAGCCCCATAAAGCCGCCAGAGTCGAAGCTGGCAGCCTCTGCTGTCTGAGATCACAGCTGCCAGTAAGTGCGCTTGAAGCGGGGCTGTGGAGGGTGGCTAGGGCTGCCCCCCCCATGTGGCCCAAACCTAGTGCATGTGCAGCCCAAACCAAATTTTCATCTTCTAATGTCGCACAGGGAAGGTGAAAGGTTGGACACCCCTAGTTTAGATGTTCTTCATACCCTCTGGTAGTCCAGATCAGCCTTCAAACTTAGCAAGTCCTATGAAAAACTAAAAAAGTATCCTGCTAGAAGTTCTCTTCTCATTTACTCTTTGATTGTTTTCATTGGGGTTGAATCCCATGTTCTGGAAAAACTGTTGCTTCTGAAGGTTACCGGAAGTGAAAAGTTATTTTGGGGGGTGAGTAGCTATGTTTTTTGTTTCTTTCTTTCTTTTTGGTAGGGTAGCATCCAGAGCAATCCACAAGGCACACTTTGTCTGCCTCTGCTCTACAGCCCTTCTAGACAAGATGATTTCAGCTTAAAAGCCATTAGATTGTGTCCAAGAAACTGCTGTAATAGGAATGGATGTATAGATGTGTCATATTCTTCTTCTGACTCATTATTTTCAAGAAACTGACTGCTATTTTGTACACCATTAAACCAACTGAGGTTTTTAAACTGCTTACAAAAAAAAGCAACACATAAAATGTTCTACAATAATTGACGAGGTTGTGGTTGATTAATCTCACAAGGAAGTATACCTATTCTTAGACATTCCCTGAACACCCAAAAACAACCTGGACGTCAACATACCTGAAATTCCAAAAAGCCGCAGTCTCATCTAGAACAATGTCCTTTTGTCCACATTCAGGGCAACAGGTCACCACCCAATTTGACCTGTACAGTACTTTGTTCTCCTTTATTGATTCCATCACCTGATCCAGACATATATTTAAAAATTGATGTCATTTGCACAGTAGTATGTATATCCTATTTCAAAAATCATGGCACAAAATGATCTAAAAACTCCCCCACATTTAGATTTGTCCAAAGCTTGTAGCATCTGGTCTTCCCCATCCCACTGATAAGAACTTTCTAAGAAAATTTTTATTCACTTCTCTTTAGCAATCTGAAAACCATTGTGTAATACTCTTGCTGACTGTCACATTTGCTCTCAGTCAATACCAGTGTTTTTACAGGATTCATAAGAAAAGGCTTGGTCCAAAATTTATGAGTATCCTGAAGATAGATGGAAGGTAGGACAACAGACCTCTTGCCCATCAATCTTTATGTCAAGAGCGAGGCCCTTATAAGAGAATGGGTTCTATTTCTGTAAATGGTTTACTTTATAACCATGGTTGAATTGTCTTGTATTTTTAATGAAAACATGCTTGCAAGGACACTGTTAGGTTCTCACTATTTTGATTTTCATGTGACAACAACCATTGGTGAGGCAAAAATGCATTTACAATGTTTTCTATCAGACATGATTGAGGGGGAAGGCTGAACTTATACTAAACCTTAGCATTGATGCCGAAAACCAATTCCCTGAAATTTTAAAAGTCTTCTAATGTTTTGTTGATACTGCCACAATTAAGTCAAAAGGTTTGTTGGCCAGCCGCTTCGTACCCTCATTGATAGCTCCGCAATTATGGAACGGTCTCCCGCCCAAAATTCATCTGACTCCTTCATTGGGAACCCTTTAAAAACTACTAAAAGCCTGGTTACTCAGACAGGCCTTTCCTAACCTACTACCATGCTTTTCACTTTATTTTATTTATTATGTTCTACAGTGTCTTTTTATTGTAATTTATTTTGTACCTTTTATGGATGTTGCTGAGCTCCCTGTCATTATGTTATTGTTGTTATTCAGTGTTGTAAAGTGCCCAGATGGCTGCCAGATCAGTGGTATAAAAATTAATTAATTAAAATATTATACTGACAACACAGTATTTTAAATGCAGGACAGGAGGATTGTAAGCCTATATTGAGAATACTGAACCCTATAGGAAGGTCAATCTTAGTGATACAAATGATGCAATCCAATATGAATGATGTGATCCATCCTAGGATCATAATTTGAATCATAATTTAAATTGAGATTTAAATCAATTTGAGTTTTTAAAAATAATTGATTTCTCTCCACTCTATCCACTTTAAGTTGATATGAAGCCCATTCAATTCTACTTGTCTCTGAATATTTTGCAGTGTGTGTATTTGTATCTATCTGAATAGTGAAAAAACATGAAAGGGAAGAAAACTAAGGGCTCTCACCTGGGATGGGGGGGTTCGGTGTCATCAACTGCTCTTCAACCTCTAATATACAGGCATATGTCTACCTAGTTTTTTTCCTTCTTTGCCCTAACTCATCAGGAGCCATATAATTTAGGTAACTTAGCTCCTAATTCTCATGTGATAACTCTTCACATTTCTCATTATGCTACAAATGTCACACACATTGGTATGGAATCAATTGGATGAAGATCTGCAGCCTCCAAAAGAAAAGGAAAGATGCATCTTCACCCCACCCCTAAAACTTAATACAATGAAAATAGTTCTTTCTCTCTCTCTTCTGTCTCTAACATACTTCCCTCACAAAATGGCCACCGGTGACAGAGATATCAGAATTCTCTCCTGGGGGCTCCATGACAGAGGTTTCCAGGACAGTTTGAGCTTTTCATTGGCACTTAGGCTGTTGGTTTAAACATCTTCTTTGGACTTCCTCATTCTGTTACAGTACAACTTCCATTTTCTCAGAATGTTTATTTTTTAAATCAGTTTTTTTTATAACCCCCAAACAATATCCAGCACTTTGCAAGACCCCAATTCTATTTGAGGACTGCTTCAGACATCCTCACTTCACTTTAGGTTCCATTCAGAAACTGACAAATACCATCACTTTGTTTGGAATAAATGTTGGATGCAAAGCCTCTGCCTAATAATAACAACATATTGGAGGAACACATGAGTGGTTCTATAAGAAGAATCTATCTCATGTAAGGAAGAGGAAAAACACATTACAAAGCATTTGATGAGAAATAAACAACTTCTACTTGTTGAATAAACTTTGCCCAGCACACAGCAATGGATCCAGACTATTGAGTGCCGACCTCACCATTTGTGATTAAACCAACTGTGGGCCATCTGTAACCCAAGCATATCCCAAGATCTTGTCTTCATCCCAAGATCTGTTAATGAAATTCTCAAGATGGAGATATGGGTCTACAGACCCCATTTTTTCAGACCGAATCTCTCCAAGGCCACAACTGCAACAATCCCACCTCCAACAAAACTGATCAGAATGGACTGCAGGTAGCATCTCTTCAGAACAGTGCCCAGCCTCCCTAATCTACCAGTACTCAACCCAATGTCAACATTATAGAGGGAGGAGTAAGTGGGTGAAACTCCAAAGCAGACTGGATGGTCAGTGTCTGAGATCTTTAAATACTTCTGGCACAGACAAGAGTGAAGCTGTTTCCCTGTGGTGCACACCAGTTAGCCCCACTATTCCCAGACAGCCTCCTTTGAATTGATTGGCTGTCCAGACATAGCAGATTCTCAGAGCCTGTTAAGGGTTGTGGAAAATCACTGAAGATTATGGCAACCATGGCACAAGGCTGCAGCGGTAGTGAATTCCTTCTCCCCTCTATTAATCACTGGACTACAAGGAACCAGTCCCTAATTCTGGGGACCTTTTCTTTTCACAGTAACTTATTTTCTTTAGATAAAGAGGCCAATGTCCTCCTAGGATTTATGTGAGCATGAGTGAATTACTGACTAGTGACAGTAGGTTAAAGTTCCAATAACAAGCCTGGT
Source organism: Pogona vitticeps (assembly GCF_051106095.1). NCBI lineage: Eukaryota > Metazoa > Chordata > Lepidosauria > Squamata > Agamidae > Pogona > Pogona vitticeps. The sequence continues at coordinate 48,207,342 of NC_135784.1, read as the reverse complement.
CATGTATCAGTGATGTAACCAGGCACAACAAGCATCTTGTTAATTGGCTGGATTTCATCACTGCAACTTGTACATCTTTACTTTTTCTGGAGTAAAACCATTGAACAGGCCAGAATGAATTGTACAGTGGTGCCCCGCATGACGATGATAATCCGTTCCGTTAAAATCACTGTACAGCAAAATCGTCGTCATGTTAAAAAAAAAGCATTGGAATGCATTGAAAACCGGTTAATGTGTTCCAATGGGGAAATACCTCATCGTCCAGCAAAGATCACCCATAGAGAACCACCGATCAGCTGTTTAAAATCGCTGTTTTGTGAAGCTTCTGTCTGGAAAACATTTTGCAAAGGGAAGCAAGCCATTTTGCGAAGGGAAGCCATTTTGCGGAGCCGGAAAAATCATTGTTTTGCGAACAAACGGTTTATGAAGCAAGGACCTAATTAACGTAAAGCGAAAATCCCCCAAAGGAAACATCATTTTGCGATTGCAATTGCAATCGCAAAAAAGTCATTATCAAGCAATTTCATCATTTAGCTGGGTAAGCGTCTAGCGGGGCACCACTGTACTCCAATGTCTAATGTGAAAATATTTTTCATAGTGATGTTTCTATTGATTTTTGTCAGCTAATATGTTCTTCTATGCCATGTTATGTATCTAGGCTCAGGAACATTTAACCAGAAATATAATGATTTTGTAATGGCCCTGCTTGTTTCCCTTTTGATATCCTAGATGAAATCCAAATTGTCTGAAGTGTCTAGTAGTTGATATTATACCAATTTTACAGGACTCATATCAATCATTTTAACCCCAGCAAAATTTTCTCTTGAATCCAGTATCAGACATACCTATGCTTCTACAGTTCGTTTTTACATCACCATATCCTTCCACAAACACAAATAAATATACATTTGTGAATTCATTAGGTTCAAGGAGCTGATAATACATAAATGCTAAAGATGTTTCATATATTATACCAGCACGAATCCCTATAAATTTGTGAAATTATGTGGCTACAGATGATAAAGCAACCACATGGTAGAAAATATGTGTTGGGTTCATCCTCTTTGTTATAACACATGGACTTTGGGAAACATCTATCACATTCAAACAATCTATACTGCAATTTAATTTCTGATGGCACTAATAAATCGCCACATTTCCTTTAGTCCCATGGGAGAAAAAAAAACCAGGTACCATATCTTGAGTCTCACAGGCTAAAGGTATTTTACAGGAGAAATACTGAAAGATAATACAGTATTGCAAAATACAGAACTGCAAAATCAACAAGTTGTTTCTCTCTCCCTCCTCCCATCTATGTCCCATGTATATTTTAGCACAAGTAACTGCTTCATGTATAGAGGAAAAGACTAGAAAGAAAACTACACACATGATTGACATGCATCCTTGTTTGAACCTTATGCTCCAGTCCCAGTGTTACAGTGATTTGTCTATTGTTTTGTTGCAATTGCTGTAATCTACATTGTACTCATAGATGGGATGTCTATAAATCAACTAAAATCAACTAAAAACATGGATGTTTCGGCAGGCCTTCCCTCCAGTCAATTCTGGTTGCCTCTCTTTTCTCCCTCCCCCATTGTTTGCTCCCATCTTGTTGAAATGTCTTTTATTATGTAAAAACTGTTTTTATATATACTTATTGTATTATTTTATGCTGTTAGCCGCCAAATAAATAAATAAATAAATAAATAAATAAATAAATAAATAAATAAATAAATAAATAAATAAAATTATGCAGTAGACATTGAAGAGCAGGTTAGTTTCATTTGCATACCTAGATGATTAGGAAAACAGACAAAGAAATTCAGGGCAGAAAAAAGGCCAACAAGTAGCGTATAATTAAGGATTTTTCATGAAGTAACTTCTATCATGTATAGTTGTTTTGTACTACACTTGAAGGACAGGAGAAAATTCCTGATAGAGATTGTATGATTTGATGAATGCTGTGCTTCCATTGTGCAATAGGCCCAACTGCTTAATCTGTGCCCACCCATCATTCATGACCATCTTCTGTGCTGAAAATGTGTGTGGAAACAGAAGGGTTCCTTCTCAGTTATAGGTTACTTGAGGGATTATCACATCACTGGCAAAATCTGTACACAGTTGTGCCCAAAGTAAATTCAATATAGACTATTGGAAAGTGAAGGACTATGGTTTGATCCAACAGAAGCAGAAACATAGCATTTCCCATTTGGATCCTGGGAAGAACCCTCAAAAGCCAGATGAGGCCATTGAAGCACTGGCAGACAAGTGACCTGTGGTTGCTTTTGTCCATCCTGTAATGACTGAAGAAATGAAAAAAAAATGGACTGACACTGTGGCTTTTATGACACCAGTCTCACTTTTGCCTCAAAAATAATTTTCTTGTATAGTTGCTTTAAAGTTTTTGTAGATTTTTTTTCGCCATTTTTGCAAAAATAAAAAACCAAATACTGTTCTAGTAAGAATAAGGGACAATCCCTAGTAGCCTTGAGGACAGGACGTACAGTGGACCCTCGACTTACAGACAGCTCGACTTACAGACTTTTCGATTTACAGACTTCTCTGGCCGCAAAATTTAGATTCGACTTGCAGCCAGAGAATCGACTTACAGACCAGAAAAAAAACCAAAATGGAACAAAAATAGAATAAAAACCGCTGGTTATGGGATTAATCGGTTTTCAATGCATTGTAGGTCAATGGAAATTCGACCTACAGACTTTTTGACTTGCAGCCACCATTCTAATATGGATTAATTCCTTAAGTAGAGGGTCCACTGTACATTTCTTCACTTAAAATATTGCATGCATATTTGAATATATAAATGTGTGTATAAGAATATATAGCACTGGGATATGGAGAATATTAAGCCCCGTCATGATATTAGCAAATTACAGGAGGAATTCTCACTTTGGTTCATTTCAAGTGATCCTATGTACTGGAAACAAACCAAAACAGAGCAATCTTACCCATACCAAAAATGTGGAAGCGCCTGAAAGAGGCCAGAAATGTGTGGGTAGGAATACTCTGCAGGAGAGCTGGTGTGCTCTAGCAAAGATGTCATCTTATCACTGTCTTTAGGAGCAAAGCAGACTATCCCTGCAGTGGACCAAACAGCAGGTTTTATGCCCTTGTAGTCAGCATCTCATTAACCTGACAAAGAATTTTGCAGCTCTTAAACTCCAGCCAAGAGTAAGAGAAGGACATTTCCCCCCCTTATAATTCCCATAGGTCGTGTAAAATATTCCCCATGAGATGCAAAGTACAAACACAAGAACAGAAAGATTTAAAAGTTGTAAAGAAAGCTGCAGACAACAAAGCAAATTCTTCAAATTCTTAAACATGAAACAAAGCAGCGATCATCTTAGTTTTATGCAAATTGGACAAATTTATGTAGATTGCATAAAACATTGTTTTTCTCACTGACAGAACAGAATTGAGCATATCAAGTACACATGACTTGAAGTCTTGTGGGCGTACCAAAGAATCTACCTGTTTCTCATCTGCATTTGTAAGGATGGGAAAAGTGGTGAATTATATTCCTAGCTTTAACTGACTGGTGTAGCTATACTCGATATGTGGGGGGAAATTAAGAAATTAAGAAGTGCCTTTCTCTGTGGGGAATGTATCAAAAGTGGAGAAATCATGTGAAACATTCCACACTTAAGCTTGATCCTAAGGACACAAGCTCTTCATTAAGTTCAGTGCTTACGTCTTAAGTTAGCTCTGCTTCGGATTGCTGCCTTAAATCTTCACGAGTATGAAAAAGGAAACAAACAGAACTACTGCATGTGATCCTAACATACATCAAAAGAATTTGAAGAAGCGGATATGATTTATGAACCACGGGGTTGTGTTCATTAGACAGAAGAATCTTACAAGGACGTTCCAGCCCTGCATCAGATGATATCCCAGGATATCATTCGGAATGTTTCTTTTAACTCCAGTGAACCTTGATTAGACAGTGTGAGCTGCTTTTTAATGTTTGATAAAGCCTTAGAAGTCTGCGGAAAGAAATAACTTTTCGTCTTCCCTATCCACCTCCTTTTGATTTGTGTTTATCTTTCCTCTCCACCAGTTGTGCAGTGGGAATCTGTATTAAACTAAAGAGCACTGCAGGTGCAGAGAGAAAAAAAGAATTCAAAGACACGTAGGAAGTGATGTCCTTGTGAATGCCGTACAGGTAAATATAACACTTCACTAATTTAATATCTCGACTCTGTTTTCCTGTCTTTCGACTGAGTTCAAGGAAAGATGTTCAATAGCAGGCATGTGAAAATCTGGTTATTTAAACCATGCATTTAAACATATCTGTCCTATTCACTGAAGTATGTATTTCCATTTTTCAAACATAGGCACTTCAGTCTTCCTGTCTGTTGAAGAGGGATAAAAAAAAAGAAATTGCTATGAAGCGAGACTTTTTTATCCAGTCTGAGGTCTTTGAAATTAATTCATGTAAAGTGTGCAGGTATATTTTGAGTTTCCATCACCAGAAGGAATCCATACTAGAGAGGGGCACACACTGCTGAACCAGTGGTTCAATGCTGGTTCATTTTTCAGCCAAAGATGTGCACTGCCTAGGCTTGCCTCTTCCAGTGGGTGCCCGGAGGCAGTGCCCTGGCTTCCTTGCCCCTCCTCCTCTGGGCACTATCTTTGATTGGGCACTTGCCAGGGCCAGGAAGGACCAAACACCTGAACAGTCAAAAAAGGAACTGGCACAAACTACCATTTCGGCAGTCCATGCCCATCTCTAATCCATACATATCAGATTCTCCATGCCCCACATCCCAGATTATACACAAACAGATACACTTTTATTATTATTTATTTACTGGCCAGGTATGTAAACCATACCCGGAATTTAATATGGCTGCCGGCCACACTTAAAAACACTACACACGGCCACACTTAAAAACACTACACACACACACACACCATAAACAGTGAATACACAAGACAATAAGAGCAAATTTCTACAAAAAACCAATTGCCTCAACTCCCAGTTGCGTCAGATAGTTACAAATTCAACAATTTGATGGCACAGGGAAAAAAGCTATTTTTGTGCCTCGATGTTTTAGTATATAGTGTCTTGTATCGCCGACCAGAGGGGAGAAGATTAAACAAGTTGTGACCAGGATGCCGTGGATCTGCTGCAATCTTTTCTGCTCTCTTTTTAACCCGTGCAATGTACAACTCTTCCATTGATGGCAAATCAGCTCTGATTATTTTTCCAGCAATTCTGACAGTCCTTTGAAGCCTGTTCTTGTCCAGTTTGGTTGCCGAACCGAACCAAACAGTTATGGAAGAACAGAGGACAGATTCGATAATGCCTCTGTAAAACTGGACAAGCAGCTCCCGAGGCAGATTGAATTTCCGAAGTTGTCGTAGGAAGTACAGATGCTGGTGAGCTTTTTTAATGATGCCATCGATGTTAATTGACCATTTCAGATCCCGAGAGAGTACAGAGCCCAGGAACCTGAACGACTCTACTACAGAGACCGTCCTGCCTAAGATGGAAAGAGGGAGTATACAAGGGGGGTGTTTACGAAAGTCCACTACCATCTCCACCGTTTTCTGTGGGTTGAGCACTAAGCTATTACTGTTGCACCATGCGACAAGATGCTCAACTTCCTGTCTATATGCCGACTCGTCACCGTTCTTAATAAGTCCAATGACCGTCGTATCATCTGCAAACTTTAGAATCTTAACAGAGGGATTCGTAGAAATACAATCGTTCGTATATAAGGAGAAAAGCAATCGGGAAAGTACACACTCTTGGGGGGCTCCCATACTAACTGTATGGATATCGGATGTTGTTTTCCCCAGTCTCACTTGCTGTTTCCTATTTATCAGAAAGCTATGTATCCATTTACAAACAGAGATGGGTACCTTTAGTTGAATCAATTTAAGATACAATTTAGATGGTACAATTGTATTAAACGCGGAACTGAAGTCGACAAAAAGAACCCGTGCATAAGACCCTGAGGAATCCAGATGTTGTAGGATATAGTGCATAGCCATATTGACAGCATCATCTGCTGATCTGTTGGGCCGATATACACTTAAACAGAAAATGAAAATACAGAAAATGATCAGCATCTCAAGTGGCAGCAGATAGCCAAGAGCCAGCATGTGGGATTCTGTGGGAACTGTAGTCCCCCAAAACATACATTTCCAACAGGGGGATGAAAGAGACAGTGGCACATCTCCACCCACTCGTCCAAGGCCTCTCCAAAGTCGTTCTGTCAGACGATACGAACAGCATTGTATCATCCACATATACCTCTTAAACATGCTTGATGTCTGTAGGTATAATATGAGGTAGGAGATGCTACCCCAGAGCTAGTACTAAAATAAAGGTTTGACTGTTGGGTGTCCTTGGGAATATCAGGAAGTCATGAGGTATATGATGCTGATTATTTTCAGCATCAGTTGGATGCTCGTGTGTATTAGCTTCACTTTCAATATTTTTATTTTTTTTAATATTGCAGAGCAATCTCTCCCTCAATCTCATGAAAACTGTCATATACACCCATAGGTCAATGACATTCTTCACCGTCTGCTTCATGTGAACCATGAAGTAGACGCTGTCTAGGGGGGCGGGGTATAAATCGAACGAATGAATGAATGAATGAATGAATGAATGAATGAATGAATGAATGAATGAATGAATGAATGAATGAATGAATGAATGAATGAATGTGTCTGGAGAAGTAGCTCATGCTACATTACATTTGCTAGTCAATACCAACCCAAGACTGTTTCCTGTTTTTAAACCAATGTTGGAAAGCTTATATAGACTAATATATCTGGTTCTGCCCATTAAACAAGAGAATATAACATAAAAATGGACTCTATAATACATTACAAATGTAGCAAGTGTAAAATCTAACTATCTTTGCATTTTCTTACTCTTTCTTCCCAGAATTTCAGTATGTCTTGGTCTCATTCTGTATATTTACAGCAAGTGACTACATTTCATCTATGTCTCTAAACCACTGGCTCCCAAGCTTGTGTCCCTGGATGTTCTTGAATGAAAACTCCCAGAACCCTTCACCACTTAATGTGCTGGCTAGGATTTCTGGGAGTTGTTGTCCAAAAACATCTGAGAACCCAAGCTTGGAAAACTTTGCTCTAGATAATTCTTGTACTAGACATACAAAGTCCATCACAAAACTGGAAATTGAACTCTGATTTTCGTTCGGGGTATGTGCGTGTTTGCTTTTGTTTATCCACAAAGTTATACTCTTCTATCCCCTGACTGATTACTTAGAGAGGAAAAAAAATTCAGCAAGAAGTGTCACGCCATATAATTGTTAGACAGCCATACAACTCTTCCTAAAGGAACTGCTTAAACATTTGATTTTATGATGCGATACATAATGTACAATGTGATTATAAAACTACTCTATATGCCTGCAAAAAGTTTGGTGAATCATTTATGAAATATATACATATGAAAAGCTGCTCTCTAATCTTATCTTGTCAGTAAAAGGAAGAGAATTACATGTTTGTTTTTCATGGCATTGACTTTCATTTCCTAAAACAACCCAAAAGAAATAAAATATTGAAATGAGCATAAATAGAAAATAATGTTTGTAGTACTGAGTATCTCTGAAAAGCTGAACGAAAACATTAAACATGTGGGCTGTGTAGGTTTCTAAGTGAACTTTGCATGACAGTTGATCTATTATTAAATAGATGTTGAAGTTCAATTTATGAATTATTAAATTCTTGTTACATTTGCTTGCCAGATTGTTTTATTTTTAAAAAAAATCCCAAAATTTCATTCAGTGTAAGTATTTTGAGCATGCCCTTCAGTATCACTCTGAGAGCATTATGCTGAAGGAGTGGAAAGTGTGTTCTAAAGTTCTTGCTGGCATCAGTATAAATGCTGTTTATTTTTAAAAGTTTAAGAGATATTTTAACTGGCTACATTGGATGAAAAACATAAGTGGTAGAAGATTGGAATTTACTGATTTGGCCTTCCTTTCTCCATTCTCAGTGAGCACTGTTGCTACCTACAGCATGTTCTGTGCATGCTTCATGCACAGGTGCTCTGTTCACCAAATGTATATATCTCTGTTTTGTGAAAGATACTTATACACAGCACTTCTAGGTTGGTTGTGTTCTACATACAGACTCTTTGAAGTCACCAGCAATATGCAGGAAGAAGATATCAGCTGTGACACAAATAGTAGAACAGAATAGCATAGTAATTTTCTACCATGTATACAAATAGGAACATGGTGAGGTAAATGTAAAGGTTCCCCTTGACAATTTTTATCCAGTCGTGTTCGACTCTATGGGATGGTGCTCATCCCCATTTCCAAGCCACAGAGCCAGCATTTGTCCAAAGACAATCTTCCGTTGTCACATGGCCAGTGTGACTTAGACACAGAATGCTGTTACCTCCCCACCGAGGTGGTCCCTATTTATCTACTCACATTTGCATGCTTTCGAACCGCTAGGTTGGTGGGAGCTGGAGAAAGCGACAGGCGCTCACTCTGTCACGTGGATTTGATCTTACAGCTGAAGATCTACAGACCTTACAGCACAGAGGCTTCTGCAATTTAACCCACAGCGCCACCACATCCCTCACGTTCCTTACCTCATGGTAAGGTACCATAGTCTAATTCAGTGGTTCCCAAACTTTTTCGACTTACAACAGTCTTGCCTTACTGGCCATTGGCCGCAGGTCGCCCAATATGATTCTTTGGATGGAGTGGGGAAGGGAAGGGGGAAGCCCGGTTCCATGGTGTCCTTGGCCAGATCTGGTGGTGCCCCAAGGTGCCACGGCACATGGTTTGGGAAGCACTGGTTTAATTCATACTAGAATGGTCAGCTTTGATGGGCAGCAGCAGTTGTACAGGATGTGAAGTAGGATTCTTTCGAAGTCTTGCCTGGATATATATCCCTGGTATTATGTGGCAGTCTCCTGTCCAAGTCCTAAGCAGGCCCCCACCTGCTCAGATTCTTAAATTATAGGATGTCAGGTGTGGCTCTTCATTTTGACCTCCTGCTGTAGTCTAAATAGATCTACTGCCAGACCAATAGGCGAATATTATGCAAATTGGAGGTCAGTCTGGCTGAAATTCAAACAAAGGGATGCCCTACCATGACATAGCATCTTTGCAACTGTGTGGGCATAATGACAGTCATGGGTGAGTCTCCAATAGTAATGAGAAGATGGAATGCCCGTTTTTCTTTAGATTTAGATTTTTACTAGATAAGAACCTTGAGTACCTCCTTCCTTCCTCCCTCAATCAAAATGGTAAAAAGAGAGTTTGCCCTTTTTGCAGATGTTTAGTTATAAAAGAACACATAAAATGAATAAACCTTTGCTACCAATATCTGCAATACTTTACTTTTTTATTGTCCTGATATTTTATTCTAATGATGCCTAAATGGGAAATCCTATGGCTACAGATATTTTTTACTTTCCAGTTATTTTATTCTATTTCATTTTCTAAATCCAAGACAAATAAGAAGGATCTGACCCACCCAAAGGTCTAATAAGTCATTTTGTGTTGGTTCAAAGCATGATTTCAAGCACCAATTAAAAGGCGACAGAGGAGATTTATAGAGTTTGATCCCACTTCTACTTAGGTTGAACTTTTTGGAATTAGAGAGAAAAGATTGTTCACAATTAAAAGGCAGAGAACAAAGAGAATAACTAAAACTCCTGATCTGACAATTAATCAGTACATATCCAGTCTTTAATTGGAAAGACTTCTTAACAAGCCTGGTAGGGACTGACCGATGAAAATGGGTGAAAAGTTTAAATGCTATACATTTTATAGGCACTATAATTAGTGGGAAATAACTAAAGAGGAGGGTCAGTCCTTTTCTCTGGGTACCATGGATATGGTTGATTTTCTGCTTTCACTCTGTTCTGAGAATTCTTTGAGCCTGGTGTCAAGATGCTTAGAGACAGAAAGAGCTCTGATCTCTCAGATTTATTATTATTATTATTTCAACAGGGCATTTCTATCTTGAAGAACTGAATTTACTAAACTTCTTAAAAAGACACACAATTTTTCTTTTGAATCCAGCTTTTTTGCTAAAATTTCAAATGTGTACATTACGTGCTGTCAAGTCAAAACCAACTTACATGGACCTAAATATCCAGTAAGATTTCGTTTTTTGTTTTCCTGATTTTTCCAAACTTTGGAAAACTGTTTGAGTGTTTGTATTTTTAGAATTCTGAATTCTACATTGGAGTGAGAAGCTAAAATTTGGCAGATATATATATCACAAAAGGAGGGTTTTTGCTGACTTCTTATCTATTTTACTGTAATCAGTTTTATGTGGCTAAAAACCTGTTGCAGTTGTACACGAAGCATAACCTTTGAGGGAAATTGCTGTAAGTTAAGAAATCTCTGTAGACATTATCTTTGCATACCAGATTATGCAATTTAGTATGCAACAGGTAATGTCTATGAAGATTTCTGAATTTACAACAGTTCACTTCCCCACACAGGCATCCTTCCATCTCGAGAGACTATGGTAATGTGCTCTGTATGGAGGACCTGGAACAGCGTCTAGTGTTTCAACGCTGTATGCGAAGCTGGAGTGTCCTCTTCAGGGCACAAAGCCTGGGTAGGATAATATGGAGGATAGGCTGTTACCCAAACAGCAAATCCCCAATCTCCATGTCACTGTAATAGTCCAATGGAAAGGCAAGAGCCAATACAACTGGTTCCAGCAACATCACAGGAGTTGACAGAATGACACGAACTGCTTCCGGGACTCCGGCTCCAGATTTTGCCTCAAGGTTAACTCCTGAAGCCTTTTCCATCAGTGGATATGGCTACAAGGCAGTGGAGGTTTGAAATAAAAGTTTTCCTTCTCCTAGATGGGCTGCCTTCCAAGGCTGATGAGCCCCACCTACCCGGCCTTGTCCCTCACGGCATGGAGGACGATGGTGTCATGGAAGGGAAATGGGGTGGAGAAGAGCCAAGAGACACCACATGGGTCAAAGCCTCCTCCATGAATTCCTTGTTCAAAGCGCTTTGGCTGGGATCCAGCAGAGCCCACTCCTCCTCTGAGAAATTCACAGCCAGCTCCTCCAGAGCTTCTGCAACCTGATCTGGCTGCATGGACTTCATCTCCATTTTTCCACAGATGGACATGGGAAGATGCATTCCCACCTTTTTTCCAGGACTGGGTAAAAATAGGCCCTTCTTCCTTTACCTTCATCTTCTTCAGGAGGACAAGCCTCTGTCTCCAGTGAACAATTCTGGAGAGACCGGTTCTAAAGACAGCAGGATAAATCAAGACAGAGGTCTCCATGGGCCTGTCTGGGGGCCTGATGCTCCTTCTGGAAACATGGTCTCTGGACGTTGGCAGGGATCATGTTTGAGGTTGGCCTGGCCAGCTCTCTTCGGGAATTCTTCTTCCCTCCAAATCCTCCACGTCTCGCCAGGCTGTTCCCCAGCCTTCAGCACCAAAGCAGTATTGGAAGCAATGGGGCCCTCGTCTTCGTCTTCTTTGCTCTTCTCCCCCAGCTTCCCAGGTGAAGAGGACCTGGAGGGAAGGGAAAAGTGGGAGCACCGGGGGGGCAGAGAAGAGCAGAAGCGCCCTTTGGGGGGAGGTCTAGAAAGGACGTTACTCCTTCTCTCTCTCCTTCTCTCTCGCCCCCACTTACATCCTCCCATTTCCAAAAGTTATACTATTTGCATAACCATACAACAGGATTTCAGCCAGTGAGATTTAAGTGTGGGAAAAATTATCTGTATATAGATATGACAAAGGAGCAAGTGCCATTAATTATTATGCTGTCTGAGGGTATATAAAGTTCAGGTGTAATGAGCATCAACATAGATCTAGATCCTGGGAAGCTGCTGCCCAGGGATCACCTGGTTGCCATTCGACAGGGGCTGCTAGCAAGCAGAAAGTGGTGTGTAACGTTAATCTTTCTATGTACTTGGGAGGGTGGTGGGACAGTTGCTATTTTGTATTTATGCTATGCTTTTGTTGGAAACAGCCCAGGGTAGTGGCAAGCCACCAGATGATGCAGTGTAAATGAATGAATGAATGAATGAATGAATGAATGAATGAATGAATGAATGAATGAATGAATGAATGAATGAATGAATGAATGAATGAAGGCTTTGCTGCTTTACTGGGCATATTTTCTGTCCTATAGTCTCCTTTAAAAAGGTTTTACTTTTCCTTCCTTGGCATGTTCACTGTCTCCAAATAAAAAAAGAACCTCTTGTCAGCATTGGCAAGGCCATTCGCATAATCAGAGGATCTATTGACCATGTCTATCTGGAGGAAAAAGGCTACTGAGGCATGTCCGGGACTTCCAGCCAGAGTTGCTTCCCTGGGAGACTGGAGATTACATAGTATCTGGGTGGCAGTGGATCCAATATTGAACCAGGGGACCCTACTGGTGTTATGGGAATCTGAGCTGGTGGAGAACAGAGGGCACACTCTTGATGCGGTAACTCAGTGTTTGCGAGTTTTAGAGTTGGAGGGTGGGGCGACAGCAGTGATGAGAGTAAGTTGGGTCCGTCTCACTGTACTCTAGAGTGTGTGGGGACAATTAGAAGTTGTTTCAAATCACGTGAGTGATATCTTAAACAAACAGGAAGCATTAGTCCAGAAGTGACTTGTTATATGGCAGAAGAATATGGTAGTACCATGCCAGTCGGGTTTGCCAAGCTAACACAAACAGTTTAGGGATATATGCCAAGTCTCCAAAAAGTAAAGATTCTATTTGTGTCCCAAGACTGTGGCCAGAAACATGGGTCAGAAATGTGTGGGATTTCAGCAGTGATGAATGGACAGAGAGACAGGAGGAAGTGAACGATGAGACGACTTTGGCAGTGTGAGCAAGTCTTCTGATCACTGACAAATCACAGAGCTTATAATCCCATTAGCCATACTCTTTCTGAATGGTCTCAGCTGATTCCTTTTTCAGGAGCCATGCTAATGATACAAACTACCAGCCTCAGACTTAATGCAAAATATTTTACGATTTTTTACTATCTTGTCTATAATTTCAATAAGTCTTGTATTGCTTTCATTGGGGTGGGTGACTGTTTTAATAGTTCAGAAGTTAAAAGTATCAATGTGGATAGCAGATTGTGCAGGACCATGAAGGCTAGACATGGGGCTGAATACAAAAATGAATAATAATATTCTTCAGAAATCACTGATTTATGCCATATTCCTTACTTTGTATTCATCAATTCCGGAGACCCCAATGAATTCAAGTTGATGAATATTTACCCTTTTTATTCGTTCCTTCATTGGACCCATAGAAAAAACTCGGGTACTGGCACTAGTTTGCTCTCTCTGCTTATGGGCCCACCAAACAACTGTTCAGTGGGTCTGTGGTCTCTGCCCCCACAGCCTGCCCCCTGCCCCGTTCCCTGCCCCCCTTCACATCTCTACCTTGTCTTGCCTCTGCCACCACTGCAGCCAGAATAGAAGCCTGGCTGCCAGAATGAAAACCACCATTTCAGGAGGCTAGCCTTATCTCTCTGCTTTTGTGTGTGCCAGTCAGCTGTTCAGTGCATGCAGAGTCCGAGAGAACAGGCTAGCTGGCCAGAACAATTTAGGCAGGCCCATAGGTAGAGAGAGCAGGCTAGCCTGCTGAAACCATTCCAGCCAGCTAACCTGCTCTCTCTGACTCTGCACTCACAGAACTGCTGGTCAGCACGTGCAGAGGCAGAGAGAGCAGGCTAGCCTGCCAGAACTGTGGTTTCTGTTTCATCAGCTTAGCTTCTGTTCCGGTGGTACCTGCAGCGGAGGAAAGACAAGGTAGGGAGGTGAAGAGGAGCAATGGGAAGGGGATGGGGCAGGCAGGGGGAGGGGCCTCAGCTTTTTTTTTAAGACAGCCACAATTCATGGTTCATCAGAAAACCCAGGGAAACTGCATCGATCTTGATGAACCACGACAAATCACAATTTTGGTGATTTGTCATGGTTCTCTAGTGAGATCACCCCTCAAGTGAGGGTCGTGATAGATATTGTTGTTGTTTTGAGTTATATACCACTCCACAGTTCTAGAGCACTCTCTGGGCGGTTTACAACATAATTATGCAAGGAACACTTTAACCCCCTTGCAGCAAGCTGAATATTCATTTTGCTGACCTCAGATGGATGGAAGGCTGAGTCAATCTTGAGCCAGCAACCTAAAGCCATCAGGACTTAATGCATGTTGTGAGCAGAAACTTGACTGCAATCTTGGAGTTTAACCTCTACACAACTATATAAAAGACTATATAGCAACAGAATTCCCAATACTGACATATTTCGAGGGGGGGGGGAAACAAGATTTCTTTGTTTCTATCACTGTGGTACTCAGAATTTTTGAATGAGTGATTGGTGAGGTACAAGAAGTTGAGAACTTCTGTATTACACCACGATAATAGCCACTTACCTGGAAGTAAGCACCACTGAACACAATTGGACTCGCTTTTTGAGTGGGCATGTATGCTATAAATCTTCTACGTACGTGTCTGGTTCACGTCACAATTGTTCTTTAATCCCTCATTGCTAATCACAAAGTTTTATCCTTCAAAAAATGTCTTAACTTTCAGCACCATTTTACTGCAATCAGCAATCAGAGTATGATAGCTCACTTTCCATTTTCTCCCAATTTAAAATGGTGCAATCAGAACTTATCTTCCTGTCTCACTTTACCAAAAAGAAGAGGAGATGGTGGGGTGGGGGTGGGGAATACCTCTGAAATGTACAGCTAATATGGTGCTAAGAACAAGAGTCAGAGGTTAAGAAGAGATCCATTTTGGAATTAGGTATAACTAATTCCACAAAAATGAATGAAATTATTGCCATGGAAGTGAATCAGTACTTCCCCATAGTTTTAAAGAAAAGAGCCATCTTTTCAGCATCAAAAGCAAATTCTCCAGTGCTATTCCTTTCAGCATATACCTTGGGGAAGAGTGCAATATACAGTATTGAACAGAAAGAAAATTAAATTTATCCCAGTGTGGACCTAATAAAATTGCAGGGCTTTGCCCTTAAGGTTCCTCCATCTTCGAAACTGCCTGCATTTCTATAATAATAATATTTCAGTAGCTCTTAACAGGATTCAGAAAGCCCTCAATAAGAATCAGAAAGCCCGGGCTACCATTCATGATTTACAACAGAGACAAGGTCATCCTTCTAATGAAACACACGCTCACATACATACACGCAACCTCAAGGTCTCTATTTTCAGCCACTGAGATTCCATTTGTCATTGAGATCAATGGCACTTTCATTTTTGGTAGAGATGAAGTATCAATTTTGGAGCTAAATTACCAACTCAGAATGAGGTGGGTAAAACGGAGCTGCACCTCCCCTATGTAGCTAGCGCCAGGTAGGGACAAAGTGCTTGGGAAACATGTTATGCGCAAGCTGCATTGACCTGAGTGGGAATTAAATGGCAATGCAAAACAGATGCCTGATAGAAGGGGTTTTTGATTTCCAACACCATTAAGAAAAGTGAATACATATGTACCTTACAAGACATGCATTCAAAAAATTATAGCCAGCCTTGTGCAAATGCACCTACACTGAAAAAGGGATGCGATATAACAACTCAACTGAAATCCAATAAAACATGCAAAACAAAAGAAGCTGTAAAAATTAAGAGTTTTACTTGGACCTAACAAAAACCTACTTAAATAAAACTCAAACATGTGCATTTAAAATGGAGTAACAAATGCACCAAGGAAGCTTGTCTGTTACGGTCATTGCATAATCTAGTAGCTATCAGAGAAAAATTCCTTTTTTTCATCTAGACACTGTTCATCCAACATTAATGGAAATTATTATTTGAGATACATGTATGTATGCTTATAGCGATTTAGAATTGTCTGTAGAGATCACAAATATTTATTACCATTTTCCTTTTTCCTACAAAGTGCTCAGATCAGCTCACATATTGTTCCCACATGGCTTCCCAAACACATAGTGAAGAAGACTGAAAAAACTCAGTTTCAGAAAGCTATATGTTTCATGGGACATTGATATGAAACTGTCAATACATTGTTCCCAATCAAAATGATTTGCTGCTTACAAAATTTGGGAAAAGTTACTTTTCAGACAATAATCTCCACATTCTCCCAGAAAGCAAAACAAAGGCATGGATTATTCTTTATTCTTCTTAATAAAATGAAAATCTGATTCCTAAAGAAGGCTGGATTTGCATTTTTCAGTGGGACAATAAGGATTTTTAAGATTAAAAGGCCATAGGACTGGCAGGCTGGCCTTTATAGCCTTATTCATGTGTTATTTACCTAGTTGGATTTCACGAGCAGTGCCCTGGCCCTCCATCATTGCTTTTCTTATATAGAGAACAGTGAGTATGAAGGAAAGGGGCTTGTGTTCTTGTGGAGGAACACCATCAGCATAATTCCTGGTTTTCCAGTGTTTCTGCTCATCTAGAGAGCCTCTGTATGACTAGCATCCTCCTTCAGACTTCTCATTTTCTGCATGAGGACAGCATGGGGGAGGGCAAGACTAGGCATTCCCTGTTTTGTACATTGACTCAACAGATGAAATAACAGTGACTCCAAGAGTCTATAGTATTTTTCCTCTAGGCTCTGTTCGCCACCATCCCTACTTGCAGATTGACTTCTGAAAAGAAGGACCGACAAGCCTAGTGTCATAAGAAATACTTATGACATCCTTCAGTCTCGAGAGACTATAGCATTGTGCTCTGAATAGAGGTCTTGAAACAGCGTCTAGTGTGGCTGAGAAGGCCAATTTGAGAGTGGCCATCCCTTCCACACTGAAGACAAATACAATCTGTCACCTGTCCAGCTCCCTGATTTTGCTGGTTTCGGGACTGCCTCTTTGCCTCGGCCTGCTGAACAAGTGTCTATTCAAATTGGGAGATGTCATGCTGCACCGCCTGCCTCCAGGCTGAAAGCTCAGATGTCAAAGTTTCTTATCTGTTGAGGTCCATTCCTAAGGCCTTCAGATCCCACTTGCAGATATCTTGTATCTTAGCTGTGGTCTCCCTCTGGGATGCTTTCCCTGCACTAATTCTCCATACAGGAGATCAATATGTTATGCCATGTAAGCAAAATGATTCTTGGGGGGGGGGCAGACACAGCAAGTAGTGGATGGGAGATGTAGTCACATGAGAGATTAAAGTTCTGGGTCCGTGAGGTTCAGCATAATTTAAAATCACGTTAGATGTCCCTTCCTCATCCTTCAGATAATAGGAAACATACATAGGTTTCGGAACTTCTGAAGGCTTGGAAATGGTCAGGGGAACATGTTATCACATTAAAACAATGGTTAAACTGAAACCACTTAATTTGAAAGTGTATCATGAAGCAAATGTACAGCATCCTCCATTAAAAAGCTCAATTTTCTCAGAAGCCTGTTCAGTTGGCGAAAGTTTGCCTGAAGACAAAGATTTCTGCCCTTCCATGGAAAGGCAAAGGTGATGAGGAGGACAATGTAGCTTCCCTCTCCACCATCCTTAATGGGTCAAAATGGCTTTCTTTCAAGTCATGAGGTCACATTTTAGATTCAGGTGACTACAAGTCTGAGGAAGTGCTGGAAGGGTTCATAAAAAAGCTCCCCTGCAAGGTACCTGGAAAAAGACGTTGAGGGCATCAGCCATCAATCTTCTTCCTGAGATTTCTAAATGGTTGCATATGGCTCATTATGCAAGGATAGATGAACACATTCAGCAGCATAATTTCACAGGAGTTGCTAGTATTTGATTAATTCCAGCTAGGGGGAAAAATCAACACTGTTAGATAACAGGGAGCCTTTGTGTTTTCGGCATACTCCTGTCAATTGTCAATAATTACCTCCTAAACAGACCCCTGGACTAGTTAGAAGCTTTTATGCTGGTCTCGCCTGGAGCTGTTTTCCGTGTGTAGTTATCACAACATTGTCTCCAGGCAGCAGGAAAAATGATCAATGTGTTGATTGTGTTGTGTTTTGTTTTCCCTCAAGCCATTCAGCCAACTGTTCTCATTCAGATCAAGCGGAACAGTTGGCAAAACGCTCTGCGCCTCACATCATCATTTCTGCTGGCCTCAATGCTAGCTCTCAACCTGTAGACCTCAAAGTGATGGCCTCTGAATTCACGCAATTTATACAGCATACTGTGTACATGTGTGCTCACCGTGATGGAAGTAAATGGATGAAGAGCATTCCAGACAAAAATGACAGCAGGAAAATATACACTAACCAAACTGTGTTACCATTAGACTTTTATTTTCATACTAGAAAAACTGAAAATATTAGCTTCTTTGTACCTTCGCATCAAAGAGTACTTGCAATGCACATTCGTCTCCCCAACACACAGTTAGTCTATATAATTAGACTGAGAAACAGTGAACACCAGGAAGAAAGACTTTTTAGTGGTATCCCAACAGTTATGGAATTCACCCTTCAAAGAGATACAGCAAGTCTCCTCTTTTGTGTCTTGAAGAAATCTTAAATCATTTTTATTCTACAAAGTTCTTAAGGAGCTTTAGGCTGGTTTTATGTATTTCTGTGCTGCTATATTTTACATTGTGCATGATATTTTAGATAATAATAAAGCTTATTGTGGTCATATTACCTGTACAAGTATATAAAGACGGTTAATTAAAAGAAAGAAAGAACACGAAACAAGTGCAGTGATCAATCATCAGCAAACAATGCCGTCCATCTATGTACTGCAGCTAGGAAGAGGTTTGCACCTGAGCAGTTATATGAGAGTTCTGATCTAGTAGGTAATACATGACCAGTCAATTAGCTGAGCAGCCTTGTCATTTATGCAGCAGGGGGTGAATCAGATCACTCCTAATTTGTTCATAAAATGTGCAGTATAGAAGAGTATGGGACAAAAATTTGAGTACCTCGATCCTGCATGAGCAGCATCTTTCCTGATGAGGAATTCCCTGAAATCTACTCTGAAGTGAGGCTATGGGTAGGACATTTACTCTGGCAAGCATGATTGCTCTACAGGCCTGGGGTGATTGCAACATAGTTGAATAACCTACAAGAATCCCACATGATGAAAGTGCACCACTTGCCAAAGGAGAGCAGGTTTGCTTTGCTAAGGAGAACAATTTTCGTTTCTCGATATTGTAAAATTTCTGGCTCTCTAGGCTTGTTGCTGTCTGAGGGTTGGAACAGAATCAAGGGACACGCCCAAGGTCCTAATTATATTTATTTATTCATATATTTTATTTCTTCATTCATTTTTTATATCTCGCTTCTAACAAATTGCTACTCTGGGTGGTATAATTTTATGTTCGATCAGAGATAAGCACTTGCTGGCATAGGAATCAGTTAGCAAATGGTACACATAACCAAGGTCTTCAGCTAAGAAGTGTAGCTGCAACCAGAATTTTTGGGCCTGGATCGATGCTCTGGTTTCCAGTTGGCCAACTCCAGCTTCTACATATAGAGCCATGTATCCATGCAATTGGGAACACCAGGGATACAATGCAGAAAGGCGATTTGTATATTCTGTACCTCAGAATTATATGCACTGATCCAAATGGGTACGCTGGTGCCTCGTTTTTGCTTTAAAAACCCAAGTAGCAGAGAGGATGTGAACAAGCACACAACAGCTGTCATGCTTCCTTAAGAGTGTGTTGTTTTAGTAATGGTTGTATTGTTTATGTGCTTGCTGTTCTTACTAAGGAGACCCCTTGGAAAAGTAAGCTTTTGTCTTTAAAGATAGAATTTTTAAAATTCAATAAAGCAAAACGAATAACAGAAGTTGACTTTACTACATATTTAATATCCCTCATGCAACTTTCCATTCTAATTATTAGTTGATATAAACCATTAGGTTATGGTTGCAGAATGTGACCTATGGCCTGAAGCAATTATTAATCCAGAGTACAATTAACCTTCATAAAGTCTTACAGGACACTACAGTTTGGATTGTGAATATTGATCAATGGGGCCTTGATGATGATAGCATCCCTCTACTAAATGACAGAGGAGTACATTCCAGACAACCCACCCTGCATATGTTAAACTAGCATAGTGTTCTCTGTTATGATGAAAGATGCTGGGTCATCATCACTGCTGAAGTAAAATTCAGATCCTAGTCTGAATTTCTCCTAGGGAAATAGGATAGTATAGGTATTTCACTCCAGGCAGCAGAGTGTCTTCGGGGAATCTCCCTCTGCGTAGTACACTTGTCTGATTTGCTGCACTGCATGTAAGGAAACCTCAGTACTAGAAGTACCATAAACGACTGCAATTTTCTTCTGGTGAGAAGATTACATCCTCAGTATTGCAAATGGCCATCCTAAATAGGCACCACATTTAAAATACTGTCATCATAATCAGGAAAATTATAAACAATTATTAGGTGGCCAAATTGTTGTGCAGTATACTAAACTGCACATGTGACCTGCAAGTTTGATTCTTCATTATATGGTTCAGAGTAATGCCTCTTTACAGAACTGTATGCAATTATTGCAACTATGGATTAATTACTTCCAAGTGAGGAGAAGAAAAGATTCATATTAACAGAGCAAAGCTCATATAGGTTGAAATAGCTAAAGAGATCAGGAGACAAGGATTTTTGCACGTATCTTTTTAAAGTCAAGATATGTGGTTCGTATATGAAAATATCTTTTACTGATATGTTTGCTGTGCCCCAGGTTGGACTTGAGAGGAAGAAAATTGCTACCTGTCTGCAGCCTGCTTTGAAGAATTCCCAAAATAAATTGTGTTATAAGAAGATTAGTGAGGACTGCTTATACAGACAAGATAGCAAATGAAATGCTGCTTCATGTCCTGATTTGCCATCTCTTTGGCTGAATGCTTTGAATTTCATGAACATCCCATCTACCCCCTTTTCCTGGCTGCGTCTTGCAAGGGTCTTGTTGGACAACATGGACAGGCTACAGGAAGAGGCAAGTGCCACTTTCAAACAACTGGACCTCTGAATCTTACCAGTTTGATTATTCAACAGAGAAAGATCAAATTAATCAGAGGCATAAGAAGATGGGGACATTACATCAGGAGAATATAATGCCACTCCCAAACATGAGTATCTAGGGATAGTGACCACATTTTTATGGGTAACTGCAAGACAACTTATTTCTTAACAGCAGGTTTTGATTTCATATCATACAACATGTGTTATGAAAAAAGGTTTGTTGTATTCTCATTCTTTCTGAGAATTGAAATTGTATCATCAAGGATTGTGGGAAAGAAGGAAGCATTAAGATAAAACTCATCATAGAGAACCTTGTTATGGCTCTAGCAGCAAATACAAGTAGAATCCACAAAAAATGAAACTCATCCCAAACTAGTATAGAAAGGCCCTCAAGAGAGTTGCTTTGAGTTCTATTTGGAGAAAGAGGTATAAAATCAATCAATCAATCAATCAATCAATCAATCAATCAGAGAGACATGGGTTTGTCCTCTTTTTTGCCTACATGTGCAGAAAGATGAACATTTCCAAATCCATTTTGATGTACCCAAATTTTCAGAGTATTTAAGGGCACAGAAAAGTCCTTAGATTTCTTGTGGTTGTTGTGGGTTTTTCGGGCTCTTTGGCCGTGTTCTGAAGGTTGTTCTTCCTAACATTTTGCCAGTCTCTGTGGCCGGCTTCTTCAGAGGACCCACAACAACCATTAGATCCCAGCTGTGAAAGCTTTCGCGAATACCTTAGATTTCTGTTTTAAGACAATCACATGATCCTACATGTATATTTGAAGGCTGGGCAACAATTGAACTTGTAGAATAGTGGTGTAAAGTCTGGTTCTTTCATCCTGTGTTTTTGGCCTATAAAAGTATTTGACTTTCATCCTTAACTCATGAGATAGCTACATTTTAAACCATATCTTCTCTTCCTCCTTTTTCTGAAGGACACTACGGAAGGAGGGAGGAAAATTGCAACCCATCTGGAAGCCCATCTGGAATCTGCTGATTGTATCAATTGCATGGGTTCTGAATCTTCTTGTGGAGCCTTTGAGGAGCTCAGACAGTGCTTTGAGATTTTAAGCATGTGGTTTGCCATGATATATGCTAGGTCACATCTGGGCAGTTTTCCGTACCGGCATACTCAAAATGCACAAAGGCTTAATTCACTAAAATGAAGTCAGAGCTAACCTTGAAGTGGAATTGGGAGGACCATAGCTCTAATCCAAATTGCATTTTCCCTGATAATCGCTAGGATTTTCAGATTAGTTTCATTTGAGTTTGAAATGAACTCTTTAAGTAATTCCTTAATAGGGAATTGGACAGCTAAATCCTATTTGAAGCCATGGTCATTAATTACTAAGCTGAAATTGTTGAAGACTGAGACAGTCTAATATTGCCTTAGAGATGGGCATGAACCCCTAGTTCATCAGATCTCGTCACTTCATTTATTGGCCAAACAGGTGTTTTGCACCTCCCAGCCCTACCTCCTCTCATGGGCACCCACCCGGAGGCAATAGCCCAGCTTCTGTGTTCCACCTCCTCTGGATGCTGCCTCTGAGAGGGCACCTGCCAAAGGTGGCAGGGCTGGGAGTCACCAAACACTTGTTGGACCAAGAAATTAATCGGCACAAACAGATTGCAACATTATAAAACCTGATATAGAGCAAGGTCTTGTACTCAAGAAGCTCAAATAAAGTTGTTTTTGTGAACTAAAATACAGTTAAAATCAATATCATCAATACCAAATAATTAGTAGAAGCGCTAAATAAAATCTTAAAACTTAAAAAAAAAAACTAAAATGTTTAATGAAACGTGACTAAGCAATAAGACACTGAGATTAAGAAGATAATGTTCTGTATCTAAAGCAAAGCGAAGCAAAAAGCAAAGCGTGCTGCTTATATACCGCCCCATAGCACTTCAAGCACTCTCTGGGCGGTTTACAAGTTAATTATGCAGGCTACACATTGCCCCCCCCCAGCAAGCTGGGTACTCATTTTACCGACCTCGGAAGGATAGAAGGCTGAGTCAACCTTTAGCCGGCTACCTGGGATTTGAACCCCAAGTCGTAAGCACAGTTTTAGCTGCAGTACAGCGGTTTAACCACTGCGCCACGAGGCTCTTTATTATCTAGAGATAATAAAGTTTGTAGTATTGGATCAATATATTTCACCAGTTAGATATGGAATGAGTTGGAAATATCTAAAGGGTGCTCTGGATTATTTACCATATTAGTACTCACAAGAGTTTAGCAACTAACCTTAAAACATTCATCTTTAAACTCAGGAGTTTTGATTTTATGATTCCTTGCATTTAATAATAAAGTGCTTGAAATCCTGTTCCGCAGCTATGCAGAAAGCATCACTTTTGGAGAATAACTGCCTCAAATTAAGAAATATCTGTAGACATCATTGGCTGCACACCAAGTCACACAACATGTGGTAGATGGTGTCTATGGAGATTTCTTAATGTGAGGCAATTCATCTCCAAATGTCACACCTTTTTGCATAGCCATTCATTTCAGCAGTTGAATTGTGAAGATACCTGAAGTATACAATGGAATCAGACAAGGATATCTGACCTGCTTTTGCAAGGTTGTTCAGCTTGGCTGATGTCATATGGTGTCACTCTATGAACAAAGACAGAAAGCATTTTCAAGCAGGGCGGCCATAACTCACTGCAGATTGCTGAGCGATAGTATAGCGTGCTGTCATTATTGTTGGCATCCATAGGGAGATGAGTTACTGCAGAATGCAACTTTTGTTCAGACTCATCTCATTTTTGCTTCCTTCAGGATGGGGAAACTTTTGACATTTTGGTTGTTTTGTACTTTGCTGTTGTAATGTGCCATCAAGTTGCTTCCAACTGATGGCTCCCTTATCAATGAAAAATCTCCGAAATGCTCTGCCCTCAACAGCCATATTGAGCTCCTACAGACTCAAACCTGTGAGTCTGTAGGAGTCAGCCTCTCTTATGAGTCAGCCTCTCTCATATTTGGCCTTCCTCTTTTCCTGCTGACTTCCACCTTTCCCAGCATAATAGTCTTTCCCAGAGAATCCTGCCTTCTCATGTCTCCAAAGGAGGACAGCCTCAGCTTCAACATTGCAGTCTCCAGAGATAGTTGAGCTCTGGGACCCACTTATTTGTCTTTCTGGCAATCCAGGGCATCCACAAAGTTCTCCTCCCTCACCACATCTCAAATGAATCAATTCTCCCATGACATCTTGTCCTTGGCCATGGTGTCCTCAGCATCCAGGGTTTCGAGTCCAAAACATTTGGAGGGTCAAAAGTTTCCCAATTCTGTTTCAGCTTCTCTGGTGCTAATGCAGTCGTGCAGTTCCAAACCTCACTGTTCCCATTTTCTAATTCTTCACATGAAAGGTATACCAAAAGCAATGTTACCACTGTGATAAAATATGTAGGCAAAATAAAAGAGGAAAAGAAGCCAAGGTAATATATACAGGAAAAGAAGTGAAGCAAGGAAAAGAACTTATTGGAGACAGCAAAAAAAAAAAAATTCCAAAGCACATAAAGCAACTCTGCTTTCAGTTATCATGAGTCATTTTCACTCTTCCATTTCACTCTGGCCTCATTTTCCTGTCTTGGGGAGGGGGAGGAGGAGCTGGAGAAAAACTTGTAAGCATGCCACAAATGGAACATTTCAGGATAAAAGAGAACCAAATCTTTTTCTAGCATCTAAATTTAGCTTTTCGTAAAATGCACCCCCATCACCCTCCCAAAAATTCATCTAGTTAAACGGCATGAGCTCTGCAGCTCAGTAATGATGTGAGGCATAGTGAAAACCAACCACCATGGCGTCCTTTCCCATTAAGTTCCCCATCCATGCCCTTGCAGGTTGAGCAAGGAAGGAGACAACATGGCCTACCCTATGGCATTCAACTACAGCTCCCATCACCCCTCATCACATGTTATGCTGCTGAGGGCTAGTGGAAGTCCAGCAACAAAGTTCCTCGCTCATCAGTGAAAAATGGAGGGAACGGCACATACCAGGTCCAGCCCATGCATGGCACTCCACTGCTGATGGGAGCCAGTGCTAGGCGACTCAAATGCCAGAATTATTTTGCAATAATATGGCATAAAAACCAGTGGCACTAAAACATATGTTCATTATAAAGTGGTACAGGAAACAAGGCATTCAACCTTCATTGGTGTGTATGAAGGCATCTCAAAAGATGAGAACTAGCCTCAAAACCCATTGATCCCTTAAAATGTAGCTTTTAGACATTGTTCTTAATAGTGGTTGATTCTGAGCTCTTGAGCTTTGGTTCTGTATGGTTCACACCATTGCCAGGTACTTTGAACGTTTATCATGGATTCATGAAGGTCATGAAGGTCAACAAAACTTGGCTCCCAGCTCTCAAAAATACAGCATTCAAAAGGTCAATAACCTCTACACAGCCACAAGGACAGGGGATCACTACACATAAAAGACCAGCTAATGACACCCATCAACCACAGTGACAGATAATCTCGTCTCCTTAGCACAACAATACACCCACAACAAGACACACTAATCACCCATCTACAGAAAAAGACAAAAGCCTCTCTCACAGCCATAAATACTGCACTCCCAAGCCAACTACACCAGAGCAGAGTGCTGTCCTCTGAAGATGCCGGCCACAGAGACTGGTGAAACGTTAGGAAGAACAACCTTCAGAACACGGCCAAAGAGCCCGAAAAACCCACAACAACCGTTTATCATGGACTTCGGATAAGTTATATTGATTTTCATTACACTTCATTTAGTGATTTTTTTTCATCATAATACAGTGGTGCCTCGCTTAACGATTGCCTCGTTTAGCGATGAATTCGCATAACGATGTGTTTTTTTAGAAAATAATATGCACCGTATAACGATGTTTCCTATGGGCGATTTTCGCTTAGCGAAGTTTGGGACCATGCTTCGCATAACGAATGCGATTTTAGGTCCCCTGCTTCACTTAACGATGTTTTTTTTCAATTAAAAAAGTGTCTTAGAAGGGTCAAAAACGGTTCTAAATGCTTGGATTCATTAGAGGACCCCCTAAGTCATGTGCAAACCTGATTTGGCTTTGATCTGACTTTTCGTTAATTTATGGTTAATTTTTTTTTCGGCCCATAGGAACCAATGGACCTGTCAAAATCTGACAGCTCCATGCTTTCCTATGGGGGAGAAAACAATTCACCATAAATTAACGAAAGTTCAGATCAAAGCCAAATCAGGTCTGCACACGACTTAGGGGGTCCTCTAACGAACCCAAGCATTTAGAACAGTTGCTGAGGCTTCCTTAATTTTTTGTGAATTTTTTCTTCCCCCATAGGAAATAATGGAGCTGTCAGATTTTGACAGCTGTCAAAAGTTGGGGGGAAAAAATTCACCATAAATTAATGAAAAGTCAGATCAAAGCCAAATTAACTTTTGCATCCGTTTTAGAGGGTGCAGAAGCTAATCCAAGCATTTAAAACCATTTTTGACCCTTTTATGGCACACTTAATTTTGCAAAAATTGACTTCGCAAAGCCATTGAAATGTATTGAGTCAGCTTCAATATATTCCAGTGGAGGAAACATTGTATCGTTTAACGATGTTTCCTATGGATTTTTTCGCTTAAGGACGGCAATCCGTGCCTATTGGAATGGATTAACCGGTTTCCAATGCATTCCTATGGAAAATGGTGTTTCGCATAACGTTAATTCACATAACGTTTTTTTTTGAACCAATTAAAATCGTTATGCGAGGCACCACTGTATATATGCCTACTGTGAATTGGGCCTGGGATTGTCCTTTAATATTTTCCTTTGTAGAAATGGTCATTCATTGGCACACTGAAAATGAAACAGTAAAACTCTCAGAAAGGGGGATAAGAGGCAGCAATAAATGCATGCAGGCACACAGTATGAAGTATGAAGTTCAGCTCAAGAGAAAATTCCTGTTGAAAATCTTGCACAATTTGATGTACTGAACATAGCACTATAAGGGAGGCTGTTATCCTCACCAAATAGTCTTTCTAAGTGTAAAAGCTAGAATTTAGTGCAATTTAAAGTTCTTAGTATATTGAGGGCAGGACAAATATACGAAAGCTGATCATTTAGCCATTTTGGTAGGTTCTCCCAGCACATACAGACAACAAAGAAAATCTAACTGAAGACCTGCAGCATGAACTGTAAAATCACAAATGTATATTTGTTTTAGAGGAAAGCTGGGATTAAATTAGTTCTACCTGGGTGTCTTTCTTCCACCACCCCCAACTCCAAATCAAGGATAGCTGAAATAAATGGACCAAGGTAATTACAGCACCAGACAGTCCGGAGAAAGTTTCACTGTCACCAGGAAGCATTATAATTGCTAGGTTTTCTGGGTTACAACGTTACTCTTGGGCATGAATTTAGATCTGCATTCATCCATAAGTCTTCATGGGAAAGGCAATCAGTCAATGCAAGAACTCAAGCTGTGCATGTGAAAAATGTTTGGTGCAATTTCTAGTAGGATTTCGCGACTGCAACTGGTCCAGAATCGAGCTGCATGGCTGGTGAGTGGTGGGGTCGCTAGGGGACACATCAAGTCAATTCTGTTTAAATTACATTGGTTACCAGTTGCTGCCCAGGCCCAATTCAAAGTGCTTGTTTTGACAAACGGCTTGGGCCCTGGATACCTGAAAGACCGCCTCCTTCCATATGAGCCTACCCAGCAGTTAAGATCTAGTCAGGGGGCCCTTTGGAAAGAGCCGTCCCTTAAGGAGGTAAGAGGGATGGCTTGTAGACAAAGGGCTTTTTTGGCAGCTGCCCCCAGACTATGGAACGCCCTCCAGAAGGAGATTCGTCTGGCGCCAACATTGATGACATTTCGGTGCCAGGTCAAAATCTTCCTGTTCCAGAAGGCTTTAAATTGAAATAATATCAACTGTGGGTCCTGATAGCAATTTTTAGAGTATATATTTTAATTGTATTTTAATTGTTTTATCTTTTTACTATATTTAAATTGTTGTAAGCCACCCAGAGAACTTTGGGTAGTGTGGGTGGCATATAAGTAAAATAAATAAATAAATAAATAAATAAATAAATAAATAAATAAATAAATAAATAAATAAATAAATAAATAAATGCCAAGACATACAGCCAAAGCCACACTGATTTCAATAAAATGATGATCTGAGGGTAAGGAGGTTTTGTATGGCATAGATTTTAATGAGTCATAATTTTATAGCCTCCCAAATTCAAATGGAGTTTTAGAAGATGTATTTTATCTGTGTTAGTCTCTGATTAGCGATGGGGATATTTGTATATGAATATGAATACCCCTGCACAGCTGGACTTAATGAGGGTCCAGCCTCTGGGGCCAGACCATTCACTCACACATCCAGTGCTGGCAGCAGCCTTGGTCAGCCTTCCAATTGCTCCTTGAGCGCCCCTCTCTTTCCACACATCTAGCCACTCAGCAACCGTGCAGGGAGACGAATTCCCCCATCTCTATCTCTGACAGTGTATCATGCATAAAATAAAAATAAATAATAATGGAGACAACAAGGTTGTGACACTACTATATTTTAATAGCTTTTGCACTAATGAGGCAGTATAGAAATTTAAGTAAGTAAGGAAGGAAGTAAGTAAGTAAGTAAGGAAGGAAGGAAGGAAGGAAGGAAGGAAGGAAGGAAGGTAGGTAGGTAGGTAGGTAGGAAGGAAGGAAGGAAGGAAGGAAGGAAGGAAGGAAGGAAGGAAGGAAGGAAGGAAGGAAGGAAGGAAGGAAGGAAGGAAGGAAGGAAGGAAGGAAGGAAGGAAGGAAGGTTGATTTAGTGTATTCCTTAAGAAAAATATGCAAAGATATCTGCATGTTTACAACCAGACCCACAGTCCCCTTGCAAGGATGAATCTTGTAAGTGTATTTGGCCAGGAAAGAGTTAAAACATTAGCTAAAAGTCAGCTAACTGGCTTCTGACTGACAGGGTAAAAAGTTAAGATTGCCCTAGACCTGGAGTTGATTTTGCTCTTGAAAACTTATGTGAAAAGACTGTCCAGTTTGAAAAATCCTGACAGAATGTTTGCTGAAAGTGCTAGAACAAAACACAACTTATCTGTTTTTCTAAAGTAAGGGGAAATAATTTGAATATGCCTTACAAAATTATATGCATGTTCCATGGCAAAATGTTCTCCTTTCTGGAGGATTGTCACTCCACTACTTTACTTAAAGCAAACCTTTATTGTTGTTGTTGTTGTTGTTGTTGTTGTTGTTGTTGTTGTTGTTGTTGTTGTTGTTGTTGTTGTTTAATGAAAAGCTGTCTTTTCAGTCTGTTTCTGTGACTTTTAGTTGCCCTGCAACTCTCTAAATATTTTTGTCCCCTGCCTATGAATGTATACAATGTATCACTTTGTAGAGATGCTGTTGGCAAGCCTTGGCACACATGCTCAATGTTATAACAAATTAGCTGTTTCCCCCTTTTGAAAGACCTTTTTGAGGATCAATTATTTCAGACCATGCAGCCTGGATTCTTTCCAAATAAAAAAGTGGATGGGGCCAACCATTTTCTTCAAAATGAGTAAGACTGTAAGTAAGTTTATGTGTTCTCTTTTAAATCTGAGGTCATTTTGGTCACCTGTTTCTGTAAGGGTGTCAAACAGTTCTCCTTTAATAAAATCATAATTTGAAATCCCTTTGCCTAAACTTCCCTAAATTTGGCACAGAGAAAGAGAATACTGTCTGCTAAATCTGTGCCATATATAGTGCTAATCTGAGGCCCAGTGTAAATTGTACAATTTTTCGTTTGGGCTGCCCCTCTTTTTAGAACTGCCTTGTAGAATGTTGATTTGCTCTGCTGCATAATATGACAGATGCACTCTTGTGCAACTATAATTTAAATGCATCAATGACTAATGCTACATCAGGAGCTCATGGGAGATTTAAAATGGATTTTGACAAATGACTATTGCTACTTCCGAGCAAGTCCGTTGTAGGTAGAAGGGGGACATGTTACTGATGTAGAAAATCCAACAGAGGGTGCTTTGCCATGATTCTCCTGAAAGCTGGGTGATGCATGAGGGTATGCATGGAAAATATACTTTCCATGTCAGAAACAGGAGTAAATGAAAACTTATACTTGGTGTATATTTTGGCATAAAGCAAAGCAGGGGAAAGTCGTTGGATTAGTATTACCTGCGGAAATCGCTTTAAGTAGCAAATTCTAGAGTCAGTACAGTTTTCCTGTTTCTCTTCTACATTTCTCTGTATCATTTTTTTTTTTTAAAAAAATGAGCTCAAGTCCAGTGTGAAATATGTGTGATTTTAACTCTTTTTTACTTCAAAATAAAATCATCCAAGGCCAGGGCTGAGAAAGTGATTAAGGAGAGCGCCATCATAATGCACCTTTAAAAAACCTCTGTAGTTTCTTACTAGGTTATTATTATATTTCATTGCACCTGATTTATGGTCCCTGCTCTATGAGCTTACTATCTTTCCTCGACATTTTGGCAAGTTACCACATTTTTTTTTCAAACTATAAGAGGTGCACAACTTTTGTATGTTTGTCCTTTCAGTTACTATTTTTAAAGTGTTTATTATGCCTACTGACCATTAAAATGAGATTCCTTGAAGTTGCTAACTTAGCATTTTCCCATTGTTCATATGCAATGCTTATATTCTTTTTAAAATCGCTATGCTTCCTTCTTTATAAGGAAGGCAGCACAGAGAGTTTGGTGTTATAAACTCATCAAATCACCATCTTAGAACTGCAGACCTGGAAGGGACCCTGTGGACCATCAAAGTCCAGCCCCTGTCAAGGAGGCACTGTGGGGAATCAAACTTCCAAATACTCTGGCTCCACAGCCAGATACCTAAACCACTGAGCTGTCCAGCGGATCTCAATAATAATCTTACAGCTACAGAGCTGGAAGGGACCTTATGGATCATCAACTCTAGCTCCTGTCAAGGAGGCACAGTGTGGAATTGAAGTCCCAGTCTCTGCCTCCATGCCAAGTTACCTAAACCTAAATCTAGTGACATGTTTTGTTTCTTTTTTGAGAAACTACACATTGGCTGAAATCCAGTACCATAACATGTATTGCATAAGGCAGAAGATGTCATCAGCCACAGTGGTTGTTGGGTGTTATTTTTAAAATAAAAATTTTGGACATACACACACCATGGCCAGCTTCCTTTAGGATCAGTTTCATCATTGAGAAGCCATAGGGGGTTTGGGGGCAGGATGCAGACTTTAATTTCCAAAATTAATCCCCAATAGTAAAGTTATTATGTTGGAAGCAATCTTCAGCAATCTTCAGAGTGTCCCTCTCTGTCCTACTGCCCCCAATAGCTTCTCTGCAATGAAAGGGATCCCAAAGGAGGTGCGGGATCATTGGCGGAGATTAAAAAATTTTGATTCTTGGTGTTAAGCTGAAGCAACAGGATTTCAATCATTGGACTGGACTCTTGGGTGAATCCTGCAAGATCATTCTACAGTTTGGGAAATGTTGTTGAGATTAAAAGATTGTCTCTCACTTACATATTCCTTGCATGGTCTGCAATATTGGTCATGGAGTCTCCCATTGTGGAAATGGGCTCCAGAATCCAAAAGAAATCTTGGGAATAGTGTGTGAAGAAATTGAGTGTGGCTTTTAAAAAAAATTAAATCCTCTAATTATGCAGTTGATAAAACGGTTCGGTCAGGAACGTACAGAGCAGATTGGCTTCAAGTTTCCCTTTGTAGACCATTCATTATCTGTTAGTTTACCTAAACACGTACTTACTGTCAATACATTCACCCAAAGAGACTGGTAATGAGAAGTAATAAATATTCTGTTTACTTACAATTCTTCATATATAAAAGCCATCATATTATCTAAAAAATGTTAACTTGTTACATCACTGAGCGTAACTGATTAACTTGCTTCATTATTGACTAATTGACTGGTTACATAATTGACAGTACACACACTCGAACTGTCCACTTCTGACAGATTCCATTCCTAACACTGACAGACCTTCTAACTGAACCTGACTAGGAAAAGATAGGGGAAAGAATCTGAGCTAGAGAGGGAACAATTGGCTACTACTAAGTTGACTTGCATTCAGCCCCACTCCAGAAAACTCTCTCTCATCTAAAAACTCCTTAAAAGGCATCTTATGCAGACTGCAATATAGCCAATAAGAAATTCAGGAAATTGTTACTGGATTTTCGAGGGATTCTTGGTTGGTTGGTTTGTTAACATAATTTTTCCAGACCATGGTTGCCCATCTCTACCTTTCTTTAAAACCTTAGTGTCCCTGCATACCCTATGTTTTGATAAGTATATTCCAAGTTTAGCTGCAAACACAGAGCTAGGCACTTCCAAAGGGAAACCGCACTCCTCAAAAATTCTTTCTAGTCTAATAGAGAAAGGATATGGCCATAATGTATTCTCGAAGGCAATGATATGGCCATATATTATTTGTCTTTCCACATTAAAATATTCATTTCCACTTACCTGTTAATTCATTCCTTCTGTCTGCATTATATCCTGCTTTGTAATATTTATATTGTTCTGTCATTCATCTTCTGACCACTTCTTTTTTCTTGATTTCCTTAGGTTTTCATTTTCTCACTTGAAATTTCCACTTTACTCCATCATTGCCTTGACATTGATGAATTAACCCTGGTTGTTGAACTTTGGCAGAAATGCTTTCAGAGCCCAACTCTTCATCTGAAAATCATCAGCACTCTTGGGATTTTATCCTCTCTCCCTACCATTTCAAGGTTACATAATCTAGCCCAGCGAAGTGAATGTAGAAGTTTCTGAATGACTTTTAGATTTCTTTTATGCAGGTCATATACCACGTTAAAAAAAAGAGACTTTAATATACTTAGCTGTTCACCGTAATCAAGATTTGCCAGTCTGTTCTATATATGGAAATATCTATAAACCACAGAAACCTAGCTTGACTCACAGGGAGTCCTGTTTGCAGTGCAATGGGTCCAGAGATCATGGTGCCAGCAGACCACCATTTTCTCTATGTGGTGTCTCCTCCCATGAAATTCTGTGCTGTGGGCCACATCGTGCACAGGAAATGGCTTGGGAGGCCAGAGAAGGAACTACGCCTGGTAGAGTGTTACCGTTTTTATTCTGCTCCACCAGCCAGGTATTTAAATGCTTTTCTGGCTGTTCACTGCAACTTCACCCACCAACCCATCCCTCTATGAAGATCACACATAGGGAGATTTTTATATGTGTTTGACTCAGGGGAAAGGCAGGGAATCGTGTTAATGACTATTTCGTTGTAAATCTCAGTTTCACTTATTTTACTATCACAGGATCTTTTGGTTAGGCAATTGAAGGCAGGGTTTGCATATAGTAGTGAGGGGGGAGGAAATGGGCATTCTGGCCTCCACCCCCAAGCAGAGAACTCCTGGGAAAGCTTGGTGAGCACAGCTCTGGAGGCCGCTTAAGTTCTTCATATTAACTGGCAGCTGTTAATGCTCCAGCTGACACTTCATAATTCTCGTACAGTCATCTGAGAACGTGGTTACCACAATAGGCAGCTCACCGGTAGTCTGTATCAACTCGTTATGTATACTCTGCTGTAACCAGTGAAGTCATGGCCTTTTCATTATCCCACAATAATTTTGTGAAGCTATTATTTTGTGTGTCAGTTGAGGGCAGCCTGCCCATGTAATAATAGTAACTTTTGAACCACAGAGCTGGAAGGGATCCTATGAGTCATCGAGTCCAGCCTCTCTCAAGGAGGCACACTGGGGAATTGAACTCCCAGCTTCTTGCTCCGCAGCCAGAGACCGAAGTCACTGAGCTCTCCAACAGTTCCGTGTATGCTGCTCCGTAGTATGCCACCTGTGCTTGCAATCTATCCTCTAGTGCAACAAAAACGCCTGTCAGTATGGCTTACAAGATTTTAAAAATTACAATTTATAAAAATAGAAGAAACAACGAAGTAGGAAGGGACGGTACTTAACACCAAATTATAAAAACACCATCTGTTACAAACTGCAAAAGCCGGTTGGAATAAAAATATCCATTTCCATGCCAGCTTTAAGGTGATGCTGTTAACCAATTAGGCCTTAGTAGCTTTCCCCTGCTCATCAATACTTATGGTGAGATTTGCATGTACCAGTAGGAGTTGGTGGGGGGGGCAGAGTTAAGTGGGGGAAAAGAAAAGGAGGGAGAGGGAGAGCAGGCAATTGAGAGTGGAGAAAAAAGAAGGTTGTTTGGTTAACAACATTGACTGGACTTTTATGACTTTTAACAACAAACAATTTCTACTTGGTTCTTAAATGATACATGGCCTGGACCTCTGTCATTAATAATGGACAAAGATAATGTAATCAGCTGTTGGCAGCTGAACGGCATGTTGCTTGTGCCTTTGCTTGGTGAAATGACCAAAGGCCACGTGGGAACGTGACAGCCCTAAACTGTTTAGAACCTCAAAATTTGGCAGAACACCTCTTTCCAACTAGATCTTCCCATCCTGTAAGATCTTCTCAGGCCGAGCAGCCTGAAGAGAGGCCCAGAAAATGATGACTAGAAATTGGGCCTTCTTGGCGGTTGCTCTGCAACTTTGGCAGAGTCTCCCATCTGAAATTTGCCTGACCCCTTCACTGGGAACTTTCAGAAGACTACTAAAAACATGGCTGTTTAGACAGGCCATCGCTGACTTCAGAACATCTTGATACAGTGGTCCTTTTAACAACGACACCTTCAACCGTCTCCCATGCCTTTAATTATTTTATTTACAGTGGTGCCTCGCATTACGGCGTTAATTCGTTCCAGAGAAATTGCTGTAGAATGAAAACATCGTAATGCGAAAATAAAAAGCCCATTGAAACACATTGAAACCCCTTTAATGCGTTCCAATGGGCTGGAAACTCACCGTCCAGCAAAGATCCTTCATAGGGTGGCCATTTTTGGTGCCTGTGCAGTGAGGAATCTGTCCCAGAAAACAGGTGGCCATTTTGAAACCGCTTATCAGCTGTCCGAAAATTGTCATTTTGTGAAGAATCGGTTCCTGAAGCAGGGAACTGATCATCGCAAAGCGAAAAACCCTTATTCAGACCATCATTTTGTGATCGCAAAAGTGATCACAAAAACGTAATCGCAATGCGGTTTTGTCGTAATGCAAGGCAATCGTAAAGCGGGGCACGACTGTATTTTATTTTCGTTACTGTTACATTTTTTAAAAGTTGTTCATAGATTATACTTTTTATTGTTGTTTTATGATGGTGGTATTTGTAAACTGCCCAGAGTGGCCTTAATAGCCAAATGGTGGGTATAAAAATCAAACAAATGAATAATTCCTCAGTAACTGGAAAAAAACAGTGCAGAAGGCCCAGCAACATTTCTTGTTAAAAGATATTTAGTATCTGAGCACAACCATGCAAGGTAATTGACCGCATACATTGGCAGCAAGAAATCCAATACTTTCAATATTGCTAAATATTGGAGCGGTGTTGTGTTATTAAAGTGTTAATTAGTGTCACAATAATGTGAAATACTGTTAATGAGTTATTGTTAAAATTATTATCCATATGTCGCATCCACCCAGTGTCCCTTGTTTATCTCTCCGTTAAACATAGGTTCACCCTCTGGGTGCATTTCCTCTTTACACGCTGGCACCAGGTATTATTCCCACAATACCAAATACGTATTTCAGACACGTGTGCTGCCAACTATAACAGGTTTATTGAACTTTTAAGTTTGAGAAACACAGGAGTAAATTATAGATGATATTTTATTGTTACGTAACTCAAAGGGAAATCACAGATGTTCGGGATCATTCATTAAATAGGTTATGCATTGATTTGAATGTATTTTTATTCACAACAACAATTTGCTAGTTATCTATTCTCTATTCCTTATGACTCTTTCCCTAGCCTCTCTATCACTTCAACTGTTCAATCTATGTATTGACCTTCTCAATTCAATCTCCTAACTCTCCCTCTTCAAATCCCTATCTATCTCCTGCTTCTCTCTAACTCCATAACTGTCATTCTCACTCCTCAACTGTCTCTTTGACTCTGCCCCTCCTGTCCTATCATAGGCTCCTTACTGTTTGAGTTTACATGATGGACAAACAGGAGTGACATAATGTGATGGCATTCCGCCACACCATGCAATATCAGTATGTATATAGTGTGCTTGTTTGCTTGTTTGTATTCTATATATATGATCCAAATAATATGTAGGCCAGAATTCTACTGGGGAAACTCACAGCTCAACGGCAATTGCTTATGGCGTTTCCCTCTTGAACGGGCTGCCCTTTAGGATGTGCCGTTTGTTCTTTTTGTTGTTGTTTTTGACTACATATCCCAGAATTCTCCCATTCTGAGAATCTCACCTGAAGGACACCTACAGACTCATAAATGTGTGGCTTACCTGGGAGAAAGGCCGAAGCTAGAAGGCAGAAGTCTTCTCTGCCTAAAAGCAAAGCAAAGCAAAGCGTGCTGCTTATATACCGCCCCATAGCACTTCAAGCACTCTCTGGGCGGTTTACAATTTAATTACGCAGGCTACACATTGCCCCCCCCCAGTGAGCTGGGTACTCATTTTACTGACCTCAGAAGGATAGAAGGCTGAGTCAACCTTGAGCCGGCTACCTGGGATTGAACCCAGGTCGTGAGCACAGTTTTGGCTGCAGTACAGCGGTTTAACCACTGCGCCACGAGGCTCTAGCTTCCTGTTCAAAAATTGAAGCTGCCCCTGTCTAGCCACACCCTAAAGTTTTTGTCACAGAGGTCCACCACTTTGCTTACTGTCTCATATATGCTGAGCATTGGCTTTCATTTACTTCAGTTTTTGACATGGAAAGTTCATCTCCCATGTACGATTCCTCACAGTGCATTACCCAGTGTCCATTCTAGCTTCCAGGAGAACCCTGAAAAGTGTCCTCCACTGTATTTTCTGGATCAGTAACTTATGTCCCTGCTACCCACAATGAGCTCTCTTGGCAATAGCAACGGTCATTTGTCTCCATTTTAAACTTCTCACTGTGCTTTTGATGTAGCATTATTCACTGATGCTTTTAAAAATAGCGATGTGATTACTTGGGGCAAATTTCAAATGTGACTCACAACCAGAGGATGGAAATAATGAGTTACAAGGAGCACAATTATCAGTGATATGAACTTTGGCACTGAAAGATGTCCTGACAAGGTGCCCAATGCATCATCTTAATCAATTCTCTGGGATCAGTTTCAGTGGATGCATCCTGAGGATATGGACAAGACACTCTCAGGGACACAACCAGCCATGCATCAACCAACCACACTTCGTACAATTTGACTGAGGTACAAATGCAATCTTTCTGAAAACCTCTCATTTATGAATGTGGGATATGGCAGGAGCTGGTCTGACATCACCCTAGCAATACTGTGCCAGCGGTGTCAGCAGGAAATGTACAAAGATTGATGACTAAATAATTATGTTTTCTATATCTCTTACTCCAAGGAAAAGTGTTCATAGGATTTGATACCAAATGATTATATTTAAAGAAAACCCTTGCATAGCTGTATCTTGGTTAAGGACTTTATTATTGCTGCATGAGAGTGCAGCAATAGATATTGTGCAACAGAGCAAATCAGTATTCCATAAGACAATTCTAAAAACAGGGGTATCCCAAACAAAAAAGTATATCTTTAAAACTGAATGTCAGACCAGCACCACATTTGGAACAGATGTATAAAACAGTCTTCCCTTGCCCTATGCCAAATTTGTGGATGTTTGGGTAAAGGGTTTTTACATTATGATTTTTTAAAGTAAAACCATGTTACCCTCCATGTAGACACAGCTGACTTTTTCTGTTTGCAGATATAAAACAGACCAAATACATTAAAAACACTAAACTTGCTTATCCTGAAAAAGGATAGTACCATTCACACTACCTGAAACCATACAAGAGAAAATCCCAGAAACTAACTCCTTTTTTTCATCAGTTCATCTCACCTAAACACAAAGCAATTGTCAGGGCTGTTTTTCAACAAGTGTGAATGGTAGTGAGCAGAAGACCCTCTTGACATTGGTGCTGTCAACATTCAGGCTGCCCTTTGCTATTCAGAGTTTGGCATCCTTTTTCCTGCTGGCAAGTTGGGCACAATATTGTGCAGCAATATCAAGCCATTTGCAGCATTTTGAATAGGTACAATATCCCACATTCATAAGCTAGAGGGTTTTAAAGGAACTGAATGTATGCGCATATTGGACAGAGATTGTGGTTAATTTGGAAACCTGCCTGGAAGAATATTTTATTTATGCCACAGTCAAGAAAGAGGGAGATTGAAACCAGAAAATGGAAAAGCGAGGAGTTCCTGGTCAGGTTAGTCTGCCAGAACTCAGAAAGTGCAATCAATGAGTCATTAGACATGAATGCCCCGGGCATAGAGTCTCATCTCATACATGTAGACATCTTGCACAGAGGCAATACATCTTGTGTAACCTGCTTCGGTTATGCCAACAAGGACTCTTGAAAATTAGGATAGCTATCAGTCAAGCAGGCCCAGCCCTCTCTTATATAAATGTGCCTAAACTCATCCCTCTGGAAATTCAAGTGGAGCACTTCTCCATTCTATTGTCTTTTGGCAGAATCACCACCATCATCATAGAATTGCAGAGCTAGAAGAGACCCTATGAGTCATCAAGTCCAGCCCCTGTCAAAGAGGCACAGTGGGGAATTGAACTCTCAGCCTCTGGCTCTGCAGTCAGATATCTAAACCATTGAGCAATCAAGCAGTTAGAAAAA
Organism: Pogona vitticeps; assembly: GCF_051106095.1. Lineage (NCBI taxonomy): Eukaryota > Metazoa > Chordata > Lepidosauria > Squamata > Agamidae > Pogona > Pogona vitticeps. Next base: position 48,168,765 of record NC_135784.1, on the reverse strand, counting down.
TTATTCAGGTGCACAGGGTACAAGTAGGCGAGACAAAGAGAAGGTGGACACAACACGATTAACTGGAGGCTTTAACAAACTGCCCCATCAAAAAGAGAGATAGGGTGCCCTCCTTTTTCCTCAGGTATATATCAATACGGTGTTCCCCTTTCTGCCTTAAACTGGCTACCTCTTGCTCCTGGAAGCTTCCTGCCATGGCATGTCTAACTTTTTCAGAGATTATTTTGTTAAAAGGTGGAAATAAACTGAGCATGTTTAGCCTTGAGAAAAGAGGACTGATGGTAGATATAATAGCAAGTCTTTGAAAGTCTGTCATACAGAGGAGGGGCAAGATCTGTTCTCGATCATCCCAGAGTGCAGAACACACGCAACAATAGGCTCAAGTTAAAGGAAGCCAGATTTCGATTGAATATCAGGAAAAACTTCCTAACTGTTAAAATAGTACAACAATGGAACCAATTACCTCAGGAAATGGTGAGTGCTCCGACACCGGAGGCATCCAAGAGAAAATTGACAACCACCCCCTGTCAGATCTGCTTTGACTTGGATTCCTGCATTGAGCAGGGGGTTGGACTCAAGGGCCTCAAGTATTAATGGCTGCCTCATTCATCTCCCTCTCCCTGGTTTATGTCTGTGGCTAAAGGAAGATCTTTACTGCTCTGCCTCTGCAGTCCTTCTCCATCCATTGTCATGGTCTTTCTGGTGTGTGCCTCCACCCCAGCTGAGTGAGGAGTTTTCTATATGCACATATATGGAGGTGAGGGAGGTGATACATGTGCATATAGAAAACCCCTCACTCAATAGGGGTGGAGGCCTTAGATACAATCTGTCTCTTATTTTTCATGCTGCCCTTTCATTCACCCCCGGAAAGATCATGGGTTGAAAGGGGAAAACCACAAGCAGCTCTGACACAGCTCTTAGGGATCTTGGTTCCCCAATAGGAGTTACACCCATGAATAAAAGCTTTAACCCACCCAAAGCTAATCCAGGAACAAGTTCTTAGTCCCTTGTTTGCTCACACAAAGATTCCCATGCACAAAAGAGAGAGGCAAGAGTGCAGATTCCAGAGCAGCCCTTCTGAAAATACAACTGAGTTCACTTTAGAGTATAGATGCCTGAATTCCTCAAGCAACCTGAGGCAGAAAGTACTTTCAGATCCACAGGGGAGACAATGTCTCCTGTAATAGGTTATAACTCCGAAAGGCAGTGTTCGCTCAAAATAGAAACTAATATGCCTAGAAATTAGCTAATGTCTAAATTACTTGTCAAAGCTGCACCTCTGGAACAGCTGCCAAGAAAAGAGGTCATTGTCCCTTTGCTCAGTCTCAAAAAGCAGTTTTCAGTTACCAATCCACTCCATGTTTTTCCCCCTCAGGAAACAGTAAAATGCCACTAATGAAGATTTTAAATCTCTGGCATAATTCGTAGAGAAATTAACAGTTATGTCATTGGCACAACACTTATACCAGAGAGAATTCAACCAAGTTCTCTTGATCCTGCTGTCAGAAGATGGTAGCGATGGAAGAACATCAGATGCATCTGAAACTGCTGCAGGATAGAACAGTGGTTATATTCTGTGCCCTACACCTGACATGGGGGTGGGGAGACCATGAATTTAATAAACATGTGTTTTCCCCATTCATTGTGGAGCCATTCATTTTGGGAGTTTGATTCCTCACTGTGCTTCCATGACAGGGTCTGGACTCGATGATCTAGCACAGACTCCCACACGTCCCCCCGTAGACCACCTGCCAACGTATTTGTTTTCCGTAAACCCTCTATGCAATCGTAACGAGTACAAACTATGTATCAAATTTTTTACTTCCTTTTCTTAGGCACTCCGAAAGAAGATCATTTTGATTCACCTGACTTTTACCTATTTTCTATCTATATTTTTGAACGTATTTTTAAGCCACTTTTCTTCTCAACACTCAGAAAGCAACTGAACGTCTCTAATACTCCTATTTATCAATTATGAATCAAACAAGTCCGTGCAAAGCTTTGATGCAAGTCTAACATCTCTGACGTGGACCCCCTGCAAGTCAAAATCGACCCCTGGCGGTCCATATAGACCACTTTGGGAACCTATGGTCTAGAGTAGTGATCCCCCACCTTGGGCCCCCAGGTGTTCTTGGACTACAACTCCCAGAAGCCTTCACCACCACCTCTGCTGGCCAGGATTTCTGGGAGTTGAAGTCCAAGAACATCTGGAGGCCCAAGGCTGGGAACCACTAGAGGGTCGCTTCCAACTCTGCAGTTCTGAGTTTATATTGTTGTTGTTATAAAATGGAACTATAGAGGCCAAGAGTTTCCATACATAAAAAGGAACTGTTGGAGAAGAGCAAAACCTGCCGCCCTTCTCAGCTCCAGTTGCTGTATTTTATGCAGCTAAGCAAGTTTCTCCCATCTTAATTTTCTTCTGGTGTTGGAGCCGGGCTGAGAAACCGTTTAAAAGCAGCAGGCAGCCATCAGGTTTAGCATTTTCATAGGAAAAGAAGCAAATGCCTATTAAAATGCATGGATTTTACCGAATGCAGTGGTTGCAATTTAACACAAATTAGGCTGATGCAAATCTTCTCTGATTGAGATTTTATATATATGAAAAGCAAGCTACGGCTCAGAGACACCAGGTTCACAGTGATTTGCCAATGACAGGGGGATAAAAGCTCAGATACAGAAAAAGGCCATATGCCATGAGTCTCACATCCCTACTCAGCTGACAGGCTCGCTAGACATCTATAGATAAGTGAGATTCAAGGTGGCCACTGATAGGAACATTACAATGAAATCTGGCACATAATATTCAGAAGGAAGGTCCACTGGATTATCTCCAGCAGGCTGTCGAAAATTAAACATGGAGTCTATCCAATGGTTGGAAGCATCATCACTTTAGCATTGGGCTGAGGACATCCATAAGCCTAGAAGACAGAGCAGATGCACAACATATGAGCCCCAACTTTGCAAAGCTGAAAAAAAATTAAGCCTTCATGTCTTCAGCCTCGACATAGGAGTCTGACTCCTTATTTAATCGTAGGATAACTTAACAGACAGAACTCAGAATGAATACATTAAAAATTAACTGGTTGCCTGTAATTAGTTACAACCGTTAACAACACTTTTAACATTCTTTATTTTAATGGTTTAGTGTCAATGATGTTAAGAGGAAGAGTAACGATTAATATTTCATGTTCCTTTGAAGAGTCATGGCTATTTCTGACCATTTTTAGTCATTATAATTGATTTTTTTTTTTTTACATTTAAAAATAACATGTCACGAAGACATTCAGAGCTGGCTGGATAGGCTCACTGAGTTAAGGACTTGTCTGCGGAGCCAGAGGCTGCGAGTTCTACTCCCCAGTGGGTCTCTTGTGAATAGAGCCAGCCTGTGTGGCCTTGGGCAAGCTGCACAGTCCTAGAAACCCCCCCGCCCCGAAGAAGGGAACGGTAAACCACTTCTGAGTAGCCTCTACCTCGAAAACCCTGAAAAGGGTCACCATTAAGTCAGAATTGATTTGATAGCACATTATAATAATTATTATTAAGACATAACGAAACCTAACATCTCTTGCTGACCTAGTTCAAGCTTTCAGTGCAGATTAAGGAGCAGGCTAGTTCTATCCCTCTATGTCAGTGGTTCCCAACCTTGAGTCCGTAGGTTTTCTAGGACTACAAGCCAGCACGGCCTGGCTTGTAGTCCTAGAACACTTAAGAACACAAGGCTGGGAACCACAGCCTTAGATGGACAGGACTAGCCTGCTCCCTTCCGTCATGCTTTTAGATTATTTGATGCTGAATGTTTGAACTGGGTCAGCAAGAAGTGCAGAAAGTGGAACTGACCTTTCACGTACCGTCCAGATGTTGTGGGGATGGCAGTCTCATGAATCTTAGCCATCAAAGCCAACAGCCTAGGACTAATTTAATAGCCCCTGGAGGACCACACATTCCCGATTCCTGCTCCAAATGTTTCTCCATGAGCAAATGCTCAGCAGGCTGTATATACAGAAGGCACCCATTTTCTTTAAAGGGTATATGTACCATCCATGTCACTTCAAAATACTCATATATGCATGCATGTGTGTATACATGTGCATATGTAAGCCTGCTACAGTCCCAGTTTTCTCCAACAGATCTGTTGGAATATTGAGTAAATATTACTTTCCCCTTGTTATCTTGTTGAACTGTATATAGATTAATATGAACTCTACTTGGAACTATTGATTCAGCGAATAATCTTGAAATGTGCTTTTCAATTACACTCAGAAATTGGTCTTTTGAATTTCCAAATTATGGAAGGCAAGGCATATTCAATTTAATCTGCACAAGGAGGGGATATCTGCAGTAACATGGCACAAGCAGATCATTTTATAGTAAGTAGTGAAAGAGAGGGGAAAAGAAATATATGCATTGATTTATAGTCTGTTGCTGCCCTCCAGTGGCCAAACTATGCAGTTTATTTTCAGACATCAAAATAATCCACAATCCCGTTTCATTTTGATTCATTTCGTATCACTGGCAATTAAGGACATTTCGAGAACTGATCAATGGGGTTTTTCTTTGTGTTTAGCCTGAGAAACAGATGCCCAAAGACCTGTCACAACAACTTTTTGAGACACCAAGATTGATATCTTAACAATAAACTTCTCCTCAATGCATGAATACACAAATAATCGTCTCTGCAAATATATATAAACGACTCTGGGCTTTGAATGAGTTATCAGAGGAAAAATGACAAATGTTTCTAAATAGAATCTGAGTATTCAATGTCTTCTAGATAAAAGGAGGCCAGTAAAAGGAGAAAGAAGTTGGGCAGCTAGGGGAAGGATAAATTGTTCTTTAAATGATTAGTAGTATTTTTTTCTGACATGACTGACTTATGCAGGGGGAAGTTCCCATACAGAGTAAGCATCTTCCTTTTTACAAAGATTTTCTTTTGTTTGCTGTCGTTTTCTTTGGAATGCAAGTCTGGCTTGCAACAGTTAACGTTTGGCTTCCTATCCCAGCGTTAAGTGAATGTTGTAGCCCTGTAAGAATTTCACACACACACCACAAGAAATACATTACACCAAAAACTGGTCATACGCAAGGGGGAGGGGGAAGGGGTGGAAAAACAACATTTTCACCTCATAATGGCCATTTCCATTGGTCCAACCTGGGTCAAAGGCACGCAGAGACTTCAAACTTTCAAAAGTTGTGAGACTGATAAATAAAAGCTACAAAAAAGGAAAGCCCATCCTTTCCAGGAAGGTTAGCAGGTCTTTGGTACCAAGTCTCAAGTCCTTATTAAAAACAAGTTATCCCCCCCTCAAAAAAAAAAGGGGGGGGAGAGGGTGGATTCTGAGTCGCAAGTCAAGTCCAAGTCATTGGGGAGGGGGAAACCCCAAAGCAAGTCCGAGTCGAGTCACCGGTTTGACTTAAGTCCAGCTTCACGGCGAGTCCTGTGTCTCGAATTCCCATCCCTGGATGGGAAAGATAACATGGAAATCTTTTCTGTCCCATAACTGTAGGGCGGCCTCGTTCACTGTGGCCTTTCTTTTCTTCCAGTTAGCTCACAGCAGCACAGCTGGCTCTCCTCTCTCGTTTTAACAACCTTACGCAACAGGTATAAGACTGTTGTAAGATCTACTGCTAAATACAGGTTTAAATCTCTGCCTCTCCAGTTATCATCCGTCACTCGAACCGTTCACCTAGACTGGACCTTTGAATATGACTCTGATACGTCAAAAATACAGAAGCGATATACTTTAAATGTGAACTAAAATGTCATAAAGCAGAGGAAAAACAACACTGTGCATTTAGGACGACACCTACTATGGGCAGGTACTATGGTTGGTGGGTCCGCACAGGTGGGAGGATCAGACCATCGGGTGTTGCATAGATACACGGTTGTCAGCACCATGCCTCCCACTCAGATGAGGAGGAGGGGCGGGAAATCCTGTGGCAGTGCTTCTGATGGGCCACTCATGGAAGGAGGCAAGGCACAGAATTGAGGGTACCCACGCAACTTTTGTGGGGCCGATACTCCTAGCCATGTCAACCTGCCAAACCACAGTAAGTGCCCATCTCTAATGAGGACTGCTGGATAGGTATCCAGCTTTGGAACCAGAGGTTGGGAGTTCAGTTCCCCAATACATCTCCTAGACAAAGGCTGGACTTGATAATCCCTAGTGTCCTTTCCAGCCCTGTAGTTCTAAGATTCTTTTTTATTATGCACACCCAGTCCACGGTTATAATGTATTTTAATGTTTCCTTTTCCAGCTTTTTGTCTTTATAACTTAAGAGAAATACAGACATTTACCTGAAGGTGGTGTTTTTACCATGCTGCAGTTCTCGTGTGCTACTGTTAAACATTATACTGCAAATCATATCTCTTCTTACTTACTCTTATTGTGTTGCTGTGTGGAAGTTTGTATAGATTTTTGCTGAAATGTCACGAGTTCAATTCTTACTTTTGCTACACAAGTCTTTTGTGAGATCGGAGTGGCGTAAATATAGATCATTTGAAAGTGACATGACTTTTGTGAAGTGATGAAGTAGGTGATTCGAAAGTCTAAATTACGAAGCCAGACACTGAAGGCCATGTTACATGTTGTGGATAAACCTGTCGTTAGAGCTGAAATCACATTAGTGTTCCAAAGAGATAGTTCAAGCAGAAAAAGCCAGACTAGCAAGCAAAGTTCATATTTAACTGCCAATTGTGAAGAAAAGATAAGCTAATTGGCAAAGTACATTTTAAAAAAACTCTTTTTGTGACAGTCACATACTTTCACTCATAAGGAAATTCTGTCTTCTAATAATGGGTTTTCTGTAATCTATAGTTTAGGCCAGAGAAATTGGAAGGGAAGAGAGGAAGAGGGAAAGTGAAGCAAAACTTCAAGGCTGAAGTGAGTGAGAAAGGTTGTGAGGTCCAGATTTACAAGTAAGGCAGCTGCCTTGGCTGTCGGAATGGAGCACCAAAATGATCTTGGCATGCATTGATGGTATGATCTGCATTGTGCCAGGGAAAAGAAGGGAGAGGGAGCGAGAAAGATGTTTTACCATTTCCCCCAGATTATAAATATTGTTTCAATAACTAACTGAAAACATGGATTTATTGCAATCTGAACATCTTATCAATTAACTTTAAACCTTTTTTTAAAATTTACAATCTGATGCCTTTGTTGCAGTGGCTCCCAACCCAGATGTTCTTGGACTACCAGAAATCCTGGCTGGGACAGCTGATGGTGAAGGTTTCTGGGAGTTCAGCCCACAAACATCTGGGGACTCAAGTTTGGGATCCCCTAGAGCTTTTTTTTTTTAAAGGAGCAGCTCTACTTTAAGGCAACGTTGTAAAGCACTATCAGAGCCACAAAAAGGATTGACACCAAAAGCACATTGATTGTGACAAGGGCAGCAAAAAAAAGGTCTTTGCCTAGAGCCCTATTTACACTGGGGCTTTTTAAACTTCCAAGGTTTCCTTGTGGAAAATATGAAATCATAGAATCATAGAATAGGGAAGTTGGAAGGGGCTTATAAGGCCGTCAAGTCCAACCCCCTGCTTGATGCAGGAATACAAATCAAGAGATATCTGCCAGGTGGTTGTCTAAGTTTCTCTTCAATGCATCCAGTGTTGGAGCACTCACCACCTCTCGAGCTGAACTATATTTTCTAATTTACTTTATCCCAAACTCTGGATATAAGTGCATGAAAATTGGGACAGAGAAAAGGATTAAAATCCCTTCCAGTATGCCAGTGCAGTAGGGCCCTCTCATCAACAAGCTCACCATTCATTTGTCCACAATCTAAAAATATTAAAAGAAAAATCCCAAAAATGTATATATTTTTAACAATAAAATTACCAGAACCAGCCAATAAAAGGCACCAGAGACCTTGCTCTGTATAGCATTCACTAGAGAACTATATTTTCATGATGTCATTGCCAGAACTTACCACGAAAGGGATCTAGAGACCATGCTATCTATAGTATTTGGTATTATAATAGCATTCACTATAACCCATATTTTTCAGCATGCACAGGAGGGGGTTCACACTGAACCCCTGCAGATACAGGAGTCCGACTATAGTTTCAAAACTTGGGGCCTGAGCTGTTCTCAGACTACTGCAGCTAGAACCCCTCTACCTGGTACAGCTAATGTTCAGGGCTTCTGAAGGCTGTACTCCAAAAATATTTGTGGACTCAACTTTGTTTGCTATGGTCTCGATCTGTAGTCACACAAACACACCTTTCCAAAATGTCACAATACCATGGCATTTTTCATACCTCTCCATTTGTATATCTTACTTAGTCCTTCCTCAGAGGTAAAGTTTTTCATTTTGCAAGAAGGAGGTATACAATGAATAATTACTTTGTGCAGTTACTAGAGATGAGAATGAATTTTAAAAAATGGTTCTTCATCAAGATTCATCATTAGTCAAAGTTGACGAATGGACGAAGTGACAAAGCACCAAATTTCAGTAATAAATTGATATGATAAATATATGTCAATTTCTCATTAAAACTTAATGTCCCTCTGATCAGCTGATTGGAGGGACATTGACAAGAAGTCTGGCTGAGGGAAGGCAAAGCCCATTTTCAGTCCCAGCAGCCACCCTGCTTGTCAATGACATGACAACCAGCTGGTGGTTGGAAGACTGACAAGCAGGCTGGCTGCCCAAATTGAACCCAGGGTTTGCCTTCTCACAGCCCGTCTGCTTGTCAATAATCCAACCATCAGCTGATGGTTGGGTCACTGACAAGCAGCTTGGCTGCAGGAAGGCAAACCTCCAGGTTCAGTTCCCACAGCCAGCCTACTTGTCAATGTTTCAACAATCAGCTGATTGGCGGGAGACTGACAAGCAGGCTGGCTGCAGAAAGGCAAACCCCATTTCTGTTCCGCAGCCAGCCTGCACAAAGGGATGGATAAAAATGGGCAAATATTCGTCCCTTCATATTCATCGGGGTCTCCGGACCTGATGAATACAAAGGGATGAATATCTCATGAATCAGTGATATTTCACAAATATCCTGATTCGAGATTTTTATTTGTCCCCATGTTTAACGGTGACCACACCTTTTGGTTGCTGGTTTCATTGATCAGTCGGGTTTCTACAGAAAAATACTTCAACTTACTTCAGTAATACAGTCCTGCAATCGTACAGTCATTTGGGATGTTGGGCCCAGTCAAGGAACGTGTGCTGAGTTGACCTACTTATAGCAAGCTCAGCAGCTTAGCTTCATACTCAGTGAGGAGAAAGTTTAAGGCCATACTATGAATATTCATTCCCCTGAATCACTCTAAACCAGGTTGTGCTTTTCCCCAAATGTTTTTGCAGATTACATTTTCTCAAGACAAATAAGCCAAAGAGGAAACAGAAGACTGTCGAAAGCTGTAATTGTTAATCAAATGTGTGCACCGAGTTTGTTCCCTTGTCTCTGGCTTTTGACTTAGCTGATCTTGCCTTGCATTAGTTCCGATAGCAAATCTAACAATATTGCTTCCAGCTTTTCCAGAGTTTCTGGCCACACCTCACTGGCAAGGAGTCCCGCCAAAATTGCAAAGTCAGTCAGATGATGGCTGAAAAGAACACATGTCAGCACATCAGTTTCTCCACTGGGTCTAAATTTAACCGCCTGGCGTCTGTTAAAGATAATATTACATCAAGTGAGTTCTGTCCTGCTATACCACAGGACTCTTTCTGATGCTTCCTTTGTAGACTTTCAGACTCATTAGCTGGCACAGGATTGCTTGAAGAGGCTCCTCAGTAGCCATTATGGTCTATGCTGGAGCTAATGTTCCCCTCGACTTTGAAACTACAACATGCTATATTGGAACTAGGCCATTCTGCATCTGATATTCTGATGCTGTAGCAGATTGTGGCTGTTAACTCCCTTTTGCCTGTTCCCCCCACTAAAGCTTGGTGTAAAAAGGAGCAAGACAAGCTGATTCTGTGCCAAAATGAAATAAGTATTGTTTTTAAAATCCAATCTCCAGTTAGTTTATTAGAGGATGTGGAGGACTGGTTAGGAGATGTCTTCTAATCTTCAAGGAAACTTGTACAGGGCATCTAGCAAACATCACTATCCTTAACAGTCCAGATGTTGTGTTATCTCTCCTTTAAAGGAATGTGCAAATTGCCTCGGACTTTATACTTGAATGAGATGATCAAGTCAGCACACCTTAAAAGCTGGGCTGTTTCAAAAGATAAAAGATGCTTGCTCACGGAGTGTGGGCTTTCCACAGTTTCACATGTTGCACATTAGTTTGTGTTTGTTTTGTGACTGATCATAGGGAAGGCAACACAGGCTGCATTTACAAAGTCCAAACATTTAGAAATAAGAAGACTCTAATATAATGACATGCTGAAGTGCTCCATGACTGATGTGTGATGGGATGATATTCTGGATCTGATTATATTGAGTCTTCATATAAATTACTTTGATGATGATGATGATGATGATGATGATGATGATGGTTGTTGTTGTTGTTGTTGTTGTTGTTGTTGTTTTCCTTAAGGACCCCCTACCTATTTCTTCTGGGACATGGTGGTGCTGTGGGTTAAACCACAGAAGCCTCTGTGCCGCAAGGTCGGAAGACCAGCCGTCGTAAGATGTAAATGAAAGTAGATAAATAGGTACCACCACGGTGGTAAGGTAATGGCGTTCCATGTCTAGTCGCACTGCCAAGTGACCCCAGAAACTGTCTATGGACAAACGCTGGCTCTGCGGCTTGGAAACAGAGATGAGCGCTGCCCCCTAGAGTCGGATACAACTGGGCTAAATGTCAAGGGGAACCTTTACCTTTACCTTTACCCTACCCATTTCTTATAACTTGAACACTGTAAACAAGCCCTCAATTCATGCAGAAGTGAAATGCTGCTGAAAGGCCAAATTATTCTGATCGTTCCTTTTGGCCTATATGCATCACACAAATACATAGCCTGAAAAGTGGGTTATTTTGCAGTTTTTTAAATGTCTGCCACCCACTTTTAAGTTCCGTGCAATTAAACAATGTTTTTATTGGACACATTTTCCTTATTGTATTTATATAACTGCCCCATAGTAATCAATATTAATTGTCTTGTAGAGAAAGCCACTCCTCCAGAGCCTCCTGGCTCTAAAAAAAATCTTTTCCTCTGACAATCTGGAAAAAGCTTCCATTTCCAGGAGTGACATGGTGTGTGTGTGTGTGTGTGTGTGTGTGTGTGTGTGTGTGTGTGTGTGTGTGTGTTGTCTCTAATGCTTAGAGCAGCTAGGCTAGTTGTGAACTAATTTTCTAAACATGTGCATAAAGTCCCTGTGCAACCTGCCAACGGCCATTTCTCTTCTGCGCTAATTCAATTCCAGGCTCTCAGTCCCACAAAAAGCTTGCCTGAAATAAATGTCTTTCTTATGGAATAAGCATTTTCCTGTATATCACCCTCCAAATGGGTAAAACAGCATCTCATTTGGCGTAATGGAGAGAGTTAGGAAACTTCAGCAAACAATAAAGGCTGAAAGCGATGTAGAAAGCCAAGTGGAATTCTTTTAGCTTTTCAACAGTTGAATCAACTCATTTCCAACCTGAGGTGCTCCACATGTGCCAGGATATAACACACATGCCCCATCCCAACCAGCATGGCAAATGGTCATGCTGAGCGTGGCGTTGGGAGCTGCACTGTGACAAATCTGACACAACTCATCTAATTCACCACTACTGGACGTTCGTTTAAAACAAATCCTATCATTTTATCACTTGAAAAAGTACCACTTCAATCTGTAGACAATTTATTTGGTCTGCAGAGGTTTCTCAATAAGGTCAGTGAACGAAGCAATGAAGACAGCCTAAAAATAAATGTTAAGAAATGTAGCTCATGGTAATCGACAGCAAGGAAAAAACAAGAGGCCAAGGCTATGCAGTTTAAAATCCAGTGTTTACACTGCCCATGAAATAGACGATCATTTGGACCACAAAAGGAAGACTTACAACAGTAGATAGGTCTTCAACAGGATTCTAATACTAAAATGGTTGCTTCAGGCAGATTTTGTAGATTTATGTTTGCATAAGGAAAATTGCATACGCCTTGGCAGTAGATTGCCACTCATTGGCAAAAAGCTGGTTTGCATTCATTCAATCATGTGGAATATCACCGGCACATTTTTAATGAGTGGCAACATGGCACTAATCTTGAACATTTAAGTTGGCTGGAGTTTGTGGCGACCTTGCTTCCAGAGGAGTCAATAATTTTCACACTAGTGGGTCACTTAGATGATTAGGGAAGGTGTTCCCCTAATCCTCTGGTTCCCAAACTTTTTCGAATTCAACCCCCTTGACTTAACTCTGAATCCTCTCCAGTACAAAAAGGGCACTGCTGCTGCTGTGTCCTCTCCAGAAGTCTGGAGATAGGGGTAGAATTCATCCCAGGACCTGTGCCAAGGTGTTAGGCATGATCCTTACCAGTACACAGGGAAGTCTGCCAGCCCGGGAGAAGAAGACAGAAAGGGAGATAGTAGCAATTAGTGGATTCTGCTGAACCCCTGGCTGGATTTGGTGATGCCCCAGTGCGCCCAGGTGCACGCTATGGGAAACACCGGCCTAAATGAACAACCACCTCCCAAACACTCGGCCATGTATTTCTGGGTTGCCCCTTCTGTTCTGCCCCATCTGGAGCCTCCTTTGCTCAAGCTGGTGTCTTTTTATAGTCAAATGTTTAGTTAAAGGGTTTTTGTATTTAGTTAACCACTTTGTTCTATCTGGTAAAACATAGCTTCTTGTGATATGGATGTATTGTTCTTCATAGCCTGCTTAACTTCTTTGTTACACATAAAATAAATAATGAGGACAATTAAGTTTAAATGAAAAAAGATTTTGTTGAGGGACAACAGGTAACTGGAATGAAGGGAAAGGTAGGTTGTAAGAAGACACGGGGATGAATATAAAAATGAATCATGACATTCATTGAACATTGTTGATTTGTCGGATGTTCATCGCTTGGTATTCCTCCGTTCCAGAGTCCCTGACAAGTATGAAAGGACAAATATAACCATCTTATATTCTTCCATTCGTAGTAGATTCCCTCTCTGCCTGTGACCCCACACATCAGCTGTTCCCCAGGGGCACAGGCAGAAAGGGAAGGCTAGACTGCTGGAAGGGAACCCCAGCTGCTGTTTGCAAAGACAGCAGAGGGGTTTCTCTTTGGGCAGCCAGGCTTGTCCCTCCAGAGAGCTGGTGTTGAGGTGTTGAAAACTCTGCAAAAATAAAAAGACACGATGAAGAGTTCCCATATTACTGCCTGTGTCTGCAGCAATGAGTGTTCTAGTGCAGTGGTTCTTAACGTGGGTGATAATGCCCCCAGGGGGCGATTTCATTTTTCAGGGGGGTGGTTGAATGAAAAGGGGCAGCGTGGGGGCGCTGGAGCAGAAGGGGGCGGTAGGGGGGCGCTGGAGCAAGCCAAACCTGTGAAGATGGCTGCAGCCTTTTTACAGTGTGCATGAATATATATTTTCCTACAATTTTCATTTAGTTTCAGACTTTTTGTCTTGAAATTTTTAGTTCCTGCATTTGTTTTTATGCCCTTTTTATATTTCTTTTTGCATCTTAAAATTCACTTGCAACTAAATCATTACATGTTACTTTGGGGGGGGGCATTTCATTTTCTTGGAATTTACTTTTGTTTTCAGGGGTCATTGGATTTAAGCGTCTTAAATAAATAAATAAATAAATAAATAAATAAATAAATAAATAAATAAATAAATAAATAAATAAATAAATAAGAAAGATATCATCACCGTGGGGAGGGGGCGATGATAACTTTCTCAATGGCTCAAGGGGGCGTTTCTTTCAAAAAGGTTAAGAACCACTGTTCTAGTGATTCCATACGACTGGGAGAATGTACATGGCTGTAATGCTCTCAACTAGAACTGCTTGGAAGCAATTTCCTACTAGTGTTTCTTACTACCCTGTGTAATGTAGTGGACAGGGTGATGGACTAGGACTCAGAAGTCCTGGGTTTGAAGTGGTTCAGCCATGGAAGTTCACTGGGGGAGTGGAACTGGTAAAATCACTCCATAAATACCTCACTTACTTTGAAAGCCCTATTGGGGTATCTATAAGTCAGTTCCAACTTGATGGCACACAACATAACAGTATTTTACTGATGTAATGCCAGCACATAGTTCTGCAAGATATATTATCCATTATTTGTTTTATTGACGTTATATTTATATCTCACCCTCTCACAAATGAACTCAAGGCAATAAAGATGGCTGCATGCAACAGTATCCTTCCAGTAATGTACCATGCATCCTCCAGAATGTTCCTCATTGGTTTTGTGACTTGCAGCTTTCTACTGACTTTTTAAAGGCCAGTCAAGGAAATACTGGGTCAGGGTGGTGTGGGAACCAAAAATAAATTATCTAAAATGAGAAATTTCTTTGTTACCGCTAAGGAGTTGTAATGAAAGTGTGTGAGAAGGTAAGGCAGTCTTTTTGCTAAGCTTTTATGCTAACTTTGCATTTTGAAGGGAAATAATAGTTTGGCTGTAAGAAGACATCTCATATAAAAGAATAAACATTTCCAGTCACTTAAGAACTTATTTCTTGTGATTAATTGAAATGGGCAATGCCAAAGGGTTTTTTCCTTCCCCGCCCTCATTCCTTTGAAGTTGGAGATAGGGTTGCTTTATCTATATCAGATAATAAAGCACAGAGCCCCATTCCCTAATTTGGAAGGAGATACCAGCCAGACGCGATAGACGAGCTGCACTTTGTTATTGAAGAGAAACAATTACAGCAGTCAAGATTTTGTCATTTTTTCCTCTCCGCTTCACAGGTTACCCTTTGAAGATACCATGACCAAGACTATACAGATTCACCTGTTATTTTTATAAAGGTGCCTGTTTCCCAAGCAACCCTCTGGGAATATTCCTGAACTGTGTCTGAGGTAATCTTGCTGCCTCCATGAGTTAAAGAAAACAAAAGAGATAGAGTGACCAGGATAACCATTCAGGGAAGGCACCCACATCTGTCTTTGCTAACGAGACATGATACTGCTTGCAAAGGGAGGATAGCTGGGTTTTCTTCATCCACCACCAAATCTCTGGCAACTGAGCCGAACAACAACAGTGTAGACTGCTTCATTTGCTGAGCGAACCATCCAGGTAGGATGGATTGGCTTCATGGTTTTCAAAAGCTGTAATCAAAATCAGACAGCAAATCTTCTTTGGCTTGTCTCAGCTTTCCTCAATTACTAACCCAGACTTTACAGCATGAAGAGATGGGGTGGCCTGCATGTAATGAGTTAGCACAGTTAGCACAGTTAAATTAGAAAGTTCATGAGGCACAATACCTGCAGATGTTACTAAGTAGTCACAAAAGCTTACTTTATTCAAATACAGTGGTGCCCCGCATAGCGACATTAATCTGTTCCAGGATTAACGTCGCTATCCGGATTTGTCGCTATGCGGGGGGGAACTCCATTTAATGTGTTCCTATTGGGGAAAAACTCACCAGTAAGCGAAGATTCCCCCATCTGGCCGCCATTTTCGCTGCCCGGTAAGTGAGGGCAGGGCACAAAAACACTGCAGGCGGCCATTTTCTGCACCCGGCGGCCATTTAGCTGTTTTCTAAACATCGCAATGCGAAAATCGGTAAGTGAAACGCTTACTGATCATCGCAATGCAATGTTTAGCCTATCTAAACATCGCAATGCGATCACATTAGCGATCGCAAAAACGCGTCGCTATGCGGATTTGTCGTTAAACGGTATGCTCGTTAAGCGAGGCACCACTGTAATTCAAATCTGAAGATATGCACAATAAGGATAAGCATTTAACACCACACTGAATCCAAAATCTTGTTCAAGAAACCCAAGTGAGCTTTCTTTTTTCATACAATAGACATTCTTCAAACTGAGTTTTTAATTTATATATTATGTTATCCATCTTAATGAAGTTTCTCCAGACTATATTCAGGCTTCTGTTGCGAGGCCATATTGCATTTCAGAGATCTGTATTTCCAGTGCAGTACTGGTACTGTGTATGGTACAATAAATAATTTTAAACTGTTATCTTCAAACAGCTGCTTCATATTCTAATGTTACACTAAATCCTGTTGTCATAAACTTACTCCAAGCAAGGTGGATAACAACATCTTCCAGCAACAGATATCCTGAACTGAATTAAATTTAGAACTTCCTCTCCCTTCCTTTAGGTTCTGATGCCTCCCTGGGAATTCCTTTTGCCTTCGGGAAGCTTCTGAAAGCCTCAGGATGATGGGAATTAGTCTTTAATATCAGAAAATTGCCACTGGTGGTCCCGCCTCATTGCTGGCAGATATCTGGCACTGATTTTCTAATATTAAAGGATTTCCCCCCTCACATTGAAGCTCCCAAAGGCTTCCTATGGACAAAAGGGATCTTTAGGGAGTCTTGTAACCTGAAGTGGGGGAAGGAAGTTTTTAATTTAATTAAATTAAAGTATGTGTTGCTAGATGATGACATCATATGATTTTGCAGTGATTTATTTTTATTTAGATAGTGTATTTGGTGGTAATTTGAATGTGGTGTTGCTGATTGCAAGTTCTGTTTTACAAAATTTTTCAATTCATTTTCCACATTCAGTTTGTGTCCATGTCTGTATTTTCGAGAGGTGTGGAAAATTGTGATTTTGGAGCACAAAATTCTCAGAGCTGGAATCCAAAAGCACAACTCAGGACATCACTAGCATTTTCCAATGGACTATGAAACCAGTCCAAGGCTGACTGGACAGCTCAGTGAGTTAGGGACCTGGCTGTAGAGCCAGAGGCTGGGAGTTTGTTTTCCCAGCAAGAAATCTTCCAGGAGAATAGCCAGCCTACATGGCTGTAGTCAAGCTGAACAATCCCAGGACAGACCCCAGAAGAAGAGAATAATAAACCAATTTTGAGTACCTTCTATCTAGAAATTCCTGAAAAGGCTCGCCATAAGTCAGAACTGATTGGATGGCACATTGATGATGATGATGATGATGATGATGATGATGATTAAATCTCTACAGATGCCTTTCCCATCTTAGCATTAAAATCTCCTTTTATGAAATCTGGGTATTCCTTTTCTGTAGCATTTGTGATGAGTTGTTCACAATTTCACATGCTTTCTTCATCTTTATCAGCAGTTAGTGCATGTAGTTGTACAATATTTAGGTCTGTGAGATTTTCCTTTAACTGGATAAGCACTATCCGGTCTAAGTATGGAACAAAGTTTGTAAGAGTTGCACTTAAGTCATTTGTTCCTATGACTGCAACTCTATAATGATGCTGTGTGTCATGACTGACCAAACAAGACATGGTATGTCCCATATCTAGCTGTATGTAGCCAGATGCTAGCTACTGAACTTTATTTACTCCAGGAATCTGAATGTTTAACCTTTGATTTCTGTATTTTGAATTTTTCCTGCTTCATATGTATTTTATGCATTCCAAATTCTAATCTAACTTTAAAGATTTTAAGCATTTTCTTGCTGGGGACTATGAGCCTTCTTACAACTCTGTCTAGCTAGGACAAGTATACTCGGGAACTATAAGGTGGTTTACTCTTCCTTTCTACATCCACAAGTACTGATTGTGGTGGCTGATATAATGCCAGACATTTTACATACCAGTCTGGCCAGTACTCTCCCATTGCTTCAGTAACAAAAAGCAATAATGAAATATGTCAATTAGTATTTTTGGCCATGCCTCTTTGTGTGTATAGAGTGCTAGCAAAATTAAGGGGTGTGTAGAAAAAATGCAATCCTGAAAGTGTATATTGTGCTTTAAATACGAAGTTTGAACAGCAATTTACTAAAAGTCACTGCAAAACCGTCAGCTAAGTCTGGAAGCAAGGCTAATGTAAAATAATATTGCCTTTCAAAAGAATCTCTTCCTTCGCTGACAGCTGAATGTGTAAACAAATAATAAGAAATAGAAAAAGAATTCAGAAAAGAAACCACCTAGAATCCTTGACCAATTTAAGTCTATCAGCACTTTATGCCCATGACATTTTGCCTACCCAGTAAAATGATATACGAGGAAATTACTATTCTTGCAAGTGCAGGGACCCTTTTAGTCAAAATAATAGTTGTTATCTGCTATAGGGGCTACTTGCTAGCTCGAGAGTCATATTTTGCCACCCCGGCAAAAGTAATAGAAATTCCCATTGAAAAATTTCTGGATGTTTATAGGAATCAGTAACTTACTAAATTAGCAAAATCCAGTTGTTTACAGTTTAAGGAAAATATAAACAACTGAGAAAAATACAAATACAGGGAACCAAATAGACTCGCAAGAAGATGACACACCACACTCACTGAATACTAACAAAACAGACATCAAAGAGCAGCAATATGTAGCAACAACAGCCTGCAGTCTGCAAAATGTCATGGGCATAAACCTTAGAATGGACAAGAAAAATATGAATTTTTTCCATTGATTTAAATTGGTTTGGCTGGGTGAGCACTTAGAATATTTTTCATGTATGTACTGTAATATGCTTAAAAGCTAAATATTGGTCAGATTGCTTTTTACATTTTAATTATGTATTTTAGAGTTGCATTCTCTGCATTTCAGTGTGCCATTTTTTTTAAACTATAGGCTCCTGAATTTTTCGAATGTAATTAAAACATTCTTTTTTGTATTTCTACTATTTTGGAATGAAATCTGACTTAAGTACTTGCCTGTAACTTAAGTTTAGTTTTCATATATTTTTAAGCATTTGCACCCAGTTTTTCCAAACCTTTGGATATTTTGGATATTCTCAAAAACTTTGAAGCTTTTTTTGTTCTTATGGAACATAGAAGGAATATAGATGAATAAAGCCTGTAAAAATAGACAAGCTTATGTTGCCTGGAATTATTGCAACAACGAAAAGACTTATACTTTGATACTGACATTAATTTTGATATGATTGGAAGTGATTATCTGGTTTCATTCCAAAATTAACCCCTTTCTGGGATAAATGCCAATGTGATGAACAAAGGCTTCTGATTTTTCCCTAGAGGTCTATGAAGTTTTGTAGAACTCTTAGGGAGATGTTCAGTCACTAGATTCTCTGTCCTTAGACCTTCTCCTTGAGCCACTCTCCCTAAGGTGTGTAGCCCTCAGGAAACTAGGAAATCTGGAAAAATGGCTCTGCTGAAATTATTCATCTGCTGCTTTGGATATTTTATTTAGCAAGGGGCATCTTTAAGGCTAGACTGTTCCCAAGTGTTGGGCTTTTGTCCCAAATTCCAACTTTCAAGCTGCAAGCTCTTTCCAGTAAAACATTTACCCTGTCTAACAGGGAGCAGACAAAAGCATGGTCATCAGTCAGTCCAGTCCAGGTCACAGGGAGTTCCACTGAGTCCAGGCAGGTAGAAATGGCCTCAGACATGGACCAGTGAAGCCATTTTGTTCAATGCTCAAGCCAAATGTAAAAGCAGAATTTGTAGCTCTCAGTGAGCTTCTACCAGGCATCCATATGTTTCCAATTAGTTAGCAGGTGCATGTTTGACCTTCAAACACTGTTGTTCTGCCGTAAAAGCTAGAGCCACTCCTTTGGGGAAAACAACTAGCACATCTGGCAGCCTGTCTTCATCCTCCCTGGCAGGGTTGGGCTCTGTTCTCTTGAGTTTCTGAAAGGCTGTTGCCAACGGTGCCATCACATTTCCCTTCTGCCCTAGCTTCCTCCTGCTGAAACAGATGATATTCTTCATTCAAAGATGACCTAGCCAGGTGAGATGTGGCAGTAGCCTGTGTTTCTTCAATATACGTAGATTATGTTAGCTAAAGCTGATGGGAGTTGCAGTCCAACAATGTTTGGAGAACCCCACATTGTCCACCCCAGTGTAGATTCTAACATCTCTGCCACACCAATCTTACTGCAGGTAATGGATTCTTAGTCTTCCTTCTGCTGCAAGGACTCCATGTAGGCAGTGGCTGTCAGTAATAAAAACAGATGCCAAGGGAAGGACAAGCTGTGTGTATCTGTAACACTCTTAAGTTCTATGGGGCTGAAAGTATTCTCAAAGGCTTTCATGGCCAGGATCTGATGGTTGTTGTGGGTTTTTCGGGTTATTTGGCCATGTTCTGAAGGTTGTAAACATCAAGAAGAACAACCTTCAGAACATGGCCAAAGAACCCGAAAAACCCACAACAACCATTCTATGGGGCTATTTGTTTTCTTAGATGTCTGTTGATGAACCTTGCAAACACAATTTCACAAAATGAGTCTCTTCTTATTCACAGTTACGTAAAAGAAAACATGAACAACTACTACAATAACAAAATGTGTGCACCCAGGTCTCCAGTAACAGCACCGATACAAAAGTCTCTTGTAGAATTGCAAAGTTCTGGTGTCCTTTGAATTCAGATTCAGACAAAAATCCTGGATATCTTCCTCAACTGGGTTGGGTATTTATAACATAGAAGGATCAGCTCCACATGCAGATACCAGAACAAAACATCAGTTCAGTTGCATATTAGACAGGGCACAAAGTGTTTCATCATGCTCCACCCCAATTTGTACGCATGGCACCACATGTTCCCTCCCTCCCCACCCTTGGCTGGCTGGCCCACTCACAATTTGGTGCATGCCACCTGGGTCCTCCTTCCCTTGTGGCTGCCCAGGGATGGGGGGCACACAGCACGTCTGGTGCATGTGTAAAATTGGGATGACGCACAACAAAGCACTTCATGCCCATGTCTATTACATATACATGAATTCACTATGTCAGCTCACCCTTCCAACACAAACATATAGGAATTATACCTAAATCAAATTGGCAAGGGCCTTAGCGGTCCAAGTGGCTATTTTTTCCCCTAAGAATTGGAGTTTAGACTCCCATTGCTTTTTTTTGTTAGAGTTAGAGGAATTTAGGAATCTTCTCTGCTTACCTTTTAAAATGGTAAATGAATCTGTGGGTGCTTTTGGTACTAAAATGCATCTACAGTCTCCAGTTCTGCCAGCAATAGGCTCTAGGTGCTGTTAGGTATTTGGTTTGATTTCCCAGTGTGCTTATCCCCATGCTTTTAAGCACTGTATCTTGTGCAAAGAAGGACAGATAGACAGAAAGAAACTTTAAAAGCACCCATTACACAAACATCTGACACTAGCTTTTTGATATTTAGCAGGTTTATTCCCCTCTGTGGGGTTTATCACTTCTCCAAAGTGCATGTCCATCAGTGAAAAAAACAAAGCACTATAGCCTTTTCAGTTTCCCAGTGCAAGTCAATGGAATGGCCAATGAACTGGAATTCAGAATCAAAGTTTGGATTCCGAATCTGACCCAGACCAAAAAGTGGAGTCCAAATCAGTTCAAACCAAACCAGGAGTCAGTATGAAGTGCTTATTGAGCTAAATCGGAGAACCTACACATAGCCCAAATTAGCAATGGGCAGCATGTCAGAGTAGGTGAATTCTAATAATTTTACAAAAAGATACGGCACAGTTTAATCAGAATGGCTATTTACATTTTTAAGAAATGTTAATTGCCTAGTGTAGTGTGCTGTAGGGTTGCACCCAAGGAAACAGTGGTTCTTCTCTGATGGAAAAATACTTTCTTATTCTGTAATAAGCTCAACATAAATCCCCTTTCCAGGGCCAACAAACTATGTTTGGCTACATCTCTGCCTTCAGATCTAGCCAACTGATTAGTCATTTAAATACCAGACATTTCCACATTTTAATTTCCTGACATGGCTTGGCTTCAGGTTTTGTCATTTCCATGAATATTTTCAGTAGTTGTTACGATAAACATTCTAAATGTTTCAGGTTTCCATTTAATCTTCCCCAGCATTAAGAGTTTATTGTTCCAAAGCAAAAAGTTGACAACTACAAATGACTAGGATAACAATAAGAATTGCTCTACAGGAAGTGCTTGGCAACTTGTGCTTCGTTGTTCAGGCTCTTCATCATTCTGGCTTGCTTGAAGGCACATTTTTATGAGGCAGGTCATGATTTAATTCTTCTACTAGTTATGATGACATTAGCCTGGATTTAGAACTGTCCATTTAATAAGGGTTTGCAATTTCCATACACATATTCAGAGGAATTTACCCACAAAAACTACCTTATCCAATTCCTAGAGAATCTAGTCTGTGCAGTATAACAGGAGCAATGCTCTTTTGGAAGTAAGACGTGTATTAAAAACAAAACATGCATCATAATGTGTCTATGAAATAACAGACATGGACATGGACAGCTCATGGCCTCGGTAAAAAGGTTCATGCCATTCTTTCAAATATCATATTCATTTTCTTGTACCAATTTTACATCCATGTATCACTGCATTTGTAATCTTGTCAGGGTTTTCCCTTCCTGTTTTTGCTTTTCATTACTTTTATAACCCCGTGTGCATATTTCTACACACCCCATGCATTGTATGAAGTGGGTGATGGTCTGTGACATCTTATGCCACAATCATGTGTTCACCTTTATAGCACCACAAGACTTTCAACTTCCAAATTGTGGAACTCCCTCCCCAAAGGGGTCACTTTGACCCTCTTCCTGTTGTTTTCCCTCTGACAGACCAAAACGTGTCTGTTCAGGTGGGCATTTGGCAACGGGTGGACTGTGAGAGAAGGAGCTACAGTGGGGGATTCCATACTTCTCAACTTCTAAAATGTGCTTTTTAAAGTCAGTTAAGTGTATTTTTAACTCATTTGTTCTCATATAATAATATTTTAATTGCTCTTTTAATAGTGTGGTTTCTTGGAATTTTTACCTTAATTTTAGCTGCCCGGTAGTGTACCACAGTTAATGTTTTAAAGCCCTCCTGGGATCTCTTTGCTGGGGGAAAGGTTGGCTGTAAATAGAATGAAGGAATAAATGTATAATCGTGGTATAGTGTTTCCCCCAAAATCTTGCTTGAGGGTTTTAGAAGAGGTACCCATGTTAGTCTCTGCTCAGAGGAAAACAAAAGAAGAATAAAAAAAATGAAGAAGGCAAAAATGTTGTGACATCTTAAAGACTAAGTGTTGAAGGAGATCACACAGCACACATCAAATTCCAGCTAGTGGTACTGAAATGGTATGACAGATTTGTCATTTAGCAATCTGATCAGCACATACTTTATCAGAGTTATAAATGTACTTACGTATTAGCAAGTGTAATTTTCCCTTTCCACTGTAAAAAGCATCAAGGGACCCTATTGTGGTTTGTCTCAAGGTTGTCCCTTTTCACCTTTCAGTTTCCCTCCTGCTGTGAACTGGCAGGTACCATCCCAGAGGCAGGTATGGTTTTGTTTCACCACTAATGAAGGAGCCACTTACAGAACATTGCAATTCCATTACAAGAACTTCATCTACTGCCTCCAATATTCTCATATATACTTCCAGTTCTTCTGTCACTCTGGTCTCCAATCCTCTCTGTCAATAAGGTACTTTTCCTTGTATACAAATAGCACCTCATCAATGATTCGACCAGGGAACAAGGTATGCTTTATAACTTAAGGGATGGGATGAGGGGAAAAAAACCTCCACAATCTCTTGAAAATCCAGTCACATCTGCCTCCTCGCTATAGCAGGGTAATCTCATGACATGGCAGTATACTGAAAAGCATTGATGGAGGCCCTTTGCACAGCTTCCTGTTCAGCTGTCATGCACTATGGCACCAAATATTAGTCATGGATCAATGTCGAAATGCTACTGCTAGGTGTGTTGGTGAGGGATAGGATTGTAAGTGGAACCTCAACAGATCGTGCAGTTGCAACAGCTCATGGCATAATGAGAGCACTGAAGAAAAAGCACGTTCTATTATGAAGTTCAGGCATTGTGGATCTCTAACATGGCCAGATCCTGTACTTGCTCGGTGCACCCTATGTACTGCAACACAGCAGCACTGGCATCACTCAGTTCATGGGAGGCAAGAAGTGTGAGTGGGTGCATGGTATTGAGGTGGTGAGATAGCAGAGAAAGAGATGACTCAAAGGTTTGGAATAATATTTGGAAATGCCACTGGATGGTCCACAAGGACACGGTGTACCTAAGTGGTCACATGAATCTCACAAAATGAAGGCTGGCAGGAAAGGGAGTTGCTTTTTATTAGCCGAAGACAACTGTAACCAAAATGGCCATCCGCGATGAAGACGAGAGTTATAATGAGAGCAAAGGCACCAGGAAGACTAGTCAGATTCCCTCACTAAAGAAGAGATAATATTGATTTAGAAGAACAGAACCAGTGTGTCTTGTTCTTCTGAAGTAACAGAATGAATAAATATTCTATAGGGCCTATAATATAGGCAGTGCACTAATCTAAGGAGATAATAATTAAAAGTGTAAAATGATGAAAAATAACCTTTAATTTAGATAACCACATTAATGACCCAAACCCTGCATTGAAATGTACCCTCAACGTGAATTTCCTTCTTCTTCAAGACTAACTTGCTAGTTACGATAACATCACCCAGAAATGAAACCCATTTAGGCCTTTATGCAGCATTGACTCTAGCAGCTGTAACTATTGACAGATGTCTGCAAGACACTCACAAGATATTTGGCGTCCCATCTGGAAAGACAGCTACACATGCCTCCACTTCCACAATGCTTGCAAAAAAGCGCTTGATGCATCCAAGATGTGTATGTTTGAATTAACCATCCCGTTGCCCCCCAGCCTTGTTGAAACAAAACGTTCAGCTGCCGTGGAGGTGCAATTCGCTGTACTTTTTTCATCACACAAACTACAGTATATCGTGATGGAGCAGATTATCTGGCTGGAACCAATAAGAGCTTAATTGAAACCAAATATCTCAGCTTTAGGAGAAATACTTATTACCAGGAAATTGTCGAGGTAAGCAATGCTCATGAGTGATGAGACTCATATGCTGCTGCTGTTCCCCGTACTTCAGTGCAGGACTGCTAGCCATGATCTAATACATCAGTACATAAGTTAATAACAAATATAATCTTTAGAAAATCTATCCTACTCTGATAGAGGGTAGGAATGAAAAGAGGATTGGCTACATTCTTTGTTCTCACCTGTTTCAGCCACTTCAGTTTGGAGAGATGCCATGATAAGAAATGATCAGATTAGGTTTAGGCATCCTTCAATCTTGAGAAACTATGGTAATGTCTCTGTATGGAGGACTCGGAACAGCATCTAGTGTGGCTGAGAAGGCCAATTTGAGAGTGACAATCCCTTCCACACTGAAGACAAATACAATCTGTAAGAAATAATCAAGCCTTACAAGATTCTTTGCTTCCAGGGACACGAGAGTCAAGAAGTAATTCTTTTTCTCTCTCTCTCATCATGGTCTTGGTAATATGGGAAAACTGTCTCTGTGAAAAACTAATGTCTTCTGTCTTTGAGACGAAGAACACACACAGAGAGAGAGAGAGAGAGAGAGAGAGAGAGAGAGCAATGGCTGACTGTGTTGTTAAAAATAGATGCAAAGAAGTCCCTCAGTGCTCCTAAACTTGAAATGCAACAAAGCCATCACTTTAATTGCAGAGTTTTGCTTAGTTTGGCCAAATCATTCTCATTCTCTTCTTGAGTTCAAGTACCACAAAATACCTTGTCCTCGTGAGGGACAAGGAGGATAATTTGGCACTGCCTCATCCTCACTTACATGAGTGGTCTGTTAGTCCAGATAGGTGGGGTATAAATAAATAAACAAATAAATAAATAAATAAATAAATAAATAAATAAATAAATAAATAAATAAGTGAGAAAAAGGTCTTGGCACTTTTTACAGAGTAGTTTCTGTGGTGATAAGACACCCCACTGCTGATTTATACTTCTTCTTCTTTAAGCAACCTTTATTGGCATAAAACAGTTAAAACATACAATCCAAAAATAAATTAAAATAGTGGGGGAAGTTTGGTTAGTTTTTTTGAAGTTTGGAGAGTGAGCACTTTAGCAAGAAACTCAGCTACTGGGGTCGTAGTTTCCAGAGAAAAGTCGTGGAGGAGGAAGCCTGTCAGAAGCTGGGGGGGACCAGAGAAGCCCGAGATGATTGGTCCTAGAATTCGGTCTCGGAGATCTCTAAACTTGGGGCAGTGACACAGGATATGCGAAACTGTATCGGGTTCTAATCTGCAAAGGTTACAAATTCTTTTTTCAAAGGGTACTCGGGCATATCGCCCCTTGAGGACCTCGGAGGGGAAAATATTCAGCCGCGCTAGCATAAAAGCCCTCCTGGTTAGGGGGTTCAGCAGGGAGTGTAAGTAAAAATGTCCAGAGCCAAAGGTAGGGAAGATACCATAGTGGATAGGAGAACATGTTTGGTTGATACTGGAGACCAGATGGATATACTCGGACTCCCATAGTTTCTCTTTAACAAGAGAGAGTGCCTGATCAAAATTGCTGTTAAAGATGGAATGTAAAGGTATACCAATCGATCCAAGTTTGGTTTCACATAACGTAAACCACTTGGATTGATAATGATCCTTAAGAAGATGAACTAAAAGAGAGTCTGGGTCTGTTTTAAAGAAAAGGCGGAGCCAGAATTTGAATGTGAGTGCCCACGCTACCGATGAGGGTAGATGCATGCCTAACTCTAGGGCTATAGTCGATAGTTTAATTGAAGTTGGTATCCCTAGAATCCGGCGGTAAAAAGAGGCAGCCAGTAGATCTACTTTGTTGTCCATAGCATTTATCCAAATTGGGGCGCCATAGAGTAGGCGGTTAATCAGTTTTGCCTGAAAAATTCGGGTGGCAGCTGGAACAAACTGGTTCCCAGAGTTATAATGGAATTTAGTTATCGCACCAAGAAGGCATGAGGTGGATGCGATTGCAGAATCTCTATGTGTGGTCCATTTGAGTTGAAAATGGAATAGTAAACCTAGATACTTAAAGGATCTCACCTGTTCAATCTGTTGACTATTGGTTTTCCAGTGTAAGGGCTTCCATGATTTTGAAAAGACCATAATCTTGGTTTTCTCAGTGTTAATAACAAGATCATTGCGTAAGCAGTAAGATTGAAAAAGAGAGAGAAGTTGTCTTAGACCAAGACTAGATATAGAAAGGAGAGCCGCATCATCCGCGTATAACAGAAGGGGAACGGGTATCTTATTTAGGAACGGAGCAGACTTTTCAGCTGGCAGCAGCTGAGAACGTAGATCTGCTAAAAAAAGGTTGAATAGGAACGGAGCTAAGATGCAACCCTGTCTCACTCCTCTGTTAATTGGGATCTTTTCTGAGATGGAGCCACTATAGTTAAAACGGACTTGGCAGAAGTTAGCGTGGTGTAATTTACGAATTAAAAAAAGAAG
The DNA here is from genome assembly GCF_051106095.1 of Pogona vitticeps. Taxonomy (NCBI): domain Eukaryota; kingdom Metazoa; phylum Chordata; class Lepidosauria; order Squamata; family Agamidae; genus Pogona; species Pogona vitticeps. The sequence goes on along the minus strand of NC_135784.1, from coordinate 48,141,610 downwards.
ACGTGGGGGAATTCCCCACGCGGCTAGTTTTCCCCACAAAATGGACCTATTGACAGAGTCGAAGGCCGCTTTCAAATCAACAAAGGCCACAAACAGGTTCCCTTTAAAATGATATACATACTTCTCTGCTAAGAACGAGAGAGTTAATGCGTGATCCAGTGTTGAACTACCCGGGTGAAAACCGATTTGCTCTTGTCCTGGAAGGTTTATAGAAACGGACCAGGAAGTGAGATGGACCAGAAGATGTTTACTATATAGCTTTCCGATGGTGGAGAGTAAACTGATCGGTCTATAGTTGCCCGGGTTAGAAGGGTCGCCTTTTTTAAAAATAGGAACCAGGATGGAGGTGAGCCAATCCTCTGGAATAGAGCCGTGTTCGTCTATTAGGGTGAATAGATTTGCCAGAGGATCAGCCCACCATTGGGCGTTGTTGATTAAGAGGTCATTGGAGATTCCGTCAGGACCGGGAGACTTCCCGCGTTTCAGAGCATAGATGAGCTTTAGGACCTCGTCCCTAGAGACCGGTGGCCAGAGGGGGAGCTCAGAGGGAAGATTCTTTGGCATAGGAATTGGGTCCTGGGAAGAAAATATTTTTGTATAGTAAGTTGACCAATTAGAAGGGGAGATAGGCAGGGAGCTTTTATAGGAGTCTTCCGAAAGGGAGTGGGTAATGAGTGACCAGAAAAGTTTGCTGTTCTTTGATGTTGTGGCCTCTAGGAGCTGGCACCATTTCCGCAAAGCAAAATTGTGCTTCTTGGCGTCAATGAGACTGCGCCATATAATTCTCAACCTGCAGTAAGTAGCCTTGGTCTCTGGGGAGTTGTAGACTTGAAATAAAGAGAATAAACGGCGCATAAGGCGTTTAGTGGCCCAACATTCAGCGTCAAACCAAGTGTGATGTTTAGCTTTATTTTTTGGTTTGGCTTCAGATCTGAGCAGTTCTGCTAAGGAGTGGGTAATCTGCTGATAAGATGAGGCAGCTATTGATGGTGATGTAGTGGACCAAATTGTTTTCCTAAGGAGGATCGTATCAGGGCTAAGAGACCATTGGTCGAAAGCAGATCTGATTTTAGGAGACCATTTGGGCCAAAGCTTGGAGCAAAAGGGCAGGCTGTCTTTGGGTTCCTGAGAGGAAGAAATCGAGATTTTTAAAGATAATGGGGCGTGGTCACTGTCAATGCGGGCACCAATGGAAAAATCACTGCATCTAGACAGCAACTCGGGTGAAACCAGGATATAGTCCAGCACACTGGCACCTTGGAAGGAAAGAAAGGTAAAGTTATCAGCGTGAAGATACTGGGGTGAGCCGTTAATAATGTGAAGGTTGTAGGCAGAACAGAGGTTTGCTAAGTGGCGCGCGTTCTCATTAAAAGAGGTGTCCTTTGAGCTTCTTTCCAAGCGGAGCCAGGCAGGGGTCAGTTCATCAAGTTCCCAATTAAGGAATTTGGCCAGTTCGTTATTATTAGAACCTAATCTTGAGTTAAGGTCTCCGACTATTACTACAGAGATTGAGGGGTAGGAGACTAACACGGAGTCTAAAAGCGTCGTTAGTTCTATCCAAATTGCTGGAGCTGCCAACTCTCTGGAGGGGATGTAAACGTTAACCAAAAGGATAGACGGATCAACGCCTTGGAGGATAAAGGGTTGGATATAACAAGATTTAAAAGGAAAGGGGGTAACAGAGAATCGTGAAGAAGGTTGAAAAAAGCAACAGAGGCCAGCACAATGGCGGCCCATTTTGTGAAATTTAAAGGCTGGCACATGGTATGAGGTTAAGCGGGAAATGTGAGGGCCACTCGGAGTCCAGGTTTCTTGTAGACAGATGATGTCAAATTGTGACAGGAAATTGATAAAGTCCGGATCCGATGATTTGTTCCCCCAGCCGGCAATGTTCCATGACAAGATCTTCACCTTAAACCTGGAGGATGGAGCTGTAGAAGGGGCTGGCAGTCACTCGGGATACTCAATAGAGACCAAGCTCTCTGTGAAGTTCTGAGAGATACATCCATTGGAAGGCCTGAACTGAGCTGGAAGCACCAGTTCTGGGTGAGAATTGGGTAGGGTGTTTGAGCCAGCCTGGTTACCAATCTCTGAACTTGTTCCATTGAGTGCAGGAGGTAAAGAGAGGTTTTGTTTGGGAATAGTATAGTCATAATCCAGCGGAGGCACCGTTTGAGCCTGGGCATCAACTAGGGTGAATGTTCCCCCCTGGGAATCTTTGTTTATAATGCAGGTAGGAGAGAGTGGAGGGGGGGGGAGCCTTAGCTGCTGTGAAGTTGGATAGGAGGTATTCAGTCTCTGGGCGAGTCGCTCTCATGGTGTCTTGCCCAGGTAGGTTGGTAGCAGCTAAGTCGTCAAAAATAATTAGTTCCTCGTAAGGGGTTGAAAGAGGAAGGGCTTGTGAGGGATTATAGCTAACCTTTACCCCATTGGTGATGTAGAGGGGTTTCTTGATTGCAGGGTCAGAAGATTGAGCGTTGGCTTTGGGAGTGGTCTCATAGGAGGAAGTTGAGACGAGGAGCTCCTCGGAGGAGCTTGCTACTTGATCTAGTGTAGCTAGTATGTCCGAGCTCTTTAGTTCCTTCACTTGATTTCTTAGGGCTAAGAGGCGATTCTGTAGCGAGAGTTGATTACTGTTCAAGTCATTTGGGAGCTGGTTTATTCCCCAGTCTTTAGCCCATTTGCTAGAAGGAGAAGGGCCCACGGTCTTCTTGAGTTTAGTAATAAACGATCTAATATTCCTGATTAAGGGTTTGGGGTCCGCTTCTTTAAAAACCCTAGAGGGGTACACCCGATAGCTCATGAGGTGGGGTGCAGACTGGAATATCCTCCGGGGTATGTCACTAGAAATAAATGACAGAAGAACTCTGCTGAAACCTTTATAGTGGGGTAGAAAGTGAAATTGTTTCAGCTTCTTGGCTGCAATGGTAGAATCAAGTAGCGTAGAAAGTGCTGTAAGGATCTTGCTCTTGGTATTCCACAGGTGTAAGTCAGATACAGGAATCTGAACGACCACCTGGTAAGCTTGATAGATTCTGGTAACCTTCTGTGGTGATAAGACACCCCACTGCTGATTTATACCGTTTGGGGCTTATTTTGTTCTTCAGCTATACTTTTTATCCCATATTATTATAAGCCAGCTTAAATGCTTTTTTTTAAAAGGAAGAAATACACAACAGAAATTCAAGAAATAAATAAAACTGCAAGAAGGTGCTGACAGGATTCTCTAAAGTCCATGACGTACTCCCATTACTGAGGATGCCATGTTCAGAGGCTGTGGTCCATCAAAGAAGATTGTTCTACCCCACTGGACATTTACAAGATGAGACCACTGGTTCTTCATCTTTCTTTCTTAGATAGTCACTGCTCGTAAGTGGATCCCTGAAGAAAGAATTTGTATGCAATATTATATATAAGTTGTTGTGGCTGCTCACTAAACCTCTTAATGCTTTCACCTGCCTTCAACTGGTGGAATCACACAACAGGATTTGGGGCACAAGGAACACTCAGCATTTACAAATCGTAACTATGTGACACATTGGTGTCAGCTAATATATGGATTGCTACCCCTTCATGGATGCTGCCTTGTTGTGGTGAGGGGGCTCGAGTAATTCAGAGAAGCTATGGGGCATGCCTTGCAGGGACACCCAAGATGGACAAGTCATAGTGGAGAGTTCTGACTAAACGCAATCCACCTGGAGCAGGAACTGGCAAGCCACTTCAGTATCTTTGCCAAGAATGCACCATGATCAGAAACAAAAGGCTAAAAGATATGACACTGGAAGATGGGCCCCTGAGGTCAGAAGGCGTCCAACATGCTACTGAGGAAGAGCGTAGGACAAGTAGCTCCAGAGCTAATGAAGTGGTTGGGCCAAAGCCGAAAGGATGCTCAGCTGTGGATGTGCCTGGAAGTGAAAGGAAAGTCCGATGCTGCAAAGAAAAATGCTACATAGGAACCTGGAATGTAAGATCTATGAAGCTTTTTAAGCTGGAGGTGGTCAAACAGGAGATGGCAAGAATAAACATTGACTCATCCTGAAACTGAAGCTCCAATACTTTGGCCATCTCATGAGAAGATTCCCTGGACAAGACCCTGATGTTGGGAAAGTGTGAAGGCAAGAGGAGAAGGGGATGACAGAGGATGAGATGGGTGAGCAGTGTCATCGAAGCTACCAACATGAATTTGACCCAACTCCAGGAGGCAGTGGAAGACAGAAGGGCCTGGCGTGCTCTGGTCCATGGGGTCACAAAGAGTTGGACATGACTAAATGACTAAACAATAACAACAAATACTTGGACGAGATTAGCTGGTTTCCCTCTGAAGGCCTGCATGGTCCACAATAGTACACCAGCTTCTAAGCAGGATGCTTCAAGCCATTCTAAGGTTCAGTTTGCTTAGAAAGGCCATTCAACTGTGTTCCAGTGGTACAAAGTTTGTTATCACATGTGTGCAGACGAAACACCAACAGATTTTGGCTCACAATGTCTAAAGAAACCCATAGTGCCATGCAATTTCCTGCCCAGAGCCAACTCAACTTTCCATCTCCATTCAGTTGTAATATCAGCAAAGATTACCTGTTCTCCATGATCACTTAGCTCATTTCTCAGATACTATATTAATTGGGGTGGAGGAGAGAAGATAACATCCTCTCAGGTCTCATCTACATGCCCTTCAGTGCTGAAGCCTTTGGAACAGTCAGGCAGTTACTGAGATAAAGAGATGGAGTGGGAGGATAAACTCCAGTCCCGAGGACTAGTTATGGGGTAAAAGCATAAATTATTCCCAATATAGATGGGGCTGAGTCTAAGGGCTCATTCACACCAGACAAAAGAACCAAGTTGGTTAGTTTTTAGATCATTTCATGATTTTCTGTTCATTTGACACAAAGCCAATATTGATTCATTTGCCCCAGCAAGTGGTTTATTTTTTCCTCACTGGGAGGGTTGTTTTAAATTGTACCAATAATGAATCACTTCATTCCTTATTGTTTCAGCGTGTGAGAACATTGCTGTCAATTTATTTCCTTTGCAAAGAGGATAGGTTTCTGGGCACTGTGGCCACTTCATGATATTCAATATCTTTATCAATGACTTGAATAAAGGAATAGAGAGTATGCTGATTAAATTTGCAGGTGATACCAAATTGGGAGGGGTTGCTAATTCCCCAGAGGACAGGATTAAAATTAAAAATGACCTTGACAGATTAGAGCAGTGGTCCCCAACCTTGGGCCTCCAGATGTTCTTGGACTACCACTCCCAGAAGCCTTCACCACCACTTTGGCTGGCCAGAATTTCTGGGAGTTGAAGTCCAAGAACATCTGGAGGCCCAAGGTTGAAGACCACTGGATTAGAGTCCTGGGCCAAAACTAACAAAATGAATTTCAACAAGGAGAAATGTAAGGTCCTATACCTAGGCAGAAAAAATGAACTGCACAGATATAGGATGGAGGACACCTGGCTAGACAACAGTACCTGTGAAAGGGATCTAGGAGTCTTGGTAGACCACAAACTGAGCATGAGTCAGCAGTATGATGTGGCTGCCAAGAAAGCCAATGGGATTCTTGGTTGCATCAATAGGAATATAGTGTATAGATCAAGGGAAGTGATAGTACCACTCTATTCTGCTTTGATCAGACCTCGCCTGGAATATTGTCTCCAATTCTGGGCACCTGTTCAAGAAGGATGTTGACAACCTGGAACGTGTCCAGAGGAAAGCAACCAAAATGGTCAGAGGTCTGGAAGCCTATGAGGAGCAGCTTAGGGAGCTGGGAATGTTTAGCCTTACAAAAAGAAGGTTAAGAGGGGACATGAGGTCCATGTTTAAATATTTGAAGGGATGTCATGTCAAGGAAGGGACAGGTTTGTTTTCCACGGCTCCAGACACTAGGACAAAGAGCAATAGTTTTAAAACTACAGGAAAAAGATTCCACCTGAATCTCAACTCTGAGAATCAGAGCTGGTCGGCAGTGGAATATGCTGCCTCGGAGTGTGGTGGAATCTCCTTCTTTGGAGGCATTTAAGCAGAGACTGGATGGCCATCTGTTGGGAGTGCTTTGATGGAGTTGCTGCATGGCAGGGGGTTGGACTTGATGGGCTCTGTGGTCTCTTCCATCTCTTTGATTCTATGACTCTATGGCTTGTTTGTGATGCTGATGTGGTAAATCTCCATTTCCATAACTATAAGACCAGTCTCTTCAGTCATGTGATGGGAACAATGCCCACCCTATTCTGACTATTAGAATCAAAATAAAACATTTATACAAAGCATATACAAGGAAGTAAGCAAAGCAGAAGAAGAATGAATAGATTATTATGAATTCTAAGTTAAGGCATACGTGGTTGTAGCATTCACCCTAAGTTATACATTGTAAGTTATGTATTATTCATGAGTCTTATACGATGGTTAAGAGGTGGGGCCGAGAGAGATGTTAAAAGGCATAACCTGAGGGAGGAGGAGTTAAGTATAAGTTAAGTGGAGTCAGAGACTGTGTTAGGAATCTGAGGGAGAAAAGGATATTTTGAGATCTGAGGAGTGATTAGTCTGAGGAGTGATTAGTAACCTGTGATATTTAATATAAAAGATTATGGTAATATTGATGCTTGGTGAAACTGAAAGAATATGCTTATGAATTATCCTATAAACCATCTGTAATCAATAAACCTATTTTATTAATAGGTGAGTACTGAATGGACCTTTGTCTTTGCTAAGGAAAATAAGTTGATGAAAAGATCAACTGGTGGCAGCACGTGAAGAGGTTTTTAGTTTGTCTTTGTGAGCTTTGTGTTTGGGGAGACAAACAGGGGCCTCGAGGGTGAACGTCACAGTGGTACATCAATTAATCCAGTCAAATGCATCATAGACAGAGTCATTGGTACTACTGTTAACATTTGAGGGATATTAAATAAGAAAGGGGATGCCTGAAATTGTATAATTAATGAGTATCATGAACAAAACAAAATCTTCAAAAGACCCATGAATGCACAACTGTTTCTGCTGTAAGATACTGAAAAATAATGGCTTATGGTTTCCTGTCCATTCCTAAGCCAACAGCTGTTTAAATCACATTTGAGGGCATGGTTGTATTTACTTTATTACATATTGCAGCTTTATCTTGCAATGAATCATGTGAAAGCTTTATCTGGAGGTTTTCTTTTGTGGGGGTGGGATGTTTTTTTTTCTTGAATCTAGCAATAATTTGTTGTGCTTGGAGTGACAGTGTTAAAAAAATTAAAGTTTTGACCTAGACATGCAAGATAAAGCAGGAAATATCTGGCTTATTTCAGAACTCCACCCATTCTACAAGATTTACTTTAAATATCTATATTTTAAAACAGATGATTGAGGAAATTAACAGTGCCTTCCCAACTAGGAATGAGAAATTTATTCTGCCCGAACACAGAACAGGAGCAAACCTGTGATTTCAAATTTCAACCTCTTACATTATCATTTTGTTTTTTGGACTTATATACCGCCCCATAGCACTACAAGCACTCTCCGGGCGGTTTACAATTTAATTATACAGGCTACACATTGCCCCCCCCCCCCCAGCAAGCTGGGTACTCATTTTACCGACCTCGGAAGGATAGAAGGCTGAGTCAACCTTGAGCCGGCTACCTGGTATTTGAACCCCAGGTCGTGAGCACAGTTTTAACCACTGCACCACGTGGCTCTTCATTGCCATATGGTGATGGGTGGCTGCATCAACTGGGCTATATTCTTAGTATAAACTATTTTGCAGGATTGTTTTGAAGATAAAATAGCCAAGAGAGGAGAGGAGAATCAGTAATACTGTTAGTCAGCCATACATATTTGTAAATCCTTTACTATTTGTTCTCTTCCCCAACTGAATCCCTGTTCAGGCTGTGAGATACCCAGTGCCCTGGATGTGCTCAGAGGGACACTTGACAAAGAACTTGGATTTTCCAGCTTTTTGCTTGAACAGAAAATTCACAAGCAAGCAAGAACATCTTTGCCTCAGGATCATCCATTACTACATAAAGAAAATTACAATGGAAGGCAGAGCTAGGTCCTCTCCACTAAGCATGGTCAGAAAACCATGTATTTTAGTGCCCAAACAGAACTTTATTTGGATCTTCTCGGTCAACCTGAGCTGAATTTGCAACTCATAGGTGAATATGGGTCTCTAAATCCTTGACCATGAATATCAATTTTGTCTGTGGAGCTTGGTGACTGATCTACAGTGCTTAAATGCTCAAACATAGAAGAGTGTGTACCTGGTTCCATAAAAAGGAGCTATGACTATTCAATTTGTGGCAAACTGCTGTAACTCCATAAAGTAAATGCACTTCAACAGGAAGTGTTGCTGTGGTTTAGAAGACGAAAGAACACTTGGAGTAAAAGCTACCTTTTTGAAATGACTGCCAAAGCCCTCACAGTGTGTAGTAACTCTTACCCATAGATTGTTAAAGGTTATGAGTGACATTTTGCAGAACAAAACATGGATGAAGTTAGCCAAAGTTCATACAAGATGTGCTTTGGCTTTGGAAGGCAATAAAAGATGTCACCGGGCTGATGGTCAAAGCCATGTCAGCAAAAGAGTCATAATAAGGAGACATTGATTACAAAGTTCCTTCACCAACCTTGGGTCCTCCCCTTTTCCTCTCTTATGCCCAAACATGCCATTACTGTGCTATAATTTTTTTAACTTTACCTGCATGCTACCACCTATTTCTTTTGCTAGCTCCGCTGTTTTCAGTCTTCTATTTTTCCCTTGGGGGAAGCAGTTATGTCATGAAACCACAACTCTTTGGAGTTTAGATTTATACATGTGCAGAAATATGGTGTCATCACTGTATTTATGATAAAGGTGAGTCAGAATGGGCATTAAAAGGAGACCTGTTCCCGTGTTGATTTTTTTATTATTGTATCATACAGAAGCAGCAGGGACAGGAAGAGCATATACATAGGAAAATACCACATTCATTGATCCATATTATGCAGGAAATGTGTGGTGCTTATGGCCCTTTCATCTGCTACTTCAGAGTTTCTCTGGCATCGAAGTTTTCCCATATTTTTCTCAGCATATGTTTTTTCAAACATATTCATATTGGAGAACTTTACAGTAAAATGATTGAGTCAGCGTTGCTTTCTGTGCTAGTGTCATTATACTACTTCTATTACATGGTCACCAAAAACAGAATGAAAAAGATCAACATAAATTCTGCTGGGTTCCCTTCAGTTCATGTTCAAAGCCTTTAAGCTTTTGGCGTATATGATCTATGTATCAAGGTGATACCCTAACAGAGACAAATTATGTCAAGACATCTGAAAGCCATCATTTCAATTCACATGGATGCATTTTAAAAGGAAACCTACAAGAGGATCAAAAAGGGAGATTAAGCCACATCTGTTTGAATTTAAACAAGATTGTCTGCAAAGTTCAAAGTTGTTTCCTTTTGTCTTAAAAAGAAAAAAAAGAACCCTCCTACTCAGCTGCTTTTTATCTTAAATTCCTCACTGCTATCAAAGAGGTGTTCTCAGTGGCTAGCCCATGCTGTTTCAAAAACCTGTGCTAGTTAAGGAAAGGAACTAAATAAGAAAATATGCTTTATTCATCAAAGCATTGCCAACTCTGCCTTTATTTGGAAAACAGAGACAAAGGGAGAAAAGACCTGTGAAGTCCTAATGGTAAGGCTTGTTATCAACTGAATGTCATGATGCTATAAATTCAGGATCCAATCAACCAGCCCATGCTGTGCTTCCACTTCAAAACAAGATGTGTACAGAGGCAGTGCTGGGTAGATGGCAACACAGGCCTTATTTTATCTTACACAAATCAGCATCATCAGCATCCTAGAACCGCAAAGCTAGAAGGGGCCTTATAGATCATCAAGTCAAGCCCCTCTCAAGGGAGTACAGTAGGGATTCAAACTCCCAAACTCTGGCTCCACAACCAAATATCTAAAACTCTGAGTTATCCAAGTCATTACCCTTTTGGTATGTGGCAACTGGACTACAGAATCTGGAACAAAATGTGACTCCTGACTGTCCCTGTGCTTGGGGAGCAACTCTTGTAGGGCTCAGTTTCATATCTCCAAAACCTAGGCATATTCACAACTGAGAAGAGTGTTGGCTGGCAGCGGTGTGATTCATACTGGCTGCTTTCACACATCCTGATAAACCATGGTTTGTGCTTTATAGCTAAAAGTTATCATGTGGCCGATTTTAGCAAGGCTTTTGATAAGGTACCTCAAGATACTGTATTTTTCTGTGTACAAAATATCACTTTTTCCTAAAATAATTTGAGGAAAAATTGAGGGTCATTTTATACACTCTAGTAAGGAAGAGGGGGGAGGGATCAAAGTGCTTTTATCCCTGCTTCACCCCTCCACCTATTGCAAAGAAAGTGGAGGGGAAAAGCACTTTCCTTGCAAGAAAGTGGAGGGGGGAAGCAGGAATTGCTTTTTCCCTCCAATTTCTTGTGAGGAATGTGCTTTCCCCCTTCACTTTCTTTACAAAAAGCTGCTTTCCCTCTTGCAAAAAGTGGAGGGGGAAAGCAGCTTTTTGCAAAGAAAGTGGAGGGGAAAAACACTTTCTTCCCAGGAAAGTGGAGGGTTAAAGTAGGAAAAAAGGCACTTTGATCCCTGCCTTTCCCCCCCACACACACACACACACACTTTCTTGCAAAGAAAGGAATTTTGGGTTAGAAAAGTGGGGGCATCTTATACACGGGGACATCTTATACACGGAAAAATACAGTAGTCACAAGGACAAGCTGGTGAAATGTTGGCCAACCAATACAACTGTTTAGTTGATTAACTGCTGGTTGATAGCCTGAATTCTTCCTCATCACAGCAGAGAACAACACCAGCTGGGGTGCTGTAGGTTCAGGGTCATTTGATATCTTTATCTTTTCAATAATAACACTAATGACAAAATAAAAACAGAAGAGTTGTGATATCTTCAGAATTAACAGATTCATTTCAGTGTGAGCGTTCTCAGATTATTATCAACTCCTTCAGACACAGAGTTACTATTATCTGTTTTAACCTATTTATAAATGCTTCGGATGGAGGAGTAGCAGGGATGCTGATCAACCTTGCAGATAACATCAAGCTGAGGGAGGTAGTTAATACTTCAAATATTGAAAGATTCAAGATTATTAACAGACTGGAGAATTGGAAAGAAGGCACAACATGTATTTCACGAGGGAGAAATGTACATTCTACCTTTAGGCAGGAAAAATCAGATGCAAAAACCTAGAACCTGCGTGTTCTCCACCTCTGCTCCTCAGGCTTGTTCAGATGACAGTTTTCCCCTTCTAACTCATCAGCACTACAATACATTGCAGAAGATGAGGAATTCTGAAATCATGTCTCTTTTCAATGCTGTTGCATCTGCCAGTCCTGCCAGTTTGTTAGCATCTGTCAGTCCTGCTAGGTTTGAAGGGGCAAGGATTGCCCTTGGAACTGGCACATTGCCAGAGTGGGGATGAGTTTGTATGTATAAATGGAAGGATGTAAAAAGACCCTTCTGGGTCAGACCAGTCATTATCTTGTTCAGCTTTCTGTCCCCATGATGGCCAGTAGGATATCTGTGGGAAACCCAAATCCAGGACAAAGACACAACAGCGCCCTGTTGCTCATGTTCCCCAACAGCTTTTCCGAGAGTTATGACTTCTGAGTTAGACTGAATCAGCATTTCTGACTCAAAAAACCCCAACAGTCCTCTACTCAAGAAGTAAGCTTTAAATTTATAATTGTGCACACTTTAAACCTTGGGTATTTTGAACGCCATCCAGAAGATATAGTTATACTCTTAGCAAACTGTATGTTCCAACTCTCTCTTTAACTTGCCACTTCAACCTCTCGGCAAAACTCACAGGAATAATTATTTTATTTTTTCTTTTGCAGTTTTTACCAGTCAGCTTGCGAAATGCCCTCTGTCAGAAGGCTAGGTTGGCCACCTCCCTCTTGTCCTTCCAGCTGCAAGTAAAGTTGTTTGAAAAACAAAGAACAGGCCTTTTAATAATTATATTGGACATTAAAGCTAGACTCTCTCGAATATGTTTTTGTGTGTTTAAGTTTCTTTTAGTGTTTCCATATGACAATTTTGTCACTCTGAATGTTTAATTTTTTTTTAATGTAGAAACTATTGTGAATTTAACTTTATGTGTATTTTGATTATTATGAACCACTCTGAGTCCTTCAGTGGGAGAAAGATGGCACAGAAAGTATACAAATAAATAAATACATAAATACATACATAAGTAAAAGCTGTCAGTATAAGTCACTCTATGGAAAGCTGTAACTAGTGCTGGCTATGGGTCAGAATGAGTTGAGCTGAGGACAGGAAATTAATAGCCAATACCTTGACTCCACTCAGTTCTTCCTTTGCCATTTAGACCAATCCTTACTCCATAATTTTGAAGATGGATAGGCTCTCGCTGAGGGTTTTGAGGTTTGGGACAAGTGACAATATGTAATTCTGTTCAAGTGGTTTATAATTCATGTTTGAAATTGTAGGAAGAAAGTCTTCAAGACGTTCTGGCCATAACTGCCAAGTCAGCAGATATTAAGGATTTGTTCACGTTAACCGTTTTATAGCTGCAGCTCAGCCTTTCCTGTACCAGTGTCTTCCAGATGTCTGCAACTGAAACACCAGTCATTCACATTCAACATTTTCCTTGTTTATTGTCTTGAACTGGACCGGTTGGAACACAGTGAATGAGTCCCTTGGGCTTTTTATATAACAGCCGAAGTTTGTCTGTGATGAGAGATGTCTCTCAAGCACTGCAGGTCATCTGCTAGAGTGAGGCAAAGCAAAGTGCTTTCCTAATGGGTGTAGAAGCAGCAGCAGCCCTGCACCTTTCAATGGAGAAAGAAAGGGACAGAAAAAGTAATGAGAATTTCTGAGTGGAGCACAAGGGAACCAGTATAGACGGTGCTGACATAGGGCAAGGCTCAGGTTGCTTTCTGGGAAAGTTGCCATTTTCAGCCATAATACTTGTTTGCCTCCTTTCCTTGACCACTGCTAAGGAAACAAGAAATAACAAAGATGTTTCACTGTGTTCTCTGAACCCTTGAAAGCACTGCTGGCTCGTGAGCTGGTGATGGGCACTCTCCATCTTGGTCCGTGAACCATACTTGTGTCAAAGAAAACAGAAGTCAAAACTCCTGTTTCCAAAACGTCTCATCACCAAAGGAGTAGATTTGTCTACAGTGTACTTCTTTCCTCAAACCCAGAACTTTGCTTCATTCTTCAATGCTAAAATCAGAATTCTATTAATCACAACCTCTCCCCTACCCTTTTCATACAGGATTATTTCTCTTTCCATAACTCTCTCTCATCTCTTTACTTTTCTTAGCTTATCTTTTTCTCTGTCTTAAATGGCCACACTGTTGTTTCCCTGTAATCCCACCTCTCCCAACCTGGAATGGATGGGACTCATCATTGAAAACAGATCTAGATGGCAGCACATTGAGGAATGTGCTGGTCTAGTCCCTCCATATATGACTGCATGATAATAAACCCTCTAAATTTATGTAAGTTCTGTTTGGATGATACAAAATACTAATTTTTCAATATACTGTAGTTGGAAGGGAGGGCCTATTGCCATAGCCCTTGTTGTTGCTTTCGTTATGTGATACCTAAGGAACCTGGAGTGGAGTGGTTTCTCCTCATGGGATGATCCTTCTTGCAAGTAAACCCTACATTTTAAAGGGCTCTTGCTCATCCCTCAGGAACAGCAATATTCTTCCTCAGACTCATCAGGCAACAGGGAGTAAAAGCTTTGGTGCAATGGTTAAACTGCAGTACTGCAGCCGAAGCTGTCTTTTGGTATTTTCTACATACAAATTCCCTTGTCTTGGCTTTCCCCCCATTCTGTTCAGGGCAGCTTCCCTTACTACTGAGTGAACCTCTTTTCCAAACCTCCTACTAAATGAGTTGATCCCAGTGAATCAATTTACATATATTGCAGTTGCAAGGAGGGCAATTGGTGGCCTTTTGCTCTGCTAACAGATTATCTCTTTATCTCTGACTATTCTGAATCCACCCGGACCCTAAGCTCAGCTTTCCATGATCTTTTTGTTTGGAAGATTCTTCCTTGTTCCAAATTAGGTTCACCCAAGCCTTTTCCTTCCACCTCACATACATTCTTTCCTCTCAAAATGCATTGGCAACATCACCATTCAGCCTGCTGACAAGTCAGGTACAGAACACAGTTTTAAGTTAGATTCATTCTTCAATCCATTGCCACATCATGTTGCTTTTTTGTAAATAATATTGTGAAAATACAACTTTTTGTATTTTTGCATTTTTGAAAAAAGATGGCCAACTAAGGTACGAAGTTGGTCATCTTTTTTTCTTCCACTATTTTGTCTTCTTTGGTGCCGCACCTCAGACTTTGCCATCTGAAATTCTGTTGGCCATATCCTCCACCTGTCACCTTTCATGTCATGTACTTATTTATTTTATTTATTTAAAATATTTTAACCCACTTTTCTCATCAAAAAGACCCAAGACAGCTTACAACAATTAAAATGGATCCTAAACTCTCTTGCCATTTCTTTCCCCACTGAAAATGTTGCCTTTGTCCTTACCACTCTAGCTTTTAATGTCTTTGCCTCACCATATCACTCAGCATTTACACCCTGATAACAGTCCTGCTTTTGAACCTGACTCTTCTACGCTCACCAAAGCTTCATGTTCTTGTAAATAACTCTGCACATTTCCACTTGCTTGCTTTTATGTCTGCCACACAAATCCCTTCAAATTCCTCCCCAAATGTCACCCTTTCAATAAAGCTCCTGACTTAACCCCTCAGCTCCCTCACCAAATGAAGCCACATTTGCTTCCAGTAATCTCTTATGATCTTCCACACCCCTTCCCTCCTTTTCCATATGACAATGATTTCTTTTAACTACTCAAAACATAGGTTTTTTCTTCTTAAATTGATTATGATATTTTAAAAAGGAATGGAAAGGGACATCTTTTCTTCTACATTCTGGAACTTTGCACTGTTCCAGTTACAGGGTGGGAAACCCACATAAATAAAGATGTGAGAGAAATCCAGCCGTCTCACACCCTAATAAGGAAGAATTTCAGCACTTGGCAAAGAAAAGGAATATGAAGTCTCCTTTGACTGGCCAGTCAAAAAAGTGCAGCAATTTGCTCTCTGACAACACACTTTGTAGCCCAACACTCTACTTACTCACAGGTATGTACCTCTGCCTGACTTAAGCACTGTACTAACTAGTAAAGTGCCTAAGTGCTGGCTGAACTGACATCAAGGCAGCCGAGTCTGTACTGGATGCACACTTTCCCAGTTTAGGAATGGTGGGAATTACTTAGACCTATACTCACCTCAGCTTAATAACATGCTGTCATAACAGTCATGAATCTGGATCGAGAAGGGTTTGGATCTAGTATAAGTCAACTTGTTCCCCTGATCCACCCTTACCCCCTTTTTTCTTTTTCTTTTTTTCCCCTTTTTCCTCTTTAGCCAGCTGATTTCAGCTAGCATTACAGCAGGTCCAGTTTGCTCCAGCAGGTCTGCAAACAGCTAGCAAAAGGGGGCTGTGCGGGCACAAGGGCAATTATGCCAGCACAAACAGCTTCTGCCCATTCCAAGCCCAATATGTACTTGAGTTTGGATTGCTCTGCCTTGAGAATAATATTTCAAAATGGCTTGTGAAAGCTACCTTTGGCACATTTTAGCCCAAACTACTAGGAATCTGTTTGCAGATGAGTTTGTTTCTGCTCGTGTTTTTGCCATCTGAAAGAACCTACCGTTTCCCTGAAAATAAGACCTAACCTGAAAATAAGACCTACGTAGTATGATTCTTCAGGATGCTCGTAATATAAGCCTGTGACGTTTACCACGTGGCCCCAGCTTGTTTCACCAAACAAAAGGAGCTCATGCTATGTCCTCCCACCAGCAGAGATCAATGGTAATGTTCCCTCTTTTTCTCACTGCCACAAGTGGATTTCCGTTATCCACAAAAGACTTTAGTCAGACACTTGTCTGGTTACTGCCAACAGAACTCATTTATTGAAGTGTATTAAATTAAATCAAAATCATAGATGTTCTTTATTCAGTGCATACAATCTAAAATATCATATATCTTCCCACATACTCAAGCACCACCTGCTCTATCTATTAACCTTGACCAGCTTATCTCTATTAGTATATTTTCTCATTATCTCCCTGACTATCTCTCTCTCTCTGCAACCTCAATCTCCTCTCTCTGCAACCTTCTTATATCGGCTCACTCCACCCCTCCAATACTCCCATAGGCTCATGCAAATGAGCTCCTGAATATGAGTGACAGGAGTGATGTAGGGTGATCATCACAAAGTCCTATGACTGTGGACCCACAACTGAAAAATACAGTGGACCCTTGACTGAAAAATGTGGTTGGTTTGGAACAATTTTATTCCATTTAGCCTGAGGAATTGCGTTATTTGGTCAAGGACAAAAATCCTAAAAATATATTACAGGCGTCTGAATATGCTGATTCCATTACTGAGATTAGAGATCCTAAGTTTTCTGAGATAAAATTTTACAGGCAAAACCAGGACAACAGTAAGAAACCCTTCAATAAAAATTACCATATAAGGGAAAGATGGCCAGCTTAGTACCACACCTACATTCCCAGGGCCTAGTTCGCAGAAGCGAATGAACCCTGAGGAAAAGTTTGACAGATCTCCTCAGTATGATCGAAGGACTTACAGATAGTGTTATAACTGTGGAGAGTTTGGGCATGTTCAATCAAATTGTATGAAAAACAAGAAAAATAAACATGAAAAAGATGATAGACCAAAAAGGTTTGCTGTATAAAACCAGTGGAAGCCACTGAAGGAGGTTGTAACAATGGTTCTGTCTCCATGGCTACTAGCATGACAGAACATTCTGATTTGCCACAAGCCAGAGTCATTCAGTGCTTTCTTATAAAGGCAGATAATATTTCACTACAGAACTCTGGAGAGAAAATTTGTATTGAAACATCTTATGTCGGAATTGTAGATACCTGTTCCCACATAACCCTGTGTCATCCTGATGTGGTTCCTAAAGAACAAATACTTCCAAATCAAACTGTTACAATCAAGGGAATGTTCTACTCTGGTGATTTTACCAATGGCTAAAGTAAAGATAAACTATCAAGACTGGTTGGAATTTGGGATGTGGCAATTTCTGATCAAATTCCAGCACCTTGTTTGATCGGGATAGATCTCTCTAAGCATGTGCAGACTGTTTTTGTAGTAACATGTCCCCAGGGAGAGCAGTAAACAATCCTGAGGGAAAAATTGTAAGAATTGTATTTTTATATATGTTATTTTGATGTGTTTTAACCTATGTAAGCCGCCCTGAGTAGACACTGTCTAGAGGGCGGGCTAAAAATCAAATAAATAAATAAATAAATAAATAAATAAATAAATGGAATTCCTAACTTCCGAAAGTAACGTGGAAGACCCCAATTTAAAAGAAAACTCTGACATGGATGAAATAGCAAATTTATATTTATGAAAAACCCTAATAATTCATCTTTTGATAAGAAACAGAAGGAGGATACCACCCTTACGCAGTGCTTTGAGAAAGCTAAGGGAACTCCCTCTTCATTAACACCTGAATGCCCAGAGAAAGATATAATAGATAACAATCTGTTATATAGTTAAGTTTTGTTAGCACCTCAGAGGGTTGGAGATGGAAACCTTAAACAACTTATTGTACCTGAAAAATACAGTGGTGCCTCAATAGACAATGATAATCCATTCCACTGAAATCGCTGTCTAGCAAAATCATTGTCTAGCAAAAAGCAAATCGCTGTCTAGCGAAAATCGGTTTGCGAAGCAGGGACCAAACATTGTCCAGTGAAATTCCCCCATAGGAATCACTGTTTTGCGAATCGCTATAGCGATCGCAAAAAGTCAATGTCTAGCAAAAAAACTGTCATGCGGTGTAACTGTAGAGAGGCACCACTGTATAGAGGCAAGAGCTTAAGCAAGGTGCATAGTGATTTTGGAACTCACATGGGAATATCACGTACCAAACAAAGGGTTGCAAGGAATGCTGGCCAGGAGTGGGTCAGCAAGTTAAGCAATTTTGTCAGACATGCGATAAGTGCCAAATAAGTGGACTGGAGATGACAAGACAAAGGTTAACCTATGCTCATTGCCAGGGATCTTGGCCCCTTACCAATGCGTAGGTCTGCAAAAATCCTTAGAAATAGAAGGGCAAAGCTGGAGGAGTGCTCATGAAAAGCAGAGGGGCTGGTGTGATGAAAAAGCCCAGAAAAAAACCTTCTGTCCCAAGGATGAAGTGGGGATGCCAAGACTTACAGAGGGGGGTGAATTACAGTTAGCATGGTCAGGACCTGTAGATGTGTTACAAGCGTACTGGAAAGCTGAAGGGATTAGTACTGGGAAAGCTCCTCATGCAGCTGCAAAGGCACTGAAACTCTGCAAGGCAAACCCCTACAGGAGAAACTAGCAATTAAAAGGATAGAACCAGATTATGAAAGCCTTGACACCTCTGACATAAACCAAGTGCCTGAGATATCACCTAAAAGAAATTTGCATAGAAATCTTGAGGTGACCCGTGATAGTCGTTCTCCACCTATTGCAAGTACTTGTGGGCAAGTTTGTGGGTGAGAATGAAAGCACGAGCAGTAAAATCACAAAGAAGAATGCAGCCATAGATGTTCTGGAGGATGGGAAGAAATTCCCTACCCTTTCCCCAGCTGAGAAAGTGAAGCCATGGGCCAGAAAGAAAAGCTTCACCAGGAAAGAAAAGCTTCACCAGGAAAAGGCAAGTGGAGGAAATCCAGTGGGCACCAGAATGCCAGGTGACTGTCGTTCATTGGAAGAGAGTGCGGACTTCAAAACTGGTCTTTGTTGCACCGAACTCAAATCGGGAATTCCTCAGCTGTGGGGGTACATTGAGCATCGGACTTGGAGATGGACTGTGCCAAGTGGATGACAGTGGTCTGTCTATACTCAGTGACTCTGATCAGCAGGAGATTCTGACCTGGTGGGAGACATTTGTCTGCCATCAAGAGGGTGTGTCTATTGATTGTTTGGACGCTGCAAAGACTGAAGCCCTACGTTTGGGGAAGGAAATTCTTCCTTTGCACTGACCCTTTCCCTCTGGTGTGGCTACGAACTATGAAATCCACCAACAGTAAGCTTGCAAGATGGAACCTGCAAGACGTGGGCTTTGTAATCCACAGCGTAAAAGGGACTCAGAGCATGGATGCTGATGCCTTGTCTCGAAGGAAGAATGATTAATGGGTGGATCAACAAAGTTTGTGATGGTGTATTAAATGTTCTGTTTATGTAAGAGTTATGAAATATGATTAAAGTGAAAATTTTGTTTGGATGTTGATGAACTGAGAGGTGTATAACGGTGGTAAAAATAATGGTGAGTAGTGTTATTAATGTGGAGGTAATGTAATTTGTATTAATGTAAGTAGTGCAGAGGTTTATAATTGTATTGATTGTTTTAAATGTTTAAGGTGGTAAGTCTGGTCTAGTAAACCTAGTAATGGATAGAAAACTGTATTATAAGTATTTATAAATATTGGTAAGTTATTGTTATATTTGCATGTACTTAGCTGTTTGTTCATGAGGGCAAACTGCTGGGTTTCCCCTCATAGAACAAACTTATTAAGGGGGGAGATATGTAGTGAACACCCTGTTTTCCTATATATATTTACACTGATTTTCGTATATATATTGACACTGATCTATATATAATAGTATTGGCCTGCACCAATGGGAGCTGTTGGGAGGCAGAACCAGAGAAACCAGGAGGGATGGGTGAGTCAGAGTCAATTCAGTCAGAAAGACAGAAGAGAAGAAGATAGTTTGGGTTGGAGGCAGAGAGAGTGTTTTAGAAGTGATAAGTCAGTGTTTGACCTGTATTAAGATAGAAGAGATTAAAATAAAATACTGAAGCTTTGTGTAACCTTAAGAATGTGCTTAAGAACTATTCCTAAAACAACGTGAAATCAATAAACCTGTTTCTGTTTAAAAGTTCAGTACTGAACGGACCTCAGTCTTTCATAGGAAATATAGTTTGATAAAGAGATCAACTGGTGGCAGTGTGTTAAAGGGCATGTTGGGATACCTTTGTGAGCTCTGTGTTTGGTGAAACAAGCAGGGGCCACGGGGCAAACGTCACAATGATCATCTGATTATACTCTGCCATCTCCACGCTCTCTGTCTTGTTCCTACCATGACGTACAATATTTTTATGCAGAAGCTTTCTTTAGAAGGTTGCTCGCTCTTAGACGCCATAAGCGTTCACCTTCAACACAACCATTTCTTCAGCACCTGACTCATTAGCACTGTTCTCCATATCAACTACTCATTCCAGTAATTCCTCTCTCCCGGTGAACCCCTTCCTTTGATATAACCTGTCGTGTTTCTCAAACTCTTTTTTAAAAAAAAATATTTTTACCCTGCCTTTCTCCTTAAAAGGACCTAAGGCAGTTTACATCACTAAAAATACAATAATTAAAAGCTAAATAAAGGTTAGCATACAAATATTTAAAAAGAATTAAACAAATATATAAAAATGGTAAATAAGATTTACACTAAAAACACATTTAAAAACAACAGAGCACAAAAATTCATTTTTTTAAAAAAAAATCTCTCAGACTGCCAATGACTAAGCAAAAGTGTGTCTGAAGAGAAGAGTCTTTCCCTGCTTACAGAAGGGCAGCAAAGTTGGAGCCAGGCTGGCCTCCTCTGGGAGGGATGTCCAAATCTAGGTGCAGCAACAGAGAAGGCTCTCTCCTGTATCCCCACCCAACATGCCTGCAAGGGTGGTGGGACCAAGAGAAAGGCCTCCCTGATTATCTCAATGCCTGGACAGGCAGATAGAGGGAGATGCAGTCTTTTATATATCTTGGATTCAAGCTGTTTAGGACTTCATAGGTTAAAACAAGCACTGTGAATTGAGCCCAGAAATGGATTGGCAGACAGTGGAGCTGCTGTAACAAGGGGATTACGAATTCCCTGTAAGCAGCACAGTTAGCAATCTGGCTTTGGTATTTTGGACCCACTGGAGTTTCTGACCACTTTCCAAAGGCAGCCCCATGTAGAACATGTTACAGTAATCCAGCAGAGATATGGCTCAGGTATGTATCACAGTGACCATATCATACCACTCAAGAAATGCATGCAGCTGCCACACTAGTTTTAAGTATGCAAAGGCACGCTAGCCATTGGCAAAACCTTGGCATCCCGGCTCAAAGACAAATCCAGGAAAACTCCCTGAGCTGGACACCCGCGTTTTCAGAGGAAGTGTAATGCCATCCAGTACAAGCTGCAACCCTATTCCCTGATCTGCCTTCTGACAGACCAGGAGCACCTTTGTCTCATTTGGATTAAGTTCAGGTTTATTTGCCCTCATCTAGTCCATTATTGTCACCAGACACTGATCTAAAACGAAAATAGCATCCTTGAATTTAGATGGAAAGGAGAGATAGAGTTGAGTGTCATCTGTGTACTATTGACACTAAACCTCCAAACTCCAGACAGCCTCTCCCAGCAGTTTTACGTAGATGTTAAATAGCATAAGGGACAAAACAGAACCCTGAGAGACACCACAGGTCAGTGGCCAGGATAGTGAACAGAAGTTCCGCAGCACCATCTTCTGGGTTTTCCCCTCTAGGAAGGACTGGAGCCATTGTAAAACAGGGCCTTCAAGTCTCATTCCACAGAGATGGCCCAGAAGGCTACTCTGAGCAATGGTATTGAATGTCATTAAGAGGTCCAGCAGAACCAACAGGGACACACTCCTCCTGTCCAGTTCTCAGCATATTTCATCCAGCAAGGCAACCAAAGTAGCCTCCATCCCATAACCAGGCCGGATGCCAGATTGAAATGGATGTAGAAAATCCAATCTCATCCAGGAACCCCTGGAGCTGAGAAGCCACGAGGTGCTCCAGCACTTTGACCAAGAATGGGACATTAGAGACTGATTGGCAATTATCCAATTCTGTAGGGTCCATGGAGGGTTTTTTTTTCTTCCAACAATGGTCTTACTACTGTCTCCTTTAAGTATGCTGGGATACTACCCTGCTGCAAGGAGGCATTCACCATCCCTCACACCCAATTAGCCAGTCCCTCTCTGGCAGCATTTATAAGCCAGGAAGGGCAAGGGTCCAGCACACAAGTGGAAGATTTCACCGTTCCAAAGGTCCTGTCCACATCATCAAGCTGCAAAAACTGAAACTTATCCATTAACACAGGATAATCAAGAGCCATATTTACATATGCAGGACCTGTATTAACTGCAGCATCCAAGTCAGAGCAAAACCAGGCAATTTTGCCTGCAAAGGTCTGTGCAATTTCTTCCCAGTGAGCTGCTGTGTGGTCTGCACTGTCTTCCTGCGGGCCTGTAATAGGCCCTTGACCACTCAAAAGAGCTCTGCTGGGCGATTCTATGCGTATTTTCCTTTTAGACTTTGCTTCAGGGGGTTGCCGTGAGTCAGAAATGACTAGACAGCACATAGCAGCATCATGCTCTCGTTATCCACATAAAAAAGACCTAGAGAGACTTTACTTTTATCTCTTCCCATATTCATTTTTTCACCATTTTGTGCCACTGATGTTCATACAAAACTGCAATAATACAGCCTTTCTTCTCCAGTGTTTTGGTTAAAAATCTGCTTTGCATTCTGATTATAATGATCCCTCTTAAAAGGAACGTTTTCCTTGGCTCCTTGGATTTCTTTGGCCATCTCATCTCTATTCAGAACTCTCTTGCCAAAAGCATCCATCTCTCTAATCATTCAAACTGTAGGAAACCTTTCCTCAGAGTTTATTTGTCTCTGCTTCTGGATCAAGTACAAGCTCATCCTCATTTTCAAAACTGTCCATGACCTTGTCTTATCTCTGTGCCCAACTCATGGCCTTCACTCGTTCAACATTATCACCCTTGGTTGTCTGAAGCACTCCTCTTTTGTCAAGGGACTCTACCCTTTGTTCCTTGCTGCCTCCCACAAAACCTTCATGATGTTGAATATCTTCCTTCAGATTCCTCTTCAGAATATGCACTTCCTGTCAATATGCCATAGTCCACACTCTACCCTGACTGAAGCCAATCTGAAATATTTCTGAGGTAATAGCCACATCAATCTGTTTCAGCAAAACAAAATGAGAAGTCTTGTGGCACCTTTCATACTACCTCATTTTTTATCACATTAGCTGTTGTGTACTACCAGCCCCTTCATCCAATAGGCAAAGTACTGACTAACAGCTGAAACAGATGTTATACGTGGCCCCTATCAAAAACAGAAAAACCTTAACTATCAAACATATCTATCACACCAAGACCTTCTGTAACTATTAGGGGTATGCAAGTTAATGTGCTCTGTGTACTAATAGTAGTAATAATGCCAAGAGACAAAAGCTGGCTGCCCATTTTGGCCATTAAAAGCAATGATATGAATCCTTGTCCAGTTGCAAGGGGTGAATGAGGAAAATGCTTTCTTGTGTTATTTTGAATGTTCAGTGTGCCTGTTTGGTAGGGAAATGGATCCAATATCATCTCATACTTCAAAAAACATATGGAAGTATGGATAAAAACTGTTGCAGCCTGTTAAATTTATAGAGCTGGAATCCTTTGAGGAATGTCATAAATTCACATCCTTTCTTGAGTGCTAATATTTGCAGAGGGACTTTTAGTTTCACAGATCGGCGTATGAAAATACATTTGCTTAGCCTTCTCTCTTGCTGGTGAAAGATGAGAACATAGCAAAGGGGGAAGACCTTAAGCCTTTCACCCTACACAGACACTTAAAAACTGTGATTAATTTTTTTAAAAATCTGTATCATTCAATATAGTGTCAAGTTAGAAGAGTCCTAATATCCCATTGTAACTTTACCTTTCTTCAAAATATATAAGCAAAAGAAAAGCAACTTGAAACAGGGCAACAAGGAAGGCATGAGAAGATTTAAAAGATGAATAAAGAACATTGCCAAGCACAGATAAATATAGATTGAGGGAAATATGTTCAGTTTAAGGCATCTTCTAACTTTACAAGCCACAAACAGCCATCCCTGTTTATGTAAGCATGAGTATTCACAAGTGGCCAACCTCAGCTTAGTTTGAGGCTGGGCTTGCCAGAATGTTGACGAACCACCATTTGATACTGTCCTTTCTCAATTATTACTTCTGAACTAGGAAGATTGCTTTTATGGTTGCTTTCACTTTCCATCATTGGGATAAGAGGCTAAAAGAAGAAATGATCTCACAAAATCACCTTAATATGTAGACGACCTAGGAGATAAAGAATAGAAGGAAAGGATCCAGTGGCTAATTCTGACCAAAAAAAAGTGCCAATCACTCATTCCAGATTTTTTTTTTACTGCTTTCTTCTGGTCATAGACTGTGAACCTTTTGAGTTAAAAATGTGGGCAAGGTATGCCTACATCACTAGGTAACCAGACGGTGGCAGTGTAACATCCAGTTTTAATGTGCCTACGCCAGGCTAAAAGAGATGGGTAACAGCTATCAACAGAACATTTAGTCTTAATGTTGACAAATTAGGTATCAATTGGTCAATTAGTTAGCCTAACCAGAATTAAAATGCTATTTTGTCCTTTGGCTGCAACATGTTGTTGCCATTTTCTAGTTACAAAATTTTGCAACTTACAGTGTTGAAAAAGAGGTAGACAGATTTGCAAAGATTAGCCCAAAATTGTATTTTTCTTTATCTGTTTTAGATAATCGAGCCCATAAATGTGGAGCATTCCAGCCCACTTTGAAGAATTAGCTCAGCACATCATAGACAAAATTGCTCGGATCTGCTTTGACATGGATGCTGTCATTGACTGGCTGGGCAGCTAAGGGGACTAGTGAATGTTTGCTTGAGGTTCCAGGTTGCCTTAAAAAGACAGTTATATAATCTTAGTTGGAAAAAACCCCTCTCTGGACACCATTGTATTTCATAACTATCAAAAAGTTCCCAGTTTTCTATTTTTGGGAAAGGTTCTAGAGTGTGTGGAAGCATCACAACATCAGTGTTTACTAGGTAATACATGTGTAGATCCACTTCAGTCTGGCTTCCTGCCTTGCTCTGGGATGGACACAGGTCACCTTGGTGTGTGATCTACACAGGGAGCTAGAAGGGGAGAGTGCATCCCTGTTGCTTCTTCTCAGAAGCTTTCAGTACCATCAACCAAGGTTGTCAGTCAAGCAACACAGAAATGTTGTGGCACCTTATAGATTGGTATATTCAATGTGACCTTATATGGATCAAGTCAATGACTGCCATATTTATACATTGCACCATGACCAGGTGAGTATACAGATACTGTACAAAGTGACAACGGTTCATGACTTTGTGTGCGTGCGTGTGTGTGTGTGTGAGATATGTTTACACAATCTAGCTTGACTATTTTGAAATTCTGGACCAACTTTCTGGGATGGAACTTGCAGTGGCTTTGTCCTTTTTTTCTCGAGTAGCTGGCTGAGTACAAAGGGAGGTGCTCTTTGTCACCCTCCTTGTGCTCAGCCAGTTAGTTGAGATGTCTCTGTGATGTCCCTCAGGATTCTTTTCCATCCTTCATGCTATTTAACATCCATATCAGACCTTTGGGACAGTCTATCTGAGTGCTGCAGCTTGCTGCCACTAGTATGTTGATAATACCCAACTATATTTCTCCTTTCCATCCAACTCCAGGGAAGTTGTTTCAGTCACAAACCAGTGTCTAGTGACAATAATAGTCTAAATGAGGGCGAATAAACTGAAGCTTAAGCCAGACAAGACAGAGCTACCATATTTTTCCATGTACAGTATAAGACATCCCATGTATAAGACACCCCCCACTTTTCTAATCCAAAATTAAGAAATTTATGTGGGGCTTAGCAAATGTAGGGGATTGCTTTGATCCCTGCTTTCCCCTCCACTTGTTTTTGTTCTCTCCTCAGCTTACATCCGTTTATAAGACAACTCTCAATTTTTAGTCTAAAGATTTTAGACAAACGTATAGTCTTATACATGGAAAATATGGTACTCTTGGTCATTCAAAAGGTGGGTCAGAGAATGGAGTTCTAGCCTGTGTTGGATGAGGTTGTACTTTCCCTGAAAATTCAGGTTTGTAGCATGGGCATGCTTGTGAATTCATCCCTGAGCTTGGCTGGCAGGTCTCAGTGGTGGCCAGGAGTACATCTGGAGAGTTAAAGCTAGTGAATCAGCCACACCCTTTTTCTTGAGAAGTCTGATCCGGCCGTGGTGAACCATGCCTCAGTTATATCCCATTTGAATTATGAAACACACACTATGTGGGGCTGCCTTTGGAAAGTGTTAGAAACTTCAGGAGGTCCAGGATGTTGGTGGTGGTGGTTATTATGTGCTGTCAAGTCAGGTCTGACTTATGGCAACTGTTTCCAGGCTTTTCTATGTATATTTGGAAGTGGCTTGCCATTTCTTTCTCCTGGTTGGCTCTCCAAGGTTTTTCAGGTTGCCCCAAACTACCCAGGCTGGCTCTTCTCCTGGGAGGCACAGCGGGAAATCCAACTCTTGACCTCTGGCTCCAACTCACTGAGCTATCCAGCCAATTACTTTATGATAGTTTATGCAAATATAATCATAACGGTGTATACCTTAACTATATTGACTTTCAACATGCCATCTGTGTTTATTATTTTCCTTTAAAGGAGGCAGATGAGAAGAAATGGGACAATAGGTAAAAGAAACATCCCAAACTGGATAACGTGACAAGACACGATGGGGTTTACTTAGCTTAGGTAAAAGGCCACACCGCTGACAGTGCCTGATTTCATCTGCCACTCTGTCAGCTCTACAGAAGAAGACATTCCACCCTCTCACTTAAGTTTGCAGTGTCTCCCTGCCTACCGTTCCCTGTAGGTGTGGGCTGGACAGCACAAGTGTCAGGTGGGCACAAAGAGTGTTGCAGAATTGCACTCTGGAAATACTTATCAATGGCTCCTTCTCAAACTGAGAGGAAAAAAGAAGTAGGGTACCACAAGCATCCGTCCTGGGAGTGGTGTTCTTCAACATTTTTATTAATGACTTGGGTGAGGAAGTTCAGTGAATACCTTAGAAGACAGGAACAACATTTAAATAGATTTTGTTAGGCTTGAGTACTGGGCTGAAAACAACAGAATGAATTTAACAGGAATGAATGGAAAGTTCTGTTCCGGAGTGTGTGTGGAGGAACCAAATGTACAGTTACTTGACTCAGTAATACTATAAATGAGAAAGATCTTGGAATTGCTGAAGATCACAAGCTGAATATGATCCAGTATTGTGATGTGGCCTAATATAGTAGGCATCCTTCAGTCTTGAGAGACTGTGGTAACGTGCTCTGAATGGAGGTCTTGGAACAAGGTCTAGCGTGGCTGAGAAGGCCAATTTGAGAGTGGCCATCCCTTCCACACTGAAGACCAATACAATCTGTCCCCTGTCCAGCTCCTTGATTTTGCTGGTTTCAGGACTACCTCTTTGCCTCGGCCTGCTGAACAAGTGTCTCTTCAAATTGGGAGAGGCCATGCTGCACCACTTGCCTCCAGGCTGAACGCTCAGATGTCAGTTTCCCATCTATTGAGGCCCAGTTCTTCAGATCCTGCTTGCAGATATCCTTGTATCACAGCTGTGGCCTTCCTTCCACTTTCCCTGCACTGATTCTCCATACAGGAGATATGGCCACAAAAAAGGCAAATACCATTTTAGGATGTGTCAACAGAAGTATAGTCTCCAGATCCTGTGAAGTACTAGTTCCCCTGTATTCTGCACTGGTTAGGACTCATCTAGAGTACTGTGTCTAGTTCTGGACACCACACTTTAAGAAGGATGCTAACAAACTGGAACAAGTTCAGAAGAGGGCAACAAGGATGCACAGAGGACTTGAAAACCAAGTCCTATCAGGAAATACTGAAAGAACTGGGCATGTTCAACCTTGATAAAAGAAGACTGAGGGAAAATATGATGGCACTTTTCAAGTATTTGAAAGGTAGTTATACAGAAAAGGGGCAGGATCTGTCCTCTGTCATCCCAGAGTGCAGGACACATGCTCCAGTGCTGGAGGTATTCAAGAGAAAATTGGACAGCCATTTGTCAGATCTGTTTTGATTAGGCTTCCTGCACCGAACAAGAGGGTTGGACTCAATGGCTTTATAGGCCCCTTCCAACTAAATTATCTATGATTCTATTATATGTTGTTGTGGTTGCCAGAGGAAAGATAAGTAGCCAGCACCTCCTGAGGGGTCTTCTGGGAACCCATATATGATGGGGAAATCATTCTATGAAATCACCCGAAGTTATGTCCTTTTGTCTGGATATTCCAGTTATGCCTTGGTTCACAGAGGTGACCTCAGAGCAGGGCATTAGAATATAATGCAGTGCCACCTGCCTCTTCCTTCTCCAGCAGTGGAACATGGGCAAGGGTGTAGACAGACAAAGGTGCAGCCAGGTCAAATGGATCAACAAGAACCTTCCATCAAGGGCTGGCTGGGCAGCACATTGTGTTTACCCTCTGCCTGCACATGCAGCCAGCAGTGTAAGTTCCAACACATCTCCCCACCCACCCAAAACGTGCCTGGCCTGTACCCTGTCAACTCCAGACAAAATGCAGGACAAATGGTAAAATGGAGGCTGCCCAGATCAGTTCTGGATTGATTACCGCCCTTATTTGGGATCTCTGTATTATTTATCCCCTTTCTCAAATTATTGCTAGACTTCTGTTTAAGCAAAGTTGGAAGAATCTTTGTAGGAGAATGAAATTGGAGTTCACATTATAAGGTGTTTGGATGTAAGGACCTTGGAGTTGTGATAAAGAAAGAAATGTGGAGTAGTTGAATATTAATTATGTTTCAGATTTAGGAAGTTCACCTGTGTTTACAGAAAAGACTAATGTTTTATTCTAAATTTCAAGTCTGTCGTTCCGAGTAGTATTATTGGAGCAGATTCTTGTTGCTTGCAACATCAATATTTGAAATACTGTATATGGAAGTGACGTTCTATCTGCCCAAGTACTGAAACCTGCCAAGGGGACCTTCCTCTGTGTCCAATCAGTGGAACCATATACATAATGTTGTCACAGTGGAGAGCCTCTTTTGTGGTGGCCCCTGGTTGCAGATATTGCCCCCAAAACATGACTGGTGCTGACACAGGCTTCATCATGGTGTCAAGTTAAAACTTGGCTCTTCATCCTACTTTAGGAGACAGTGGCCATAACTCAGGTCTGATCTGTTCAGCTGTGGATTTTTGCATGTTGTTGATTAATTTTAATTTGTTTTAACTTTTAACAACATATACAGTGCTTTGTAAGCATTTAATGTTGTTTGATTATCACCCTTACTCTGAGATTTCTAGACACACAATAGGATAGGAATATTGAAATTACAGTGGTGCCCCGCATAGCGAGCACCCCATTTAACGACGAATCTGCATAGCGATGCGGATTTTGCGATTGCAAAAGTGATTGCATTGCGACGTTTTAAATGGGCGAAAATCACATTGCAATTATCGATAAGTGTTTTGCTTACCGATCTTCGCATTGCCATGTTGCTGATCGGCGGTTCAAAAATGGCCGCCGGGTAAACAAAATGGCCACCCACAGTGTTTTCGCACGATTTCCTCACTTACCGGGACAGCGAAAATGACGGCCGTATGGAGGATTTCCGCGTAGCGGTGAGTTTCCCCCCCAGAGGAACGCATTAAATGGGGTTTAATGCATTCCTATGGGGTTTTCCATTCCGTATAGCGATGATTCCGGATAGCGCCAATTTTCCTGGAATGGATTATCGGCGCTATGTGGGTCACCACTGTATATTAAACTACTATACAAAGGAGAATATGAGATCAGAATCTTCACACTAATGTGTGAGCACTCTCCATCCACGTGCAGAGAATTTTAAAATGGGTAAATATGCAATTATGCTCTAATAGACCCTAGGAATGCACTGCTTTCTTTCTGGCTGGGCCATTCTCATGTACTACAATCTAATGTTGATATGGCTTCCCAGATGAACAGTAAATGAAGGAAAGCTGAACAGTTTTGCAATACTTCTCCTTCTGTTGCCCTCACCTACCCCACTATCTAAATAGTAAGCTCCTTGGAGGAGAAGGCTTTTTGCTTATTTTATTTCACATGTGGGCACAATCCTAACAAGCCACAATGGCTGACAGTCACTGAACTGACTCTAGGCCAATTAAAGCATTTCAGAATCCAAACTCCTCCCATCTGGGAGATGTTGAAACTTACATCTGCCCTCATCTTAGCCTTTGTCTGTGATGGCTCTGTGGCTGTGTTCCAGGGCTGGGGAAGACTCTGATGTCGTATAATTCACTCTTCCTTTGCTCTACCCTTCTTCTACTGCGCCCTTTCTTTTAGGCACTTTTGCAACAGATCTTAGCCTGCATGGTAGTTCTACTGGCAGAACTCAGAGATCAGCCAGCACAGAGCAGTTCTCCCATCACAAAGAAGAATAAATCTGCACGAACTGGTGGATAGTTCTATGATCTAAGTATCTGGCTGCTGAGCCAAAGATTGGAAGTTCAGTTCTCCACTGTGCCTCCTTGACAGCGGATAGACTCAGTGACCCATAAGGTCCCTTCCAACTCTGCAGTTCTAAAAAAAAAAAGACAATACGCGTTTCTGACAGCAGAAGCAAAAACTGGCTGGCATAAAAGGGCCTCTGCATTTCCAAATATTCTCAACTGGCATACTTTTCATAAACATTATTTGTCTCTTTTAATGACATCGTGGAACTGTAATAGAAGTATTCAAACTCTGGGTTTGTTGGTTTTGTTTGTTACTGTTTAGCTCCAACGCTGGCCCCTTCCAGAATTCTTAACAATACATAAGCATCCATTGCTTGGCCCTGAAAGAACAAACCCAGTTAACAGAGCTGGCCCTGGCAAGCCCTGGCATTGCCATGCACAGTACAGATGTGGGACTGTTTGCAGCCAACATGGAAGAGCCAACTTTTTCCAAATGCCACGAGGAGGGGTAAAATAGAGTGCCCTGAAAATCCAGCCCCTTTCTGACATTTTCTGCATCAGCAGGGATCCATGGAAGAGATTCTGCTCTTGCAGAGGAGTAACCTGAGATCTGACAGTCTCATGTCTTTACTATGGATTTTATTTAATACTAACAAAACATTGTTTGCTGTGATCTTGCAAGTCATGCTTTGTCAACCACCTTTCATGCTCTAAATATATCAAGTTGCTACACTAAGTGAAACCAAACAAATGAACACAAGAAGATTAACAGCCCACAAAGCTGGGGGACTTTTCTACTTTTCTTTCCAACATGTCCCAGAAAAGATTTTTGGAAACAGAAAATATACTACACACATGATCACTTTTTAATGAGTTAAGCCTGGCCTTGGCCAATTACGTAAGCAGTACTTTTCCTTTGCATTGTGTTTTCAACCCCAGATGAAATCTTGGATTTCACTGTTCTGCTGCAGTACAATTTTCCATTACAAATGTGCCAAGCAAATTCGGCTAAATATACATATGCCTTGTATTTTTCTCCTTCCCCCACTGCTTGCATTTTTGAGGGCAGATGAAAGCAGCTGCTCCCATCACTCTGTATGTTTAAAATGTTGGATCCACAGTGACATGGCAGAAATACGCTTGCAATATGTTCGGTTCCAAGTTAGTCACATTAGGACTCCCATCTTGATAAAATTTTCATTCAAATTCAACAGGACTACTGCAGAGAATTTACCACACATGTTACAAGTCATCTCTGAAGCACTGTGGAAGGAAGGAAGGAAGGAAGGAAGGAAGGAAGGAAGGAAGGAAGGAAGGAAGGAAGGAAGGAAGGAAGGAAGGAAGGAAGGAAGGAAGGAAGGAAGGAAGGAAGGAAGGAAAACAACAAACAAATGTGGATTCTGACTACTTCACCCTAGTAGATGCCACTGTGCTTGGTTGTTATAGCTGCTGCTTCCTTACACATGGGTAAACTGGGTAAACGTACACATAAGTGAACTTGGTAAACCTTGCTTATGAGCAAGCAGGAATAAACCAGTGATCCAAAAACCTGTGTGGAACCTTCTCATCTCACGGAAGAATAGACATCTCCAGTATGAAGGGAAGGATTGCTCAAATGTGGGGTAAAATAGAGTGCCCTGAAAATAAGAACTTCTTAAGCATGAACCAGACCGCTCCTAATTTCCCTGCCACAACAGGCTCTTACTCAATCCCCAGTCTTTATCCTACTTACAGTAATAACTCTGAAGTGAAAGGTCAGCTGTGGGGTGGGGGAAGAAATGAAGAAACCCAGCAGCTCTGGTATTAGAAGAAACCATGGGCATTAGAAACCGCAGCCACAGGCAAGCAGATCTAGAAGTGAGCAAGTCTCCTTCCACACATGGAGAACGTTGCTTAATGTGTGCAAATTCAGCTCCTCATTGTTCATATCCCAGATGGTGCAACGTTTTGAAATGCGTGGGTAGCCTTTACAAGGGAAGCAGGCTGTAGACAGGCTACCTCCATCTGCCTAGTAGCTGAGCCAAACATTGGGAACCTGAAGGAAAGGCCAAAGCAGACAGTCCTGTCCCTTCCCTGTGCCTTCAGATGATGGGGGATGAGTAAGGTGAGATCTTCAAACGTGGCCAGTTCTTCATTTGCAAAATCCACATGCTTCCAGATGACCAAATGATGAAGCACTTAATCCAGTTTTCCTCTATTGTTCCTTAAAATCCATTTAGATGCAATTGATTCTTTGGCTTGGTGATCCTGTTTCAGCAATGAAACTGTGAGATATTGTTGCTTGTAAATGCAAGCTTTCCCCAAACTCCTGCTGTTTACTGGAGTACTGTCGGCACCCATCAGATATCACTATTGATGAGCAGCCAGTAAAACTTCGGCTGTAAGGTTTTATTCCCTTACTCCCTCCAAGGACTCCCTCCTGGTACAGGCATTCAATTGCAGGCATTCAAATAAGCCTTGAAACCAAAAGAAACTGCTCATGGACATTTCATTCGAATTCCCCCAGGTTTCCTTGCTTCTTGGTTTGGAGGAAGAAGTACTCCTGTTCTCCCAACCACATATATGTGTTTAAAAGCTGTTCCTCATACATTTAACCTATCTTTCCCCCTGGTAGAAGGCACGATGCCAGGAAAAGTTGTGCTGGAAAAAAGATCTATAGGGCTCTTTATTACCTGGCTACATATTAAAAGCCTACACACATACAAGGTAGGAGTGGGCAAGCAAACGTTTAGATCTCCTCTCAGGTCTGATGCTCCCTTGATGACTTTCTGCCACTCTCTGCCTCACAAAATTGCATTCCTGTGTTTGGTGGGACAAAGTTTGGGTCTTGCTGTTCCGTCATCATGTATAGTGATGAGTGGGTAAGAAAAAGACTTGGGAGGTCTCTGCTGAAGTGCCACTGAGCCATGGACAGGTGATGACCTTGGAGCAGCCATTCTCCTTCAGTCAGCCCACCTCACAGGGGGTTGGGAGGATGGAGAAAGGAGAGAGAAGAAAGCCATGCATACCTGCTTGAGCTCACTGGAGGAGAGGTGGGTTCAAAAAGTTTCTGTCTCAGTAAGGTGACTTCCTTCCCTCCCAGTGAGTATTTTTTTTCTTTTTGTTGTTGTCTGGGTGTTTACTTGCTCCTTCCCACCATTATATGCTTATTTTTTGTTTGTTTTGTCTGTACATCGTTAAGCATCACTATACAACAAACAGCTAATATACGTTTCTTAGAATATGGAGCTTCTATCAGATTGCCTCACTTGGCTAATCATACTTTCCCTCATAGGATTATTATGCAGCTAGAGTGGGGCAGACAAAAGCCATGTGGGCCGGTTTGAGCTCATTGATGGAAAACCAGGATTTATATAGAACAAGTAAATAATCTATACATGGCACTAAAGACACAGTCATTGTGAGTTATTATGAAGGATGGCTATTCATTGGTTATAGAACCTGACCAATATTTGTTGTCTTCACCTCTTGTCCCAGGAAGTTCAAGATCTGCACACTGCCCTCCTCTGCCCCTCCACCAATATTAAGCCAGTATTTGTTAGGAAGTTTATATTCAAACTACTCATCCAAAAATATTGCTATTGCTAATTCATATTATTTGCTATGTGCCACAAATCACTGGAAGAGATGATAACAACATGCAATGACCATGTATGAGCACTTGTTCTCATCTTATTTATAGTAGCATTTTACATATTGGCCAACTGATACCATTTTGTTTTCACCCACTGGCATTTTTCTTTATTTCCTTCTTGAACTCTTCTCTGCTTGCCCAACCTCTGAGGATACAAGTGGCTAAGGTCCTGTGATGTCTATCAGTGGTGTTTCTGAGGCAGGCAGAGATGTTGTGGGCTCTCTGACATCACTGACAATGTTATCCTAGGGCTGGCAGTATCTGAAATGAAGTAAAAAGTGCCAACAAAGGCTGAGGGAAATGTACAATTTCATCTGGAAGGTTCATAAGTGATTTTTGCAATGTGTAAACATTGTGTATATGCCAGGAGTGCTTTAATCATATTTTGTAAGTGAAAATCCACCCAACAGTTTAGTAGTATTGCAATGAAGACAGATGCGGTTGTCCAACCGCTCAACAAAGCAGAAACAGCCTGAGGTGAGGCATTCTTTTGGTAATACTTCAGCACAAACAATATTAAACATGGTGGGACCAAACATATTTTGATGAGGGGTGGCAGTGATGGTGGTAGTAGAGAGACATTTTGTCCTTTTCTATTTTAAACAATAAAACATGCTTATTTTGGGGGGGAAATGGAATGCTGTATGGGGAAACAATATGTATCTTGTACCACAACATGTGAAGTAGTCCTTAGAGGGAAGAGGTCTCTCTCATAGCGTCCCATGTGAACCAGGTATTTTGTGATCGAACAGCGCAGGCATGTAGCTTGACTTTGGAGACACGTCCCAAGATGCAAGGCTGGAATTCTGACACCAAAGAGTGGGGAAATTATGTGTGAGAAGCAATAGCAGAGAACCACAGGGGACTTGAGAAAACCTCTCGGTCTGGACGGACGTGTAGTTTCCTCTTTCTTACAGTTGGTTTCTTGCAGACTAGAGTTCTCCTTCTGTTGGAGGAGAGTGTGAATGTCATCACCTCCACAGACCTCACAAGTTACTTTGTAAAGTGACACTTTCACAAAGTGTTTCATAAGTCCTGCCCTGCTTCCATTTGGGCTCACTCACACATTTGCCTCCTTTTTCTTGTCTGCCTTTCTTTCCATTCTTAATCTGGGCAATCATATGCTCTTTGTTTCAAGAACAGTAGGCTGACTCTTGCAGGAGTGGAGGCAGGGAGGGAGAGGAGATGGCTGGACGGGCGGTATGAACTTATTAACCATTTCCGTCCCACAGAAGTGAAGGGGCTTTTGTAAACCAATAAGCAGCTGAATAGTCCTTCCATTAGGAAACATTAGCTTTGTGGCATCCGATCACCATGCAGTGTCTGATGCATGGAAATTGTGGATGCACCTTAAATAGCTACATTTTAGGACTAAGAGCTAGGGGGAGGAAGCTTGGAATATAAGCAGATTTAACTATTGTTTATTAATAAAATTTAGAACCCACCTCTCCTCCAGTGAGCTCAAGGAGGTATACATGGCTTTCTTCTCTCTCCCTTCTCCATCCTCCCAACCCGCTGTGAGGTGGGCAGATTGAAAGAGAGTGGCTGCTCCAAGGTCATCACCTGTCAAGCTCCATGGCTCAGTGGCACTTCAGCAGAGACCTCCTAAGTCTTTTTCTTACCCACTCACCAGTATAGTACATATTGATGGAACAGCAAGACACAAATTTTGTTCCACCATGAGAAACACAGGAATTCAATTTTGCGAGGCAGGGAGTGGCAGAAAGTCATCAAAGGAAATTAGGCCTGAGTGGGGAATCTGAACTTCTGCTTGCCCACTCCTACCTTGTATGTTTGTAGGCTTTTAATATGTTTGTTGTTTAGTTGTTAAGTCATGTCCGACTCTTCGTGACCCCATGGACCACAGCATGCCAGGCCCTCTTGTCTTCCACTGCCTCCCGGAGTTGGGT
The DNA here is from genome assembly GCF_051106095.1 of Pogona vitticeps. Classification (NCBI taxonomy): domain Eukaryota; kingdom Metazoa; phylum Chordata; class Lepidosauria; order Squamata; family Agamidae; genus Pogona; species Pogona vitticeps. Next base: position 48,105,619 of record NC_135784.1, on the reverse strand, counting down.
CAAATTAATGTTGGTAGCTTCGATGACACTGTCCAACCATCTCGCCCTCTGTCGTCCCCTTCTACTCTTGCCCTCACACTTTCCCAACATCAGGGTCTTTCCTGGGAAGTCTTCTCTTTTCATGAGATGGCCAAAGTATTGGAGCCTCACCTTCAGGATCTGTCCTTCCAGTGAGCACTCAGGGTTGATTTCCATTAAAATGGATAGGTTTGTTCTCTTTGCGGTCCAGGGGACTCTCAAGAGTCTCCTCCAGCACCACAATTCAAAAGCATCAGTTCTTCGGCATAGCCAGGTAATAAAGAATCCTATAGATATTTTTTCCAGTACAACTTTTCCTGGCACCGTGCCCTCTAGGTTAACTGTATGAGGAACAGCTTTTAAACACACTTGTATATGTGGTTGGGAAAACAAGAGTACTCCTTCCTTCAAACCAAGAAGCAAGGAAACGTGGGAAAATTTGAATGAAATGTCCATGAGCAGTTTCTTTTGTTTTCAAGGCTTATTTGAATGCCCGCAAATTTATGCTGTGAAATTTATGCCTTAATCCATCTCAAGAGAGTGGACTTGGACATCTCTCTCCTCCAGTAGTTCAGTGGAATGAGACAAAGAGATGGTCATCTATATGGAAACTTTCTGTGCTCCTTAAATAAAATTGGATTACTCTGTGCATGCCCTATTTATGACATTCAAATCATGAAGATAGGTGGGGGATTTGAACACTTGCCTTCTTAGTCCTAGTCCAATAATCTAACTGGCTTTTTCTTTATTTTTAGATAAAGATCCAATAGATTACTATTGAACAAATCATTAAATTAAAAAAGGAAAATGTCTCACAAGAGGAAAAACACCCACAGAAAACTCAGGGGATCCTGTTTTCATCCTCACAGAATCTGTCCTGTGGCATGTTTGATAAGAACATTCTGCTGCCAGTGATCACAAGAGCATTTCTTATTAGCTGCCTCCATCAAATTGAGAGAGACAGCATATGATAAACAGTCCATTGGCAGCCTAGAATATTGCCAGTTGTCTCATGAATGAAGCAGCCAAGTCTTTACCTATTCCTTTACACATTCCTGTGCTGGAAACCCACATAATGATGATGATAATTATGACTGTGATCATGATGACAATGAGGAAAAACATAAAGAAATGTAGATATAGACATAGATCTCAAAATTACTATAAGTGGGGAAAAGAAGAGAACAAAAAACATTTGCATGAGCCTGTTGGGGCAAATATATATAGAGAGAAAGATAGAGATATGATGCAGATCTGCAATCTTGCTTCCTCACACATGGCTCAAAGTCACAACAAGGGCTGAGCTTATTCCAAATGTAAATTCTCCACTAGGCACACACAGAAAACAGCCTGTTGGCAACTGCCAATTGCCAGAGAAAGTGTGTGTTTACTCTGTGTGTTTGCTTTTTAATGTGGTTTTAAATTGCTTTAAATTTTGCTCTCATTTAATGTAATAATCCCAAGGAGGATATGATCATTTTGGGATGCAATTATCCTCCCTGAGATACAACTTCCTGGAGATCACAGATATATTTTGAGCCAGGATGGGGTTCCAGGATGGGGAGGAAGGCATGAAACAGACAGGCGGGCAGGCAGGGGAACAGACAGACAGACAGACAGACAGGTGGAGACACATTACATACACCCCAAGCACATGTATCCCTATATCCATTTTTACACAATTACATGCGTGTTGCTCCTCCAGAAGGGTTCATAGCTCCTTTGGAGAAGTTGCCGGATTCAGTTCCCCTTGACAAATGTCTAGTCGTGTCCAATTCTAGGGGGTGGCACTCAGCCCACAGAGCTAGCATTTGTCCGAAGACAATCTTCCATGGTCACATGGCCAGCGTGACTAGACACAGAATGCCTTTACCTTACCGATGTGGTGGTACCTATTTATCTACTCACATTTTTCCATTTTGCATAATTTTGAACTGCTAAGTTGGTGGGAGCTGGGACAAGCAATGGGAGCTCACTCCGTCATGTGGATTTGATCTTACAACTGCAGGTCTTCTAACCTTGCAGCACAGAGGCTTCTGCGGTTTAACCCACAGTGCCACCACATCCCACCCCTACTTAATATGGTGATGGCCCTCATTTATGACACTCTCAGCTGCAGGAAGTATGAGTGTGAGCATTTTATTTCATTTTGTTAGTTATTAATTTTACAAGCCAAACATCTCATGTGCATTCCAGGTCATGTCTACACAAAGGAATTAAGGAAGAGTTGCTATGGAAGACCTATGCAAAGTCCCCTTGCTCATACACTGGACTGTACACACCTGACCAGTGTGTTTATCTTGAAGATATAAATCAATGATAATATTTGTTAACACAGATATCAAACTGTAAATTACTTCAGTCAGTAAGTCCTGAGTAGGGCAATAGGTGGAGACTAGGTGCACTTGGCTGTCATAGGAATGCCACTGAAAATTAGTTTCAGAAGCTAAACAAAGTCTTACCTGGTTAATACCTGGATGGGAGACCCCCCAGGAATATGAAGGCTCTTAAGGCAAATCTAAGAAAGAATTCCACCTGAAATCCTATTCAGTTACTTGCCACACAGACTTGAAAAGACTTGGCTCAGTTGTATCAGTCCGTTTTCTTTGTTTTTATCTAACACACACACACACACACACACACACACACACACACACACACACACACACACACACACACACACACACACACACACACACACACACACACACACACACACACACAGAGTCAAATTAAAACATGTTGAGAGCCTTAAGCACACAGCTAACCATGCAACATCTATATAAACACATGTTCCAATGAATGTCTGTAAGTCAAAAGGGGACAATACTCCAGCACAGCTTCCTCCTAATGCTTTGAGAGAGGTAGCCATCTTAAGTCTTTTTCATCAACAACAAGAGCAAACTCTAAAGTACTGTGCCAACTTTAAGATGGACCAACTTAGAATGAGCTTTCATGGATTATAATCAAATTCTTTGGACACAATGTACGTCTTTTTGGTTGTTATGTTTGCTGTTTCTCTATGCTTGCTAAGATTATTTGGTATGCTATATTAAGCAGGGTTAGCTGGAAAGCTCAATGAGTTAGGTGTCTGGTTGCAGAGCCAGAAGTTGGGAATTTGATTCCCTAGTTTTTGTCTTGTGGGAGAAGAGCCATCCTGTGTGGTTTTGGGCAAGCTGCACAGTCCCAGGATGCCCCCAGAAGAATGGAATGGTAAACTACTTCTGAATCCTCTTTACCTAAGAAACCCTGAAAAGGGTTGTCGTAAGTCAAAATTGACTTGACAGCACAAGATTATTTTTATATTAAGCAGAGTGTGGTAGACCTGGGCTGTGTTTAAAAAGAATAAGCACTTGGATGACTCGTATTAGGCAAAAAGAAAAATTGTGCTGTTTATTATCTCAAGAATTCTACTTAGAGATAATGCAGAAGGAGAAAACAAATACTGTATCAAGACTGGTGCATGTATGTCCCTAGAGATGATTTTCAGTTTTATGAAGTCTGTTGGCAGCAACGGTGGAGAATCAATATCAGTCTGCCATGCTCCAGTAAGAAATAGCAACAAACAGGAAGTGACTTCGGAGGAAGAAGAATGAAATGAAAGGTGTGTCAACCCAGGAGTAGTAATCTAGATACAGAGTTTAAAAGGCAAGATTTTGAAAATGCAAACAACAACAAAATGAGAACTGCACTGCTTAGCTTCCTGTTAAGAAATAAGGAATGACTCTCTCCCAGTTCAAACCAATTATTGTTATGTGTTGGCTGCCAATTTCTAAGTGTGTCTTTGCATATCTGAGAAGGAATTCTTATGAGTGCTTAAGCCTACCTATATACCTCTTTGTAGGGCCAGAAGTTTCAGTACATCCCTCAATGTTTATTCTACAAATATTCTGATTTACTGGACAACAAGCAATATTTATCACAGAAGACTAGTTAACATTCAGCCAATTGCTTCTTTAACAGTGTGAAATGCAATATATTATTATTGAAGCATATATTTAGCCATGTATGCCTTTAAAAGTGTAGTGGAACTCACAGTGGGATCCTTAGGTATTATTAACTTGGAGATTTAAGAGCCCTAAAAGCTACACCACATATGGAAAGTCACATTAATATGTCTCCATATACGCTGTAACTTTAGATTGTTTTATTATAGAAAAGCTATAAAAAACAGATTTGTCTGGAATTATTGATTATTTTGTTCTGTGTCTGGTGGAGCACTTGTTTGTACTGTATGCCCTTCCATGCAGCTTTAGGCTACAAATGAAAATATGTACATGCAATCATGCTGTAAAAAGATACTACAATGTCATGCAGACATGTTATTGATGCAATATAATAGCAGGCCAAAAGAAGCCAGCAGGGAGTAAAACTTGCTGAGTTGGAAAAAATAAATGATGCTGAGGGGGAAAGAGTGGAGGGGAAAAAGAATAAAAACTTGACAGCTATACTGTAAAGCCTGTTCTGCTGCTTAGTGATATTTGTGCATTTCATTTTGTAGGCCCTCAAATGGCAGCATCGTAAGTTAACAGAAAAGTTAAGTATTTATATTTTTAAGGCATGTGTTGCTATTATTTTTTTTGAAGAAGAATCACATTAGAAAGGATTTAACTCTTCAAAAAACCTCAAGTTTATGAATGTGAGATATTGTGCTTCCTGTATTCACAATTCAGTATGCAGGAAATGGTTCAATATTGCTGCACAATATCATGCCTGCATTATCAGCAGGAAAGGGATGCCAAATTTTACATAGCAAAGGAAAGGGATGCCAAATTTTACATAGCAAAGGGCAGACTGAATGTTGACAACACCAATGGCGGCAGTCAAGATGGTCTACAGCAGTGGTTCTTAATCTTTTTGAAAGAAACGCTCCCTTGAGCCATTGAGGAAGTTATCATTGCCCCCCTCCCTGAGGTGATATCTTACCTACCTACCTACCTACCTACCTACCTACCTACCTACCTACCTACCTACCTACCTACCTACCTACCTACCTACCTTGTCTCCCTCCCCTCCTGGGTGCGAGGCAGCGCTTCACGGTGTGAGGATGAGGACCCAAGAGACCCTTTCTTTCCACCCGATCCACACTCAGTGCTCCCCTAAAGGAGAAAGGTGAGACGTGGCAGGTAGAAAGAGCTGGATCATCTGGTGGCAGCAGCAGCACCGGATCTACTGCCAGCACTGCGGCTGCAGTCGCCTTCACAGGTTTGGCTCACTCCAGCTCCCCCCTACCGCCCCCTTCTGTTCTTTCACCCCATACCGCCCCTTTTCGTTCTACCACCACCCTGAAAAATGAAATCGCCCCCTGGGGGCATTATTGCCCACGTTAAGAACCACTGGTCTACAGGATATGCTCTTGTGCTCACTACTATTCACAAAATAATACCTAGAAAGGGAAAATCCTAGAAGCTGAGTCATTTTTTCATCAGTTATCCACTTCTCACCCAAACACAAAGCAACTGTCAGGGCCAGGGCCAGACTGGCCATCTGGCAATTCTGGCAAATGCCAGAATGGCCGATGGTCAGAAGGGCCAGTTTCTGCCTCAGCGCAGGGCCAGGCTGAGCCCCCCTCCCCAAAAGAGAGCGAGCGCACAAGAGAGCGAAAGGGAGCCTTCCCTCCCCGCCCCCTTGCCTTTCCTTGCCTTGCCTCCTCCTCTTCCTCCTCCTTCCTCCTCCTCCTGCCCCCTCCAGCTGGGGCGTCCCCCCCCAACCTCACCGCCCAGCCCAAGAACGCACCCGCGCCCAAGGGGGGGACAACGCCGAGGCCCGGCTCCTAGCGTGGCGGCGAAGGCGGGCTCCGGGCGGCAGAGGCGGTGGCCATGGGGACGCGGCCACTCCGCCTCCCTCCTGCACCCGCGGAACCAGCGGCGGCGGCGGCGTGCTTTGTTCAAGGCTAGCGCGGGCAGCCGAGACGCCGTGGCTTCCTGGCCCTGCCTGCCTGCCAGCTGCTCTCGGGCCATGGCTGGTGCTGGTGGCCGGCCAGAGGGTCTGGCCGGCGCATCCCCCACCCCGCTCGCTCACTCGCTTCCTCGCCCTGGGGCCGGGGAGGGCCGGAGGGTGGAGCGGGAGCGGCGGCAGGAGGAGGAGGAAGAGGAGGCAGCCTCGCCTCGGATCTTCCCCCACCGCCTGCCCGCCCCGGCCCGGCCAGGCCCACTGCCGGGGCACCCAGGTGGCCAAGAGCGCATGGTGCCTGGGCGTGTCACCTTCACCAGGCGCCCTTGGCCTTTCCAAAGGGAAGCGTGCCACTGGGGGATGGGAGAGGGAGCGGGCACCTCGGCCAGCTTTCCCCGGGCGGGCGGGCGAGGAGGGAAAGCCGGGGGGGCCCCGGAGAGTAGAGGAGGAGGAGGAAGGGGGCGAGGACGGGGAAAAGAGTGGAGGGGGGGACTGGAAGAGGTGAGGAGGGCTGATCGGAAACTGGAAGCCGAGAAAGCTTCTCCTCCCGGGCAGGGGTGGCCATGCTGCCTCCCAGGAAAGCCCCTCTGACGAGGCTGGGCTGAAGTTTCGTCGGCAAGCCCAGCCTCGACCAGAGGGATCCTGACCCGGTCCCGGGAAGATCAACTTTCCTGGCCAGTTTTTTTTTTTAAGTGAAAATTTCCTCATCAGAGCTGGGCTACGCTGTCTTTGTTTCACCGTCCCCTGAGAATGTCACAACCCCGCTTTAGATACGAGTTGCCTTCTTATCCTGCTCCTTAGGATGCGCTGCGGCAGAAAAGATACACTCCTCTTGCACAGGGAGGTTCTGTTTATTCGTTTTGTTCATATCTTCGGCTCCCTCCCAAGTTTTATCCTCCTCCCTACAGCCCTGTGAGGTAGGCCAGGCTGATGGCGAGAGCACCTCACTCAAAATCCCCCCGGTGCATTTCAGGGGTCCATAGGGCCAATCCTGGCCCAAAGTCAGGTGGGCCTGTGTGCTCTAAATGCCAGGGCCGATTTTTGGTCCCAGTCCGGCCCTGGTCAGGGCTGTTTTTTGACAACTGTAAATAGTAGTATGCTAATATCCTGGGGATATATGACAAAATGTCACTTTCTGAAAGACTGTCACTGTGTCACTTTCTTTAAAGCAAATCTGTTTGTTTGTTGACTCTTCAAAGAAAACTTGTTTTTGTTTTTGTTTTACTTTTTCTGTGATCGTTCATTGCCATCCAAACATCTTCCTTCCCAGGTCGTGAAGCTGCAAGAATGTATTAACTTTGTTATTCTCTTATTGGTCTATTCTATGCATTCTCAGTTTATATCAAAGTAGTTGTTTTTTCCCTTTGAAAGGCCTTTTTAGAAGATCATTATTTCAACCCATGCAGCCTGGATTCCTTCCAAATTAAAAAAAAAAGCAAGTAGAGCCATTAATTCTCTTTCAAGATAAGCAAGATTGGTCTTTTCAATTGATCCGATCTGTTTTAAATATGGGGATATTTAAGATCACTTTTTTCTTTATGGGTGTATGTGTAAATGGTTTTATATTTTAAAAGTCACAAGTCAAAAACCCTATAATCAAATTTCCCCGAATGTAGCACAGAGCAAGAGCAGACTGTCTTCTACATTTGTACCAAATTAGTTGCTGATGAAAAGTCCAGTTTCAAAGTTGTAATTTTTTGTTTGCGCTGCTCTCATTTTTAGAGCTGCCTTGTACAATGTTGCTTTACCCTGCCAGCACAATAACACCTCTGCACTCTGTGAGCCAAACCTTGTACAACTCATACTTGGAAAGCCAGACTAGATTCATATAAAGTAGGAGTGAACATTGGTAGAAGAAACACCAATAATTTAAAATATGCGGATGACACCATCTTACTGGCAGAAAGCAGCAATGACTTGGAAAGACTATTAGTGAAAGAAGTGCCAAACCAGGACTACAGCAGAACATTAAGATAAAAATCACAACTAGTAAAGAATTGTTACAAAGTTAATGATGACAATGAAGAAATTGAAATAGTAAAAGACATTGTATCCCTTGGTTCAAGCATCAGTCTAAATGGAGACTGCAGCCAAGAAATCAGACGACTGAGACTCGGGAGGCAGCAATGAAGGAACTAGAAAAGATAATCAAGCATGTGGATGTGTCCCTGGAGATCAAAACCAAGATCGTCCATACTCTTGTATTCTCAATCACCACGTGTGTGTGTGTGTGTGTGTGTGTGTGTGTGTGTGTGTGTGTGTGTGTGTGTGTGTGTGTGTGTGTGTACGTGTGTGCACGTGTGTGTGTGTGCACGTGTGTGTGTGCGTGTAGATGAACAAGTGGGTCTTAGAGCAAATCAAATCTGAACTATCTCTGGATGGAAACCTGACAAAACTGAGACCATTCTACTTTTGGCACAAAAGCATAACTGAGTGGGACTATTATGTCTCTTGATTTGGACACTGTACTTCCATTGATATAACCTGGTATTACATTTGCTTTGGGGTTTTTTTTTTCTGCTGCTGCTGCTGTATCACACTGTCCAGTCATGGGTAACTTCTGTCCCATTATTATCCCTGGATCCTTTTTTGCATGTACTATCAAACCAATGGTCATCTATCCTATATCCAGGTATCTGATTTTTTCCTGGCTAAACATAGAATTCTACTTTGCCCCCCTTATGTTGCAATAATTTTGGGTTTTCAGTCCAGTTCTCCATTCTGTTAAGCTCTACTTGAATCCTAATTTTGTCTCCTGAAATATTGGCTACCCCTCCCAGTTTGGGATTATCTGCAGCTTTAATGAGCATCCTTTCCACAACCTCATCCACATTATTTATAAACATCTGGGAAATTATCAGGCCCAAGATGAAATTCTGCAGCACCTTACTGTAAGTTTCAGTTGTAAAGTGCTTTGGTTCTTGCAATGGAGAAATGTGTGACATTATATTGAATGAATGAATGAATGAATGAATGAATGAATGAATGAATGAATGAATGAATGAATGAATGAATGAATGAATGAATGAATGAATGAATGAATGCTAATCAAATTTGCAGACGACACAAAATTGTGCAGCATAACTAATACTCTAGAAGATAGAAACAAAATTCAAAAAGATCTTAGATAAGCTTGAGCACTGGGCTGATAACAACAGAATGAAATTCAACAGGGATAAGTGCAAAGTACTGTACCTAGGAAAAAAGAAACCACACACAGAGTTACAAGATGGGGCACACCCGGCTCAGCAATACCATGAGCAAGAAGGATCTTGGAATTGTCATGGATCACAAGCTGAATATGAGCCAAGAGTGAGATGTGGCTACAAAAAGGCAAATGCTATTTTAGGCTGCATTAACAGAAGTATTGTTTCCAAATCCCACGAGTTACTAGTTCCCCTCTGTCGACACTGCTTAGGTGTCACCTTGAGTATTGTGTCCAGCTCTGGACACCACACTTCAAGAAGGATGCTGACAAATTAGAAAAAGTTCAGAAGAGGGCAACAAGACAGCAGGAAACCAAGCCCTATGAGGGAAGACAGGGAGAACTGAGCATGTTTAGTCTTGAAAAAAGAAGAATGAGGGGAGATACGAAAGCACTTTTCAAATGCTTAAAAAGCTGTAATACAGAGAAGGGGCAGGACATGTTCTTGAACATCTCTGAGTGCAGGACGGCACCAATGGGCTTAAGTTACAGGAAGCCAGATTTCTGTTGAATATCAGGAAAGAAGTCCTAACTGTTAGAGCAGCAAGACAGTGGGCCCACTGGTGAGTGCTCCAACACTGGAGGCATTCAAGAGAAACTTAGACAACCATCTGCAAGATATCCTTTGAGCTGTATTCCTGAATTGAGCAAAGAGTTAGCTTGATGGCCGTATAGGCCCCTTCCAACTTCACTATTCTATGATTCTATGAATAAACAAATGAGTAAAGGAATTAAGTACAAAATGCTGCAGTACAACTCAAGATATTATTTCATTTCAGTTGCATTTAAAAATTGGACACTGATCTTTCTAACATGGTTAGCCATTTAATGATACCATCTGTGGGGCAGACATGTAGAAATGAAGTTTCCTTAGAAGGATACAAAATATTTAATAATATGTAGACTGTGGAAGAAAGTTTTGTGTATTGTAAAGCCTTGGGCAATGGCAATTGTGGAAACAATAATTAACAACTTAACATAGCTATTTTGTAATTATCTGCTCTGTCTGAAAACAAGGAAAAGTGTCTGAGGGTAAATCAGTTAACAAGAAACATCTGACTTTTCTGTTTCTTTTTGACGTCAGCATGCCTTTATTAGCTTCTCAAGACAATTCAGAATTATATGAAGGAACCTGAAGAAGACATACTGTATAGGTTTTGTGGGTGGGGTGGGGGGGTAAATGATCAAAACAGGGTGTTGTTTCATTTAGATATGGGGAGCATGGGTAGTTGTGGGTGTGGGTGTCCCTCCGTCTGTCTCTGTAAATGCCTTTGTGCCTGTGTATGCAAGCATGCATACACATTTTTCTAAAGCATGTTTTGTTATGGAGCCTGACAGTGCTCTTGACCTGATGAATCAGAAAGATACCCAGACATTATTCTCTTCTATTAATTTTATTGTTTTTGCTAAGCAAGCTTCCAATGTTAAGGGGCAAGCATTACATGTGTTTAATCCACTGTTTTGCGAGAGACAAGAGGACAGAGTAAACTAAAGAAGGGTTTGCTTTATTCACATAGATAGAATGTAACTCTACGACCATTGGGAGTTATTCATTCAGGCATAGCTTTCTCAGGAAAAAAATGCCAAAGAAAAATAAATATTCCACGTTCCAAGGAAACTCTAGACAAAAAGCAATGCTCTTTACAGAGCTTAGAGGAGGACCTGCAACTCCTTCTCATCAGACCTTCTGTGCTGTCTTGGCTAATTCCACATCATTTCAGATCCACCCACCCAACCATAAAATACAGAGAACCCCCTCTGTGCCACAAGTCTTGAGAGTACAGACTATAAGAGCTCTATTCAGCTGCTCACACAAAGGGCTCTTCCTGCAGACGTTCACGTTATATGTGCAATGGACAGGGGGGAAGGGCTACAAAGTAAGCAAAACTTGAGACTGGGCTCAGTACTGAAAGCCAGGGTGATTTATTTATTTTATTTTATTTATATTCCGCCTATCTGGTCGGTTAAGACCACTCTAGGCGGCTTACAGCATAAAAATACACAGTAAGTATATATATAAAATGGTTTTTACATAGTAGAACACATTTCAACAAGATGGAGGCAAACAATGGGGGGGCAGAGAAAAGGAGAAAACCAGAAATTGACTGGAGGGAAGGCCTGCCAAAACATCCCTGGTTTTAGTTGATTTTTAAAGATACCCAGCGAAGGAGCCATGCGAATCTCAGGAGGTAGGTTGTTCCAGAAGCGAGGAGCCACCGCCGAGAAGGCCCGATTTCTTGTCTTTTCCTTCTGGGCCTCCCTCAGCGTTAGGCTCCTCAGCCTCACCTCCTGGCTCGCACGAGTGACACAGGTGGATCTTGGTGGGAGTAGGTGTTCCGCCAGGTATCGAGGCCCTAAACCGTTTAGGGCTTTGTACGTAAGCATCAACACTTTGAAGTTGATGCGGAACCGGATGGGCAGCCAATGCAATGCGGCCAGAGTGGGTGAGATGTGTTGGTATTTTTTCACTCTACTAAGTAGTCTGGCCACTGCATTCTGCACCACCTAGAGTTTCTGCAACAGCCTCAAAGGAAGCCCCACGTAGAGCGCATTACAGTGATCTAATCTTGAGATTATGAGTGCATGCACCAAGGTAGTGACGCCCCAAGATCAAGATAGGACCGCAGCTGGGCTATCCGCCGAAGGTGAAAAAAGGCGGTACAGACCACCAACGCCACCTGAGTTTCCATAGTGAGCGCCGGGTCCAGATGGATCCCCAAGCTGTGGACCCCATCCTTGGCGGGAAGAGTCAGCCCCCAAAAAAGAGAGGGAATTTCCCAAATCCCCAACTGTGGGGGCGCCCACCCTCAGTACCTCCGTCTTGTCCAGGTTCAGCCTCAGCCTGTTCTCCTGCATCCATTGCAGTACAGTCCCCAGGCAGCGCTGAAGGGACAGAACGGCATCTCCTGCGGTTGGTGAAAAGGAATGTAGAGCTGAGTGTCATCAGCGTACTGATGACACAATGCTCCACACCCCCTGATGACCCCACCCAGCGGCCTCATATAGATGTTGAACAGCATTGGGGAGATAATCGACCCCTTTGGAACCCCACAATTGAGACTCCATGGGGCCGAAACACTCTCCCTAAGCTGAACTCTCTGGGGGTGGTCCTCCAAGAAGGAACGGAGCCAGGCCAGTGCCAGGCCGCCAATTCCCAGCTCAGAGAGCCTGGTGACACCTTTTTTTGCAGCTCCCACAAAAAGCCAAGCCTTCGTATTTTGCTGGTTTTGTATCTAGTGACTGTGTTCATTGAAAAAGGAAGTCCCTTATTAGAAACTTTCGATCTGTGCTTATTGGATACTATGCATCAGTTTCTCTGTCTGGAATCCGTACCTGATGACTAGCTGGGCAGCAGAGAATTGTCACTCTGTGATTCATTGATGCCCAGATGACCTCTAGTCTATTTGAAGAGACCTTTGCATCATGTGATCAGAAAAAATACTTTGAATTGAACCGTACTATAAGCACTGAAAATTCTGTGGTATTTGATTGTGTAGTCACAACCTAATGCAACTGAGGTGGGGCAAGGGATGGAAAGTGATTTTTTTTAAAAAAAAAAAATTCCTCATGCAAGACAATTTTAAAAGTAAATGAATTCCACACCTGATATCCATTCAAAACATACAGTTGGCAACATGACTATACAGACACCCAAGAAGCTAACATTTCTTTCCAAGGAACAGCTTTCTAAATTCTTTGGACTGGAATATTTCTGTTTATCTCTGTGGGAATTATGGAATCACTTATGCTTGAAGTTTCAAGTTTAGTTTCATTATTTGTTGTGTTTATAAGACTAAGAGTTTACTGTGAAGAAAATAAGAGCCCTGTTCAACCAGACTAGATATCAATCTAGTGCAGAACTCCACACCAAGAGTGGTGAAATAGACAGTGGTGGCTTGTGGGCCAGGACTGTCCACAAAGGTGTGCCCCCTGTCTGAGTCATGAGCAACCAGATGCCATCAAGTAGGACATGAAGATGAAACGACCATCCTGGATTTCTTCTCAGCAGCAGTACTGAGAAGGCATGTTGCCTCTGATAGTATACAGTCATACAGTGGTCCATTTTGAAGTGAAGGCACCCATCAAGATAGTTCCCTTAGCCATGACTCCAAGGTAGATCCAAAAGGGCAGACAGCTGTGTTGATCCATACCAACCAACTAGTTCCAGCAGTCTTCATTTCCAACACAGCAGGTTGTTTGTAAGCTAATTCATCTTACTCACCCTTCCAGACTTATCCACAGCCACATTCCAAATGTGATGTGTTTTTGTTGTTGGGTGTTTTTTTTTCTTTTCTTTTCTTTTTTTTTTTTTTTTTTTGTGGTTTTTTTTTTTTTTTGAGAAAACATCCCCCTGCCTATGAGGATTGCATCTTTGCACAGAGAAGATGGAGGAACCTGAGGGAGATGAGACATGACTGCATCTTCCCAGCTAATCAACAAATCTGTGTGCCCTTGGGCCACTTGCTTGCCTTAATTTATCTTCTTCACCTACAGAAAAAGTTCTTCACATCCCTAGTTTTGCTTTTGACCAGGCTGAATATCACAATATGTTTGGTACTTTGCAGGTTGAATAGATGATGGGCACATTCTTAAAAACATAATGGGACTAAACTCTCCTAAACTTTTCATACATCCTTCATATCTTCTTGGGCATTCAAAGACTTGCTGTATTATTGCATTTTGTATAACAAAACAAAAACTGAATAAAAAACAAAGCCAAAAAATTTATGGCACCTTAAGACTAACAGATCTATTTCAGTATGAGCTTTGATAAACTGCACTCCACTTCTTCAGATAAAAGGAACAATCAGACATTTCTGTCCCACTCTCTCCAAGGAACTCAGTGCGCTGTACCTAGTTCCAGAGTTGGGAGCTGTTACTGAAAGCATGGCCAGTAACTGGGGGATTTGAGGAGTTACAGCACAAACAAAGGGAGGTTTTCTCATCTCTGCATAGTTCTGTTCCTAACACCAGACCTCCACAAACACATTCAGAACTCCAGTTGCTAGATTAGAGTGATAGTTACTGACTGGTCCAAGAACACTAGGCACAGTTACAACAGAGCTACCTTAACAAGCTGCAAACAAGGCTGACTGAAAACTTTCTCCTCTCTCTGCCGATTCCTCTCCCTCCCTCTTTTTCCTTTTTTGCTTTGATCCCTTGTGATGTCAAGTCATTTCTGACTTATGGTGATCCTATGAATGAATGCTCTCCAAAATGTTCTGTGTTCAACAGAACATTTCAGCCTTTGGAAACCCACCCCCTCTGGCTTCCTTTAGGACAACCATTCTCAACCCTTTTTTGGCCATGGCCCATTTAGGAGCTAATCTCATATTTCAAACAAGGTTACAACACAGAAACATCTCACATATTTCAGTCTGTGCCCCCCTTCAAATGTGCCAGGGCCCCCAAGGGGATCACAGGGACCCATTGATAATGGTTGCTTTAGGTCTCCCCACTACGGCCCACAGGCCACATCTAGCCCGCCTTGCCTTTTTATCCAGCCCAGTGGGTGCATGCACAGGTGGGAGTGCATGCAGGTGGGCAGGTCGGCAGAAATATGGGTGGGCATATGCATGTATGCACATGTGCATCTTCCTTCAGCCCTCAAAATCTGGAACATATATGTTGTGGCGCTCACTCTGAAAAGTTTGGACGCCCCTGCTTTAGGGAATCAATGGTTCTTATATTTGGTCTTCCTCTTTTCTGCTGCCTTCCACACTTCCCGGCACTGTTGTCTTTTCCAAAGAATCTTGCCTTTTTATGATGTGTAGGCCAGACTCATGTTCAACATTTTGTGTCTCCAGAGATAGTTTAAGCTTGATCTGATCTATGGCCCACTTGTTTGTTTGTTTTCTGACAGTCTATGGTATCCACAAGCTCTTTTCCAGCACCACATGTCAAATGAATCTTTTTTTTTCTCGACAAGTTTCTTTACTGTCCAGCTTTCACACCCATAAATGGTGTTTGGGAATACAATAGTGTGGATGATCTGGATCTTGGTGTCACTCAGTGACACATTGTTACACTTGTTTACCTTTCCTAGTTCTTTCATTGCTGCTCTTCTAAGTTTCAGGCTTCTGATTTCTTGGTTGCACTCTCCACTTTGGTTGAAGATTTAACCAAGATACACAGAATCTCTATTTCACTTTTTCCATTGTCAAAGTTAAAGTTGTGTAGCTCTTCAGTAGTCATGCTTTTTCTCTTCTTAATGTTTGACTGCAGTCATGGTTTGCAACTTCTTCCACTTTCACCAGAGAATAGGCATCCTTCAGTCACGAGAGACTATGGTATCGTGCTCTGAATAGAGGACTTGGAACAGTGTCTAGTGTGGCTGAGAAGGCCAATTCAAGAGTGACAATCCCTTCCATACTGAAGACAAATGCAATCTGTACCACGTCCAGCTCCCTGATTTTGCTGCTTTCATGACTGCCTCTTTGCCTCGGCCTGCTGGACAAGGGTCTCTTCAAATTGGGAGAGGCCATGATGCACCGTCATTGCTACTTATGGCTAGTAATATGGTTTTATCTGCATCTCTTAAATCATTGACGTTTCTTCTGCCAATTTTCACTCCTCCATCATCTGGCTTTCCATATTATATGTTCCATATGATATGTTCTGTGTACGAATTGAACAGATAGGGCAATAAAATGCACCCTTGTCTATAAGAGACCATTCTGTCTCTCCATATTCTGTCCTAATGGAAGCTTCTTGTCCACAGTACAAGCTACGCATAAGAATCAAATGTTGAAGCACACCCACTTCTTTCAGAACAACCCATAGTTTCTCATAGTCCACACAGTCAAAAGCTTTGCTATAGAGCATAGACTGATCTTCTTCTGAAACTCTTTAGTGTGCTCCAGAAGCTGGCAGATATTTGCACTATACTTTTGAGTGCCTCTTTCTTTTCAAATCCAGCTTGAACATCAGACATTTCTTGCTCCATATAAGTTAAAAGGCTTTATTATAACACATCAAACATCACTTTGCTTGCATGGGAAAGTAAATCAATAATTCTATAGCTACTGCACTTCTTGGCATTTCCTTTTTAAGGGATTGGAATGTATTGCTTTGTCTTCCATATTTGTCAATATAGTCACATGTTTACTCAATGAGTTTTGTACATGAGAAATCATTCATATCTGGTCTCTTCAGTCTTTCCAATTCAGTGCCATATCTAACATAACACACTCCCATTCCCTTATGGGGAAACACAACCCTAGAATGAATCCATAGTCCTGACTAAGAAGAATTCACATGATGCTTCTTTATCCCTTACTCCCATTTTTTACTTCATGGACACTGATTTGGAAATAATTCTAGCAAACTCTCATGAAGTCTGGCCAACACTAGTACTCCATTTTCCATTAGGATCTTGTTCCAATTGACTTATCAATGTTCTGAATTCTACTGCGTATTTTTGTTTTCCAAATTCCAAATAGCCTGTCACTTGTAACTGAGCTGTGTCAGAGAAACATGGGCTCTTGTTGTGTTGCCTATTTGTGACACAACTCAGTTTCGTGTTAGTTCAGGTCACAAGGCTATATTTAGCGTCCAAGCAACAAGCTAACTTTTCATTCCTCCCGATCCAGTTTCCATGTTATTGAATGAACCTTAGCTGGGGACATCTCTGCTAGAACGCTCCTCAGAGCCTTTGCTTTAATGTATACCCATACCCTTCTCTATCTTAAGAAACCAAGTCGTCCCTGTTTGATATTCAGCATGACAACAAACTAAGAAAATCCAATCATGAGATCAAACAAATGGCAGGCAGGCAGCCTGGTCTGCATTCAGTGGGAACTTTCTAGGTTCACACATCTTGACCTTCCTAAATCACCCCCCCCCCCAACTCCACTGTTTTATCGCACTGCTGGGAAAGAGAAAGATACTTGCTTACCAAATGGCTGGTAGATGACTCATATGCTTATTTAAAATCTTCTGAGCATATGAATCTCCCTTATCTCACCCTGTGTGTTTTCAATCTGTTCTAATGAAAACACTTAAGCACTGCCTTTTTGCTGACCTCGCCTCTATAGAGGGGAGGCCAGTTTCTGTGGAGCAGCTTCAGAGAGCCCTGTGTAGTGGGCATATCTGCAAAATCAAAGGAATAGTAAGAAGTGAGATTTACAACAGAGTATTTGGTCTTTCCTAAGCAAATACCCCCCTTTCCCCCCAAATTAAGCATATACTGACATATTCCCCCTCCTCAAGAACCTCCTCCCTCTGAGTACATTTATCAATTGCAAGAAACCCGGGCAGCAAAGCTATTTATTTTATGATACAGTGGGCATATGTGAAAGTCTATAGATACTTTGTCATATTCTTTGGGACATGGAGAATCAGTTACTCATAGAGTCTTCCGATGGACTTCTCACAAGGATTTTTTTTTGTGCAGCTGACCACATGAGCCATCAAAGTTGTAAGAAAATGACTGATGCACAGAAAACAACTAAGACAGTAATGCCTTTCTTTAATAACATTTGATTATCTCAGGACCATTAATATTTTGAAATGTTATTTGTGCCATCTTATCACAGGATATTCAGATGCTATACAATACCTGAAAGCATGGACAGAGCTGTGCTGCCTCAAACCACTGTCCAGATGCAAGTATGTTTAGTTGAACATACTATGAGTTCCTATCGTTGGGAGATCTGATCCCTCAGGACTGCATTCCCATGTCTCCACCATACATAGACCTCTCCATGTTTTCAGGCATAATTCCCGAATACGACTATTTTTACAAGTATAACTGTGGTGAATGTGGGCCTTGAACCTATTGAAAGAAGACAATCAATTCCTTCAAATAAATCAAGAGATGCATGATGTGTTAAAAAAACAACAGCACCTACTCTTGGGAGCAATCACATTATCATTCCACCTCCTTAATTATGTTATCTTGAGACTTCTTGCTATCCAGAGGATTTCTACAGTTACTTTACTTTGATTCAAGTGCAAACCCACATTGATCATGTAAGGTCGTTTATAGGGGGACCACATACTGTAAATCTCCCAGTGCAATAATGTGTCACTAGATGCACACAGTCCTATAGGTGATCACATGACCATCACTCAGCAAACTTAGGTGATGACTCAGCTGCTAGAGATAAACACTTTTTAGATTTAATGGTTGTTGTGGGTTTTTCGTGCTCTTTGGCCATGTTCTGAAGGTTGTTCTTCCTAACGTTTCGCCAGTCTCTGTGGCCGGCATCTTCAGAGGACAGCACTCTGTGCTCTGGTGTAGTTGCTTGGGAGTGGAGTATTTATGGCTGTGAGCCCATCCCAGCCATGAAAGCCTTCGCGAATAAACCTTTAAATTTGCCTGGACACTTTCTTAATAAGTCCAACTGCAGAATAAGCTATGGTCAATAGGTCAGGAGAAGAAATAGCCTTTGTGTGCCAAGAGATCTTGTGTTCTCACAAATGCCAAGTGAGTGCTGACTTAAATAAAAAGCATGCTGCTTAGAATTAGCAAGTTATCCCTAGCTGAAAGGTAGAGGGATCAAACAGCCATCACCATGCTGTGAGTCTGTGCCTCTCTTGCATTAACTTTGGATTCATCCTCCTATTTTGTAAATTAACTGAAAGTAGTTTCAGGCTTTTATTCCACAGATGGCTGCATATCACTGTTTCAGTTACATGCTCATGGACTCTAAGGAACATCATGTGAAGAACAGAGTAGTATTAAGAAAACTTAACAATTTTTTCTGCCTTGAACAAATGTAGAGGTACATCAGTACCAAAATATCATGGAAAGTAAAACTGAGCAGCTTTCCCTTCTATGTAGAATCATACTATATTACATTAAAAATTGGAAGGGGACTATTACCCTGTTACCATAGTTACCCTGCCTTTGGGATTCTAGGAGATTTCATCCAAAAATGTTTTTCCATCTCCAAGGTGAAGATCAACATTGTACCCTCTTGTTCTGTTCTGTCAATGAAACCATTATTGCATAAGAGATGAAACCACAGTTAGTCTACTCAAGAAGTAATAACAGTGGCAGTTGGTGCCCTTTGTGGTGGGTGGATAAGAAGGTCTAACAGCGAATGATGAACAAGGACAGAACAGACGGGCAGCGCCAGAGGCAAACATTGGTATTTATACTCTTACAGCTGCCAGGTTAGTAGCATCCCATTCCCTTAGTCTTAAGGTCCAAAATCCTTGTGATATAATGGAGGCCGACTCTTCAGCAACAATGGCGAAATGGTGGGTGCACAACAGATAAACAGCAGGGAGATACAATTATGAATTTAAAGGCCAATGAATTAATGCTACCAAGCGTTGCCTGTCAGAGCCTCTTAGAAGAGATTGGAGGGAAAGAAATAGAATAACATGGGTTCACACTGCATTGATTCACAGACAAGAACACCATGATTTACTAAAGTGAGGTAAGTTATGGCTCAGCTGAGCTTCTGTTTGCAAGATATGATGAGCTTCTGTAACACAGAAAAAAGGGTGCCAGCTATAGTTCTTTTACCTGCCCTGCTTTTGTTGCTCCGGTATCTTTAACAGCAGTCCATGAATCTGTAGCCAAAACAACATACTTAGGAAAAACTGGGTGGAATCTGCAGCAACTCCTGACACTGCAGTTCAGTAATAGTAGCCAACCCACTCTTTTGTGCTCCCGCCTTTTACATATACCCTGCAGTTTCTCAGGAAATCCTCCTTGATAAAAAAAATCCCGGTTTCAAGAA
This sequence comes from Pogona vitticeps, assembly GCF_051106095.1. Lineage (NCBI taxonomy): Eukaryota > Metazoa > Chordata > Lepidosauria > Squamata > Agamidae > Pogona > Pogona vitticeps. The sequence continues at coordinate 48,085,807 of NC_135784.1, read as the reverse complement.
ATTGATGGGCTGGCCAAACAAGGGTTGTGTGCATTTGGAGGGAGGCTGCTGGTGGTGGGAGGCTGTACTACTCAAGAGTAAAGAAAGGGAGGTAAAGTGTGCCTAGATGGTCTGATCCCTTGCCAGCTTAGAAAGGGGGAAATGTCAAGATTAGAAGAAAGCAGTTTAAGGTAACAGCTGTTGTTTGCCAAAATGAAAAATATGCCACATTTCAAGACAAGGGAAGCCTATTCTGTGTTCAGCTGTACCTCACTTATGGGTCGAGCATGGCTTTGACCGGTGTACAATCAACAAAGGGAATTGGGGGACAGGATACCACACAAACACTACACAGAAAACAATTCAGATTAAAAATTGTGTGTGTGTGTTGCAAGTAAGATTTTGCCCATTTGCAGCTAACCCTCAAAAAATATCTCTCCCCTGGATTATGGTAAGGTATAATTCCAGTCAGAGAATGAACATGGGGGTGTCTGCTGGGAAGGGCAAAGGGGGTGGCACACACACACAACCCTACATTTCTTTATAATTGTAATGCACGCAGACAAACACAAAGTGTTATTTTGGTACACCGCATCCATGCAAATTATGCTAACACGTTACTGTGCAACGTCATCTACATCTTCACCAGAAACGTTCTTGTGAACTTCCTGGTGGCTTATGCTTTTCCATCATTGTGTGTACATGCCAAGAAAATGTTCACCAGCCTGACTGCTGAGTGTCAAGCAGCTGTTAGTTCTTTCGGTCATTCAATCCATTGATAAGACAACCATCTTTAAGAGGGCATCTCTGTCTTTAACAGTTAAACAAGCTGGATTTCTACTTATTACTCAACTGTTAACGTGGCAGCAGCGATCACCCTCCCCCCCAAAAAAGATAAACAACCCTAATAAGGGATATGATGCCTGCCTGCTGTGTGGTTTCATATTCAGCAGGAGGCCTTCCCAGCCTCCTCTGCTTTCAAGACTATCTTCAGTGCTTCCCAACACTGATTCAAAGCAAATTGTGTTCAGAAATGTTGATAATGCTTCCCCAGTCCCAGCTGTCTTGCAGTCTTTCCAGATCTTTATAAAATCTGACTTCTGTTCCAAAAAGCCATGTTTAGTAGCCAACATATGCTGCCTTTCCCAAGCTGAGAAGAGTAGCAGAGGACGCAGAGTGAAGCTGAAAGGTATCCATAAACTCTTAGTAAAGTTCAAAGAGAGCAGCCCTGGAAAAGCACAAAAACAAAAATTGGTCAGGCTCAGAAAATTTGGAACAAACGCACTTCTTGGCTCCCTTGCAGCACAGAATTACAGGAGTTTTGGTTTCTGTAACCTCAGACACCTAATGCTATACCAGAGGGCAGTCCTGCAGACATGTTTCTTGCAAATATTTCAAAGCTAGTCAGTTTTTCCATTAGGTTAAACTTTCCCAGGCTTCCAGAAAGTATCTGTTCAGTGTTGAACTATCAGCTTTTTATCCTTTTAGCAATAAAGAATGCAAGTAACTTGTTTTGACTGAGCACATTAATAAAATGACCAGGATGCCTCACAAAGTTAAACAGACAATAACGCAGCAGAATCATTTAATCTTGAGTTACAGTGTGCTGTTGCCACAAAGCAAAATCTTCTTTTTCTCCACACATCTGACATAAATTGTGATGATGTGAGGGGATAAAACCCAATATAGTTGGTCTAAAAAATACACATTGTCCAACTGTGCTAATTTACATGAGCTTCAAATCTCAAATTGCCCTTCCCTTATGACAGCAGATGGAGTGAAGCTAACCTTTTGCTCCTTGCTTCAAGTTCAGTAGGTTTATTAATATCCTAACTTCCTCCTTCCAATCCCCAGTGGAATTCTAGATAGCATGAATAAGGTTGCCAGAATGTCTCCTATCCAGGAATCGATCAGACTTTGGCCTACTTAGCTTCAGCAAGCTTGGGTTATCATGAACCTTCAAAGCATACCTTCACACGGACAGAGTTTGAAAATTTGTATAAAGTGTTCAATGATTAATTAGGTAATTTTTCGCTCCATAAGACGCACCTTTCCATAAGACGCACCAAATTTTTAAGAGAAGAAAACAGGAAAATATAATCTTTTTTTATTCGCTTCATAAGACGCACAGACTTTCCACCTCCCTGTTTTGTGGGAAAAAAGTGTGTCTAATGGTGTGAAAAATACGGTAATTGTAAATATGAGATGTGATCCTAAAATGGAAGTTTGAACTGCAATGTACTGAATGCCTGTTATAGGTTGTTGTTCAGTGCTATCAAGTCAGAACCCTAATAGGGTTTGCAAGGTAAGTGAGAAATTTAAGGACTGGTTTTCCTAATTCCACTCCTCCAGTCAGTTTCCATGGCTATGTGAGGAGTTGAACCTAGTTCTCCAGAATCCTAGTCCATCACTCTATTCATCACACTATTCCGGTTACTTCAGGGCAAAAAACTAATTTCACCAGAACGGCAAAATACATGTAAATTGCAATTGGCTTCACAAGTCTAATAATAATACACTGTAATCCAGTGGTTCCCAAACTGTGGACAAGGGCACATCAGGATTTCGCAAACCCAGCCAGAGGTGCCACAGAATCCTCAGAAGTGCTACTCGGGATAGAATTTCCCTCTCCCTTTTCTCCCCCTCACCCAAAGTATCGTATTGGGGGAGCCGTGGCCAGTGGCCAATAAGTCACGGAAGCTGTGAGTCAAAAAAAGGTTTTGGAACCACTGCTGGTTCTAATAAGGTTTGCAACTCTGGTAGAGCCCACAGAAAAATACATATGGTTTTCTAACACAGCAGAACCCACAGAAAAATACTGTAGTCTTACTTCAAAGGTTAAATCAGCCTTCTTGTTTACAAAACAACCCCATCAATGTTTTCTGCAGTACAGACCAGTTCCATTGGAATTTCCATTTGAACTGCCACCATAGCTGTCGGCTGAAACAAGTACCACACAACAATCATTGGTGGAGACTGTCCGGCAATATGCAAGGGAATCACAGAGGTAGAACAACCAAGGAGAAGGACAGTGTTGCATCCATGAAATAGAAACTGGCAAATGACTGGCCTCGCTGGGTGAGAACATTATTAAACAGCTTTCTGTGTGTGAATTATGCAAAGGCTATAAAATTGTAATGCTTTTTACTTTTTAAAGTAATGATCTGTGCTCTCTGCTTTTTCAGTGTGTCTTTTAAGGGCCTGCATTTTGGGATTGAAATATGATCTAAGTTCTTGCCTGTAATTTTTATAGCTACAAGCTTATAATTAAAATATTTTTTCCACTAAAGTATTTGTCGCTTAACTTTAGTTTTCATATATTCTTAAGCATTTGCTCATCCAGCCTTTTTCATAGCTGTAAGAACTTTGGGAACTTTTTGTATGTTTTTTTTAAAAAAAACTGCCCGCCAGAATGGAGTTTTGCTGAAGAACTTATGCCTGTAAAGGTTTCATGATTCCAAGTAAATGTGCCTGTAGCTTCAAAGTTACCTGTTTACAAAAATCCTTATGCATATGGAACACAGAAGCAAGTTGATGAATAAAGCTTGTAAATTAGGCAAGCCAATGTTGTGGATGTAGGTGTGTAGAAAAAGACTTGCTTAACTATGAATGAAGCAATGGCTTAATCTCACCCTCTGAGAACAGGTCATCATCATCATGTGGCATCAAGCCACTTCTGATTTATAGCAAGCCTCTTCAGGATTTTCTAAGTAGAGAATACTCAGAAGTGGTTTCCCATTCCCTTCTTCTGGGGGTGTCCTGGGATTGTGTGGCTTGTTCAAGGCCACACATGCTGGCTCTTTTCCTGAAAGACACAGTGAAGAAAGAAACTTCCAACTTCTGGCTCCATAGAGAAATACTGAAACTACTCAGCTATCCAGCCATCGTCGTCGTTCAGTCGTGTCCAACTCTTCGTGACCCCATGGAGCAGAGCACGCCAGGCCCTCCTATCTTCCACTGCCTCCTGGAGTTGTGTCAAATTCATCTTTATTATTTATTATTTTATTTATTTTATTTATATCCCACCTATCTAGTCGGTTGACCACTCTAGGCGGCTCACAACAAAGGGGACAGCAATAATAAAAACCATTTTACAAAGAGGGAAAGTTTCAACAATTGGATAAAACACGAGGAGAGAAAAGGAAAGAGGAGTCAGGAATTAACTGGGGGGGGGGGAAGGCCTGCCGAAACATCAATGTTTTTAGTTGCTTTTTGAAAATACCCAGCGATGGGGCCGCGTGAATATCAGGGGGAAGGTTATTCCAGAGGCGAGGAGCCACCGCCGAGAAGGCCCGATTTCTTGTCTTTTCTTTCCAGGCCTCCCTCGGCGTTAGGCTCCTTAGCCTCACCTCCTGGCTCGCACGAGTGACACGGGTAGATCTTGGTGGTAGAAGGCGTTCCGCCAAATATCGAGGCCCTAAACCGTTTAGGGCTTTATACGTAAGCATCAACACTTTGAAGTCGATTCGGAATCGGATGGGCAGCCAATGCAGTGCGGCCAGAGTGGGTGAAATGTGTTGGAATTTTTTCACTCCACTGAGAAGTCTGGCCGCCGCATTCTGCACCACCTGTAGTTTCTGCAGCAGCCTCAAAGGCAGCCCCACGTAGAGCGCATTACAGTAGTCTAATCTTGAGATTACGAGCGCATGCAGCAAAGTGGTGAGCGCCCCAGCATCAAGATAGGACCGCAGCTGGGCTACCCGCCTGAGATGGTAGAAGGCGGTTCGGACCACCGACGCCACCTGGGATTCCATAGTGAGCACCGGGTCAAGATGGATCCCCAAGCTGCGTACCCCATCCTTCGCAGGAAGGGTCACCCCCCCCAAAAGAGAGGGAGTTTCCCAAACTCCCGACTGTGGGGGCGCCCACCCTTAGCACCTCCGTCTTGTCCGGGTTCAGCCTCAGCCCGTTCTCCTGCATCCATTGCAGTACGGTCCCCAGGCAGCACTGAAGATTCAGAATGGCTTCTCCTGCGGTAGGTGGAAAGGAGATGTAGAGCTGAGTATCATCAGCATACTGATGACACCGGGCTCCACAACCCCTGATGACCCCACCCAGCGGCCTCATATAGATGTTAAACAGCATTGGGAAGATGATCGACCCCTGTGGAACCCCACAATTGAGATGCCACGGGGCCGAGACACTCTCCCCAAGCTGCACTCTCTGGTAATGGTCCTCCAAGAAGGAATGGAGCCAGGCCAGAGCAAGGCCCCCAATTCCCAACTCGGAGAGCCTCCCCAGGAGGATACCGTGGTCAATGGTATCGAAGGCCGCTGAGATGTCGAGGAGGACCAGCAGGGACACTTTGCCCCTGTCGGCCTCCCTCAATAGGTCATCACACAGGGCGACCAATGCCGTTTCTGTGCCATGGCGCGGCCTGAAGCCCGACTGAAATGGATCCAGGGCATCTGTTTCGTCCAGGTGCGCCTGAAGCTGGTCGGCCACCACCCTCTCCACCACCTTACTTAGGAAAGAAACATTGGCGACGGGCCTATAATTGCCAATTGTGTCCACCGCCAAACTTGGTTTCTTCCTAATGGGCCTAATGACTGTCTCCTTGAGGGCAGATGGAAATCTGCCCTCCAGGAAAGACCCATTAATTATTGCAGTGGCCCATTCCATGGTTGTAGGCCTGGCTGCTTTGATTAGCCAGGCCGGACAGGGGTCAAGGGAGGAGGTGGTGACATGACAGCGGTCAAGCGCCCTGGCGACAGTGTCAGGCGTGACAGGCTGAAAGGAGTCTAAAATTGCCGGACAAGACGGAGCGCTGGACATCTCAGCTCGACTCACTGTATTCAAAAAAGGAGACAGGTCCCGGCGGATGCCCTCCACTTTAGATTTAAAAAATGCTGCAAATTGGTCCGGTGTAAAACTAGGGGGAGGCCCATCACCCGGGCCAATTCCGGATAGGTCACGCACTATACGGAATAATTCCGCCTGCTGGTTGGACGCTTCGCTTATCCGATTAGCGAAGTATGCTCGACTGGCAGCCTTTACCTTAGCCAGGTAAAGGTTAGTGGTGACCTTAACAGCTATCCAATTATAATCCGTCGGATCCTTTCTCCATTTGCGCTGTAGCCGTCTCCTGATTCGCTTCATCACCCGGAGGTCCTGGTTAAACCATGGCGCCGGGCGAGCTCTGAGTTGGAGAGGGCGTTTAGGTGCAATCGTGTCTACAGCCCTGACCGCAGCAGCGAACCAGCTGTCAGTCAGAGCCTCGACAGGAGCGCCAGCCAGATCAGCCGTTACACCTCTCATGGCATCCTGGAATCCAACTGGATCCAGTAGCCTTCGAGGGCGGACCATGACAATAGGTCCCTGCTCCCTGCGAGGGGGGAGGGCCATGTTGAGGGTACATTTTATTAGGTGGTGATCTGACCATGACAAAGGGACCGACTCTAGGTCAGTCACCATCGGACCACTCTCGCTCCAACTGGAGGAAAAAACCAGGTCGAGTGTATGGCCGCCCACGTGGGTGGGGCCGATGACATGTTGGGACATGTTCAAGAAGGCCATGGTCTCCAAGAACTCAAGAGCTGGTCCGGAAGTCTCTGCCCCCGCATGGACGTTGAAGTCCCCCAAAACCAACAGCTTCGGGGAACCCAACAGTGCCGCGGAGACAAAGTCCACCAGCTCCGGTAGGGAAATGGCTGGGTCGCGGGGAGCACGGTAGCCCAGCAAGATCCCAATACCGTCCCTAGCCCCGATCGACACGTGGAGGGCCTCCAGACCCGGTTTTACCACCGAGGAGCGCCTAGTAACCTCAAAGATGGATTTATAAACGATGGTGACTCCCCCCCCGACCTTCCAGTCTACCCTGGTGTTGGACAGCATAACCGGGCGGGCAGATGAGAGCTAGGGGGGGACCCCCCTCTCCGCCAATCCATGTTTCGGTTATGCATGCCAGGTCTGCATCCTCCTCCAGGATAAGGTCATGAATCACCTGGGCCTTATTGGATACAGACCTGGCATTCAACAACACGAGGCACAGAGTGGAAGGATGACTGATCTGGCTGCCTCGAAATTGATGGTTGGTCCCAGACTCAGAACAATGGACAGCCTTCAGACATCTGTCCGTTGTTCTTCTTACATGAGTGGGGACTGGGCCTACACCATATCTACCTCTACCCGTAATCACAGAAATATTTTGGGGCCCCTCGCTGGGAGGGAGGGGTAGGGAAGGAGAAAGAGCAGGGGGAAAAAAGAAGAAAAGAAGAAAGTAAACAAAGATTTAACTTAACACAAATAAATCAAATGAACAAAAGAAAAAAGATAGTAATAATAATAATAAATGAAAATTAAGCATAGACAATAAACCAGTGCATATAAATAATAAACATAAAATAAACAAGCGTAAATTAATATAACTAAGCAAAATATCAAGGTAAAAAAAAAGAAAAACAGAATAAAAGAGAAGTAAAATAAAACCACACTAATTACCCCCCACCCAGCACCCAGAGCAGTCCTTCCCCCCCACCGCGTGGTCTTATTCTTTCTGATATCGCTGGCCTGGATATTAATGGCAGCGCTGGAGTACAGTGTTCATTAAAGGGCCAGTAGTCGCAGTTTTTGGCAGAGGGCCCAGGGTCCACAATGCCAAGAGTCAATAAGGTCCAAAACGGCAAGAACCAAGCCAAGGAGGGCTCAAACATAGCCATTTCCCACCCCTGGGCTAGGGAGACATCCTTAGCAGATGGAAGGAGGCAAGCGGAGGGGGGGAAACCTGGGGGGAAATCTTCCAACATGGCGACCAGCATTTGACCGCTGCGTTGCTCCAGCAACCCCACAGGCTCCCTCCGAAACCCACAACGACCCTGCGCCTTGTGGCTGCCTCCGGACTCAGCGCTCCAAGTCAACCCACCCCTCCGCCGGGTTCCAATCACTGTCCAGGCCAGCCGATCGAACCTCTCCGTCGCCGGGACTCGCCGCCAAAGCCTCCGCGGGGATGCCTCCCAGGAACAGGCAGGGAGCAGGCAGGGGACCTCCAGACTCCTCCGAGCGATCTCACAGCATCCCAACGCGACCCGAACTCCAAATCCAGCTGCCTTCGATGGCCACAGAGAGCTGCTGGGCCTCCGAGCCCAGCCAGAAGCCGGAGGAGCACTCTCCCGATCGCCCAATCTCCTGCTCTAACTCCGGCCCCAGCTTACAAGCTCCAGCTCTGGCTGCGCTGCCCTGATTTCTCCGGCGACAGGTGATGAGGGGGGTAAGGGAACGAAACGGGTGGGGGAAAAAAGAGAAGAAAAGGAAAATAAATAAATAATAAAATAACAAAAATAACAGAACATGAAAAAAGATTGAAAAGAAAAGGAAGATTAAGAGCCAAGAGGCTAGCCGAGGCGGAGAGATGGAGAGACGGAGAGACGCGCTAGCGACCTGCCATCGGCGCCATCTTGGGAATGGTTGCTTTGATGACATTGTCTAGCTATCTCATCCTCGGTCGCCCCTTCTCCTCTTGCCTTCACACTTTCCCAACATCAGGGTCTTTTCCAGGGAGTCTTCTCTTCTCATGAGATGGCCAAAGTACTGGAGCCTCAGCTTCAGGATCTGTCCTTCCAGTGAGCACTCAGGGTTGATTTCCTTTAGAATTGATAGGTTTGTTCTCCTTGCAGTCCAGGGGATTCTCAAGAGCCTCCTCCAGCACCACAATTCAAAGGCATCAGTTCTTCGGCAGTCAGCTTTCTTTATCGCCCAGCTCTCACTTCCATACATCACGACAGGAAAAACCATAGCTTTGACTATTCGGACTTTTGTTGGCAAGGTGATGTCTCTGCTTTTTAAGATACTGTCAAGGTTTGTCATCGCTTTCCTCCCAAGAAGCAGGCGTCTTTTAATTTCGGGGCTGCTGTCTCCATCTGCAGTGATCATAGAGCCCAAGAAAGTAAAATCTGTCACTGCCTCCATATCTTCCCTTTCTATTTCCCAGGAGGTGATGGGACCAGTGGCCATGATCTTAGTTTTTTTGATGTTGAGCTTCAGACCGGTTTTTGCACTCTCCTCTTTCAACCTCATTACAAGGTTCTTTAATTCCTCCTCACTTTCTGCCATCAGAGTGGTATCATCTGTATATTGGAGGTTGTTGATATTTCTTCCGGCAATCTTAATTCTGGCTTGGGATTCCTCCAGTCCAGCCTTCCGCATGATGTATTCTGCATATAAGTTAAATAAGCCAGGAGATAATATGCAGCCTTGTTGTACTCCTTTCCCAATTTTGAACCAATCAGTTGTTCCGTGTCCAGTTCTAACTGTTGCTTCCTGTCCCACATATAGGTTTCTCAGGAGATAGATAAGGTGGTCAGGCACTCCCATTTCTTTAAGACTTGCCATAGTTTGCTATGGTCCACACAGTCAAAGGCTTTTGCATAGTCAATGAAGCAGAAATAGATATTTTTCTGGAATTCTCTGGCTTTCTCCATAATCCAGCGCATGTTAGCAATTTGGTCTGTAGATCCTTTGCCCCTTCGGAATCCAGCTTGTACTTCTGGGAGTTCTTGGTCCACATACTGCTGAAGCCTACCTTGTAGGATTTTGAGCATAACCTTGCTCGCGTGTGAAATGAGTGCAATTGTACGGCATTTTTTGGCACTGCCCTTCTTTGGTATTGGTCCTTTGGCCACTGTTGAGTTTTCCAAATTTGCTGGCATATTGAATGTACTGTAGCACCTTAACAGTATCATCTTTTAAGATTTTAAATAGTTCAACTGGAATGCCATCACCTCCACTGGCCTTGTTGTTAGCCAGGCTTTCTAAGGCCCACTTGACTTCACTCTACAGCATGTCTGGCTCAAGGTCTGCAACTACATTGTCTGGGTTGTCCGGAATATCCAAATCTTTCTGATATAATTCCTCTGTGTATTCTTGCCACCTCTTCTTGATGTCTTCTGCTTCTGTTAGGTCCCTCCCATTTTTGTCCTTTATCATGTCCATCTTTGCACGAAATGTTCCTCTAATATCTCCAATTTTCCTGAACAGATCTCTGGTTTTTCCTTTTCTGTTGTTCTCCTCTATTTCTTTGCATTGTTCATTCAAGAAGGCCCTCTTGTCTCTCCTTGCTATTCTTTGGAAGTCTGCATTCAGTTTTCTGTAACTTTCCCTATCTCCCTTGCATTTTGTTTCCCTTCTCCTCTCTGCTATTTCTAAGGCCTCGTTGGACAGCCACTTTGCTTTCTTGCATTTCCTTTTCTTTGGCATGGTTTTTGTTGCTGACTCCTGTACAATGTCACGAGCCTCTATCCAAAGTTCTTCAGGCACTCTGTCCACCAAATCTAGTTCCTTAAATCTGTTCTTCACTTCCACTGTGCATTCATAAGGGATTTGGTTTAGATTATTCCTGAGTAGCCCTGTGGTTTTTCCTACTCTCTTCAGTTTAAGCTTGAATTTTGCTATGAGAAGCTGATGATCAGAGCCACAATCAGCTCCAGGTCTTGTTTTTGCTGACTGTATAGAGCTTCTCCATCTTTGGCTGCAGAGAATACAGTATAATCAATCTGATTTCGATATTGCCCATCTGGTGATTTCCATGTATAGTCGCCTCTTGTGCTGTTGGAAAAGAGTGTTTGTGATGACCAGTTTGTTCTCTTGACAAAACTCTATTAGCCTTTGCCCTATTTCATTTTGAACTCCAAGGCCAAACTTACCTGTTGTTCCTTTTATCTCTTGACTCCCTACTTTAGCATTCCAGTCCCCTAGAATGAGAAGAACATCTTTCTTTGGTGTCAGTTCTAGAAGGTGTTGTAAATCTTCATAAAATTGTTCAATTTCAGTTTCCTCAGCAATGGTGGTTGGTGCATAAACTCTGATTATTGTGATGTTGAAAGGTCTGCCTTGGATTCGTATTGACATCATTCTATCATTTTTGAGATTATATCCCATTACAGCTTTTCCCACTCTTTTGTTGACTATGAGGGCTACTCCATTCCTTCTGTGGGATTCTTGCCCACAATAGTAGATACAGTATGATAATCATCTGAGTTGAGTTCGCCCATTCCTGTCCATTTTGGTTCACTGATGCCCAGGATGTCGATGTTTATTCTTGCTATCTCCTGTTTGACCACATCCAGCTTACCAAGGTTCATAGATCTTACATTCCAGGTTCCTATGCAGGTTTTTTTTTTTTTTTTTTTTTTTTGGCAGCATTGGACTTTCCTTTCACTTCCAGGCATGTCCACAGCTGAGCGTCCTTTCGGCTTTGGCCCAACCACTTCATTAGCTCTGGAGCTACTTGTACTTGTCCTCCACTCTTCCTCAGTAGCATGTTGGATGCCTTTCGACTTGAGGGGCCCATCTTCCAGTGTCATATCTTTTAGCCTTTTGTTTCTGATCATGGGGCGTTCTTGGCAAAGATACTGGAGTGGCATTGCCAATTCCTACTCCAGGTGGATTGCGTTTAGTTGGAACTCTCCACTACGACCTATCCGTCTTGGCTGGCCCTGCACAGCATAGCCCATAGCTTCTCTGAGTTATTCAAGCCCCTTCTCCATGACAAGGCAGCAATCCATGAAGGGGTGTCCAGCCATATGGCAAAAATGAGTATTGCAAAAATGAAACTACGCATACCTTGATACACAAATGGTATAGGAGTGTTACTAATCATATAGTGTTCTGAGATCTTTGAATGTCATACATTTAAACTTGACAATTTGGCTGAAAACAAGGGTGTACCTTGAGCTCATTCAGGTTTGCAGTGGTGTGTAACCAATTCTACTACTGAACTGTTGCCACCATCATATTTAAAAAGAAAGGACCCTTGAAATACCTGCTGCTTTCCCCTAATGACGTGTCCCAGTCTGTTTCAGGGAAAATTTTGAGACATCTCTCCTACTAATAGTAAGATCAGGCAATGAAAATCAACAGGATTTGAGCCAAAACAAGGCTGCCGAGAAACAAGAGGGAGTTTTCACAATGTTCAAAGGAACCCGGAGGTTTTCATAAGTATCCCTCCTTCCTCCCCCCCAAAAAACTTTAAAAATTAAAACTAAAAATTTACCTGCTCTAAACTAGTCCAATGAAGACTAAGAAATCTTAGTAGATGTCAATAGCAAAACAACTCGCTATGAAGACGTATTCCATTTTTGGGCAAGGTGGTGGCATCTGAGCTTCAGAGGTTTCTGGATGAAGCAGATTATCTAGATTCATTTCATTCTGGCTTCAGGCCTGGTTATAGAACAGAGACAGCTACAACCTCTCCCATCATAATGCGGAACTGAAGGTATTTAAAATGTGGGAGATATTATTCTCTCACCTTTTAAATATCCAATTAAAACTATGGCAGAATCTTATGAGTTACTCCCACTAATGTAAATTTTCAGAGCATTTTTAAAATGTTCTCTCTTTTTCTTTATATTCAGTCTTGTATTTAATATTATACTGTAAAATTTGGGAAAACAACATTCTCCTCTTCAATGTATGTGTGTGAGAGAGGACGGGGGAAGGGATGTTTCCAGTATGACTAGGCTGCTGCTCACTAGCTGTAAAGCCTTTTTGTGTAGAGTCAAAGTCTTCCTTTTTTTTTCTTTCTTTCTCTTTCTTTCTTTCTTTCTTTCTTTCTTTCTTTCTTTCTTTCTTTCTTTTCTTTTCTTTTCTTTTCTTTTCTTTTTTTCATTTTTTTGCTCATTTTGAAGAAGTCCAGACAATAAGATAGTGCACAATATAAATGATTTCACTAATACCTAACAACTATAATAAAGATCAGCAATAAAACATTTCCAGCCAGACCTGCCATTAGAATGAAGTGGACAACTTATGCCATGCATCCCCTCAAGTTGCCTACTCCCCACACATGAGGTGTGTTATACCACTGGTTCTTAACCTTGGGTTACTCAGGAGTTTTGGACTGCAACTCCCAGGAGCCTTCACTACCAACTGTGCTGGCTGGGGTTTCTGGGAGTTGCAGTTCAAAAACATCCGAGTAACAAAGGTTAAGAACCATTGTGTTATACTATCCTGTCAACAGTATCGAAGTGTGACTGCCAGAACACCAGTTTCTCTTGAGGGAATGTCTGTGGGATGGTGCCATCTTGTTTTTCACTTCAGGCAGCAGAACAGCTGGAGCTGCCTCTGCTGAGAGGTTATACAGTTTTAAATGATGTGCTTTAATGGGGTCTCCAAAGGATGGTCAGTCAGGTGCCAAGTGTAACTCTTTAGGGAGGGTATTCCAAAGGTAAAGAGTCTCACGGAACTCCTCAGCCCAGATGTTTTCTTCCTATACAAGCCTAACATTATGGACAGATGCTATAGAACAGTAGGTTCCTAGCCTTGGGCCCCCAGATGTTTGTTCTTGGACTAAAACTCCCACTAGTTGTGCTGATCAGGATTTCTGGGAATTGTAGTCCAAGACCAGATTGGGAACCACTGCTGTAGAAGAATGTTCTTGGACCATTCCCATGCATAGCAACCAGACTTGTGTACGTGTGCATGTCTTCCACAATAGGACTTGTGCCTATATGTAACTTATATTGTTTTCCAACTAAAAATCATGAAACAAATCTTTTTCAGGCACTGCCAACCATGATCTTTTTGTCTAAAAGAAGTAAAAAGACTGGGAGAATGAAACTTGGGAATTGTGAATGTTTTATGGAATGTAGGTTCAAAGGAATTGTCTTTTTTTTTCTTTTTTACCAGAGCTGAAAAGTTGTCTTAGGAATGTAGATTTATGAAAAGTGATAGCTCCCTTTTGTCTGTAAGAACAATGTCCCTTTCTTTCCTACGTTTACTCCATGATGGTTTGGCTGAGTCAGAACTTTTTCAGAATATTTCCCTGACCCTCTAAATTAATGAAAGCCTACCTTGATGCCGCAGTGCCATACAACACTCTCTGCCAAGCCTACAGTCTTGTAGAAGAAAATATTTAGGTTTCAGATTCAATTTACTCAGAAGGGCAAAGGTCAGCAGAGCAGAGACAAGAATAATTAAACTACACTGTAGAAAAGACGTGAAAGAATCACAAGTCTTGTCAAACTAGGTCAGGAGAGTGCTTGTACTATTACTAATTTAGTTTTATCTCCATGTGTCTAGCCAGCTGAATAACAGAATGATAAAAAATGAAGTGTGCCAGGAGGTGACAAGGAAGAGTGGCCCATCATGTGGTTCTTGGCTCCCAAATCAATCAGTCAATCAGTCTGTCAGTCAGTCAGTCAGTCATGGAATCCCTGGATCAAGCAATCCCACCTTGCTTTAAAGCAGTGGTTCCCACAGTTGGGCTCCCAGATTTTCCTGGACTACAACTCCCAGAAATCCTGGCCAGCATGGCTAGTGGAGTTTTTGTCCAAGAACATCTTCGGACTCATGTTTGGAAACTACTGCTTTAAGGCACATATGTAATGGTGGACACTGGACACTGTTGGGCCACAGTTCCTGTAATCATTCATCTTCACTGCACTGCTCTGACTGATGGAGTATGTAGTCGAGCAATACATAACTGCCTAGAGTGGTCGTTTGACTAGATAGGTGGGGTACAAATGCAAATAAATAAATAAATAAATAAATAAATAGAGGGCACACTTCCCTCTCCACTCTTCTCTGCAGCGTTTGAGTCCATGAGAGATAAAAGTGGCCCAAAGAAAAAAGTGTGGACATGAAAACCAAATGCTCTGAGGCTTGAGTTTGGAAAAGCCAATTTTGGGGACATAGTTCCCAGAATCCTTTATCCATTGTGAGCACAGCCTGGAGGATTCAGCATATATAATCCAAAAATGGCTTTTCCAAGCTTTATCTGAGGCTACATTAGATATGCGGAAATATGGAAAGAAAATGTTCTCCATTGCGTCACGGCTTATTAAAAGGGACAGGTAATCCTACCAATATTTGCCCCCACATTTTAAAAAAAGGTTCTACATGCATATTTTATAGTTAGTCATATCTCAGTTCTACAAATCGCTACTTTAAATTATTTAAATCACCTTAAATGTACTGTATTTCCTTAGCTCTAACCAGTTCCTCTTTCTTGGCTATATGGGGAGAGGGGGAGACCTACTGCACAGTATGGGTCAGCAATGGCTGTAGGAGTCAAAAAATAAACAGCAGCTGAAATAATATGAAAGATATAGAATTTAACATAACCTCACTGCATAGAAGCTTCTATTCATACACCCCCAAAAATTTTTATCTAATTTTTTTTCTTTTGAGTAAATAAAGAGTGGTACAGCTTTTCTTTTTAATGATTTCTGTGAGGTGGTCAGCCACAGATATATATGTCTATGTACCTTTTAACTGTTCTTAGCTGTCTTTTACAGGCTGTCCTTCTGCTGCTTCTGACTGATGGTGACCTTAATAAGGTTTTCAAGATATGTGGGATGTCCAAGGAGTGGCTCCCTGTTCCTGCCTCCCACCGAGTTCTCAAGACCACACAGGGATTTGAACCCAGGTCTCCCTTGCCCACTACACCGCACACTGTCTCATCTTCTACATGGAACATTGAACTTCTCTCCTTGATTCCTAATTCATTGTTCTAAATATACCAATTTATGAAAAACATCATTATTCTGAATTTCATTTTAGTGCAGCTATGACTACAGAACTTTTATGACGTTATAAAATTTGTGAAAACAGCTAGAACAACAAAGAGTCTAATGGCAACTTAAGGACTAGCAAGTCTCAGAGGGCATAAACGTCTGTGGATAACAGCTCATTTCCTATAACCCCTCTTTCAGAGCTGTCTAAAACTAATGGTCATCATTATAAATTGTGGCATCAGATTTCATAAATCAAAAACAAACCCAACACACATCTACTTAGACCACCATTCCACTGAGTTCAGTGGACTGTACTGTATTCCCAGGTAAATACATGTAGGATGACAGCCTAGGTGTGGGCTGTGGAAACAAGCACTTTCTGTTGACTGTGCTAGCAAACAAAGGAGTGGGCTGACAAAAGGAAGTACTTCTTCACATAATTAGTACAACAGTAATTATTGATGGATGCCAACTGGTTATGATCAGCGGGGTCTGACGAATAGAACAGAAGTATGTATTATTTGAAGGCCACTCTCAGAACATCTGGCAGAGGCAGCAAAGAGAAAAGGGTCTGATCTTGGAGTCTGGGCAGGTTTGAGGTATTAAGCTCCAATCTGTGCCAAGCTATATGAATCAAAATGAACCTTTCCATTGGGCTAGGAATCAAATTGTAGGCTAGCCAAAGCTTGAGATGTGTTTTCAGAACACCTGGTTCCGGTTAGCATTTTGGCAGCCATATGCTGTTCTGGCTGTAGTCTTTGAACCATCTTTAAAAGCACCCTGTCTAAACTTTGTAGTAACCTAGGCTAGAAGTTTGTGAGGGATGTGGTGGTGCTGTGGGTTAAACCGCAGAAGCCTCTGTGCTGCAAGGTCAGAAGACCAGCAGTCGTAAGATTGAATCCACACGATGGAGTGAGCTCCCATCACTTGTCCCAGCTCCTGCCAACCTAGCAGTTCGAAAGCATGCAAATACAAGTGGATAAATAGGTACCACCTCGGTGGGAAGGTAATGGCATTCCGTATTTAGTCACGCTGGCCACATGACCATGGAAACTGTCTTCAGACAAACGCTGGCTCCACGGCTTGGAGATGGGGATGAGCAATGTGCCCTAGAGTTGGGCAAGGGGAACCTTTACCTTTACCTTAGTCTAGAAATTTTCAGAGCACTGATGATCAAAACCATGCTAGTCAGCCCCATCCAGAGGAGGTTCCAGCTCAGCCACTGGCAATAAGCAAAGCTGGTAGATGGAGGCTACTTGAGGCTCCACTGACAATGAAAGATCCAGAATATTATCAAGCCACACATTTTTATGCCTTCAGAGGGAGTGCAATCTCATTTAGAAGTGGTTGTACTCCACTCCTCCAGGTTGACGATCATTTATTAACAGTGTCCAACACAGACTGCTTGTCAGTTTGCTAGCCTTCATCCACTCCACTATAGTACTAAGGTCAGGTTGTTCAGCACATCCACTGCTACATGTACTTCCAATGTGAAGAAGAAAGATGTTAACAATACACTCCAATGTGCTGTAGGACCTTGCTGAGCACTGCAATGAAGTCAAGCCTTCAAAAACGAATTATACCATTTTAAGAATGGATTCACCTGTGATCAGAGAGAGAGGCAGAGATAAGTGATTATTGCCACCATAACTGTCACAGTTGTTTGTTGGTTCAATCTCTCACTATTTTGCCACAGGGGAGCACTTTTTCCAGTAATCTTTCCAATTTTGTAACCATTTTTGGTGGTGTGGAGATAATTGCAGTAGTCCCCACAATGTTCACAGATGAGTATTTGTGGCCTTGTCTGTCCTTCATGTAAATGGAAAGAATCTTTACCATAACAATCTAGTCCCATATTCTTCCTCTCACTTGGTTAACATTACAAAGATACCACACTTAGAACATGGCTATGGCTGAATTCCAGTAGTAACACATTACTAGACTAGGCCCATTGCATCAGTGGGCATGTGGTGAGTCAACTCCTCTGTAAGTTCCACTGATCCCAAGGGCCTACTCTAGTTGTGACTTACCACTGGATTTCAGCCTATAAGTATGAAGGCGCTATAATAAGATGATGACACAGCTTGATTCTCACTGGCTGGGACTATCATGGTTAGGAAACACATCCAGTCTATTCTGATGTATTCCTGGGAGTTTCTCTCTCCAGTTGTTTCCCATCTAACTAAACAACTCAGTCACTTCCATGGGAAGAATAATGCAGCATAGGTAGAAGTATTGTCAGAGAAGAGAAAACTATCAGTAAACACCTAACACCAGATGGCCCAACAGTCAATGATAGGATTCCCACAAGGAGGATGTCTAAAATATGTTCCTATCTACAGAACACACTGGGAGAGACATTTAGATCACACACTGCCCAGAGATCATTAAAGTGTACAGAACCTCTTACTCTCTCACACTTTTTTCGACATGTACCCTTCAGCATAACAAAGGGCATTTTGCTAATAGTATAATGTTTATATCTGCTGTTGAATCTGTTGCGCCACAGGATGTCAATGATTAATGAGGCCAATAAATGCATAGTTCAGTAATCCAACATGAATTAAATCCCTGTCCCATTCCAGTTTTGTATCGTTGTGGCTCTGGTAGCACACCCAGTGTTTTGGATTTTGATTGCAAGCCTATACAAGAGTGGCTTCTGCCTATCTTCACCACTGGCGCAACAGAAATGGCTTTGCTTCCCCTTTCTTTCTGATAAAGCTGTTCTATAATCAGAACCTGATTAGGCCGGAGCAACTTGTTAATGTTGGTGCCCAAGAAAAGGCGGAAAGGAGGGGAAAGGCAGCCTCCAAAAGAATGTCAATTTTTTGTGTTGCTGTTCAGATCAAAGACAAGGCTGATAACCCATGAGTTTGCACCGCACTGGAATCCAATTTGGATAAACGATACTATGAAAATGTTTGACAATTACATTGAAATGAGACAGGGGGAAATGAGAGAAATGCCACATTTGCAACGATTTGGGTTATCTCTCTGTTTTAACTCTTTCTTTTTTTAAAGTTGCAAATGAAGTGTCTGCTGACAGATGAGATGATGGTTAAGGAGATCTTCTCACAGCACAACTTAATTTTCTCAGTCTGTTTTCTTTTCCAGGGTATGCATGGATGAATTCCATAGCAACATCTGATGATAAGATTAGACTGCAGTTGTTGAGATGTGTTTAAATCATATTTATGATGTTCTTTCTGGAACATAAAAAGAGAAGGTCCATTCTCTGCAGACCACATTTATTGGCAACCTTGACTTCCAATTATTGGTTAATTTTTAGCCCACCAAATCCTATAATTTATAATTTATAATTTATTTATTTAAAATATTTTTACCCCACCTTTCCCCTTGAAAAGGACCCAAAGTGGCTTACAACATTGAAAGTTGAAAAAATAAGCATACAAAGATGGTTAACATCATTAAAAATATATATTTAAAACGAAGAACAATGAGTATAAAGAGGCATCTTACATCATTAAAAAGCGATATTAAGGCCATGAACAATAAGTATACTTTTTTAAAAAAAATGCTACTCTGAGAAATGGAAAGCACAAAAATGGAAAACACAAGTACTACTAAATACAGTCAAAACAGTAACAAAATCTATCTAAAAAATCACACACAGGCAGCTAGTTACAGTACTGAGGGAAGGCTTGCCTGAAAAGAAAGGTTTTTGCCTGCTTTTTTCGGAAGGATGGCAAAGATGAAACCAGTCTGGCCTCTTGAGGGAGGGAATTCCAAAGTATGAGAGAAGAAACAGAGAAGGTCCTCTCCTGTGTCCCCATGAGACACACCTGTGAAGGTTGTGGGTCTGAGAGAAAGGCCTCTCCTGACAATCTTAACACCTGAACCATTCCATAATGGGAGAGACAGTCTTTGAGATAGTTTGCATCCAGGCCATTTAGGGCTTTATAGATTGAAACCAGCACTTTGAAATGTGCCTGGAAACTGATCAATAGTTTTTATCCCAGAGCTATAATTGCAATTAATAATGAGCTTAAAGACCACCAGTAGTGAATAATTAGTTGGACTATGTTACTTGGCCTGCGGTGTAGATGTTTGTATTTTTAGTGGGGAATTTTTTAGTGGGTGGGGAGTGTTTGGGGAATTTTATGTGTGTACATGTGTCTGGTCTCTGGGTGTCTGTGAATTTCGTTGTATGGGTATACTATGTATATACTTACAATGACAATAAATTATTATTATTATTATTATTATTATTATTATTATTATTATTATTATTATTATTATTATCAGCAGCAGCAGCAGCAGCAGCAGCAGCAGCAGGATGTGGAGCTGCTGTAGCAGGGGGTTTATGTGATTCCTATAATCAGCCCCAGTCATCAATCTGGCTACTACATTCTGGATCCACTGACGTTTCCCAGCACTTCCCATTGGCAATTTCAGAGAGTGTGTTTCATAGTAATCCAGCGGGAAAGTAACTAGGCCATGTGTCACAGTGGCCAGATCAGATCTCTCAAGGAACAGGGCATAGCGGTGCACTAGTTTTAATTGTATAAATGCACTCCTGCCTACCACCAAGACCAGGGCATCCAGGTTCAGTGATGAATCTGGACACACACACACACCCCAAGCTGTACATCTGTTTTTCCCATCCAGTACAGGCTACATCCCTATTCCTTGACCTGCCTTTCAACTGGCCAGAAGTACCTCCATCTTGGCTGGATTAAGTTTCAGGTTATCCACCCTTATCCAGTCCATTACTGATACCAAACACTGATCTAGAGCTGAAGTAGCTTCCTTGGATTTAGGTGACAAGGAGAGGCAGAGTTGGGTGTCATCTGCATACTGGTGACACTGAACCCCAAAACTCTGGATAATCTCCCCCAGCAGTTTTGTGTAGGTGCTAACTGGGAATGATTGAGGCTATTGGCAGCATGGGTGGAATATAAAATTCTGTCATTGTTTTGGCTTCAAGATCAAAAAGAGTGTACCTAAGGAACACAAGAGCGATGATGTTTTATTATTTTAGTAGCTGCATATCAGGCAGAAATACGTACGAAGATAAAATGTTACAGAAAACCCTTTCTTTTAAAACAAATAAAGGATGTACCAGATCAAAACCAAAAGCCTCTCTAGTCCAGCATTTCGTTCATGCCAAGGCCAACTAAGCACCAGCAGGAACTCCACAAGAAAGACACATGGATAACATGTCTCACTCTTGTTCACCCCAGTGAATATACAAAGGCATTGTGTCTCTGGTATTGAAGGGAATATATACCCATCATTATAAGTACAGTGGTGCCTCACTTTACGAGCACTCTGTTTGACAATGAAATCGCATTATGTTGAAGATTTTGCCATCGCAAAAGCGATAGCAAAATGATGTTCCCTATGGGGGAATTTCGCTTTGCGATTATCGGTTCCCTGCTTTGGGAACCGGTCATCGCAAAGTGACAATTTTCAGCCAGCTGATCAGCGGTTTCAAAATGGCCGCTGGGTGAAAAACATGGCCGCCCGCTGTTTTCTGGCACGGATTCCTCGCTGCACGGGCAGTGAAAATGGCCACGCTATGGAGAATCTTTGCTGGACGGTGAGTTTTAAGCACATAGGAACACATTAATTGGGTTTTAATGCGTTTCTATGGGCTTTTTAAAATCGTATGACAACGTTTTCGTTCGACAGTGATTTTTGCGGAATGAATTAACGTCGTCATGCGAGGCACCACTGTAGCCACAAACATACCTATTCTCCTTGAATGTCTCTAATCCAGGGGTTTTAAACTCAATTTACCTGGGGGCCGCTAGAGACAGAGTCTGGATGAGGCTGGGCCGCATCAGATTTTCCGCCAACCGGAGCAAGAGCCCGAGGAAGCCGCCCAGGAGTTTCCTTAGCCAACAGACAGGTGGGCTGGCTGGCAGGCTGCAGTTCTGGATGGAGGATGCAAGAGGTGCTGTCTTGGGAGAGAGCCGGCAAGCGAGGCAAGGCTTTTTTGTTTACTCTTGACAGTAAAGGATGTATGGGCACTTTGGGGGGCAGGCAAGGCAAGGGCCACAAACTATCATCTGGGGGGTGCAAATGGCCCCCGGGCCGCATGTTTGAGACCCCTGCTCTAATCCCTCTTTAAATCCATCCAGGTTGGCAGCTGCCACCATGGCCGAACTCTGGACTGGGTGAAGAAACACTTCCTTTTACCTGTTCAGAAAGTTCCACCATTCACCTGCAGCAAAACTCTGGTTAATAGTAATATTGGAGAAGGATAAGAAAGGATCAAAACCCTATTTGCTTCCTTCACACCATGCATATTTTTATACACTTGTATCATGTCTGGCCTTATTTGTCTCCCTGACCCCAAACTAATGAGCTCCAAATGCTATAACCCTTGTAAATGTGGTTACTTATCCAAATGTAATCCATCAATTAAAAGAAGAAGGATAGTGCCATGGGAGTGGGGCACAAGTAGCAATAAATCTCAGTGAGTGGATGGGGAAGCTCTGTGTTCAAGTTTCTATAGAGCATGAGACGGAAAAATAGAAAACAAGTCACCATATCTTTGCACCAAAAACCATGGATAGTGAAATGTTAAAGATGTTTGGGAGTATAAGACGAAGGACATTTCCATCCCAGGAGACATAGGGAATTGCTTGGTCCTATCAAGTTATCTTTTAATTTAGAAAATTCTGTCACATCTGAGAAAAAGACAGGCTACATTTTACTTCCGCCTAGCTAGTTTTGCTTAAGCAGGGATAATGTGCTAGGTTTGTACATGTGCTTTCAGATCACGGATGTGATGTTGATCTTCTGAAGTTGCATAGTGCCATACTTTGTGTTATAGCTGCACAGAAGACATACATCTTCCCCTTCCCTCTAAGTTTCTACTTTAAAAACTGTCCTGCAGAACTGTGAGCTCAGAACATCCCAAAATCAGAACAACAATATGGGGACAATACATGAGACCTAAGGAAAAAAATAAATAACCCGTGCCAGTAGTTAATCCTGGCTGATAGTTGTGACAAAATAAACACAAAACCAGCCAGCAGATATACAAGTGCTTAATCCTTCAGGAAACTGAATGTTGGAAAATTGTTCTATGTGAGAAGGTCTCTAGAGTTCATAAATGGGGAGTGTCAGATCAAATGTGCATCCAAATCCGTGTTTTTCATGAACCAGGATATGACTTGAATGAGTATTTGAAAGAATGTCTTAAATCTAACCTGGAATGAAAAGCTGAGGGAACTAGTTCTAGGGGCAGGAGACTGAGGTGATGAAGCTTACCTAAAAACCCTAAAAGAATGTGATAATGGACTTACTGGCAACAGGATTTATTATAAATGGACAAAAGCAGAATCTTGGAGGGCTGTAAAGATGTTGTGTGGCCTCCTCTTTATCAATAGTCATTTAAAGTGGGAGGATGTCTGGAAGCAGGTATGGGCCAAGCCCTATGATATACAGTAACTGGATCTGCTTGGATCCACAAGATAGATATATCCTCTTAGATTTATGTTTGTAGATTTATGGGAAACATTTCTTAAACCACCACCTGCCACCAACTCTGAAAAGAGAAAGTCTGAAGTCATAATGGGAAGGGTTAACCAGTGTCAGACCTAGATTTATAGCGAAAACTGGAATGCAGAAAGAAATGCCCTGTTTGTATTCAGCATTTAAAACACTGAAGTCTGCACTTCCCCCAGAATATTGTATTGTATAAGGTTTTTTAAGTGCCTCTCTTAAAATTTTGCAGTACACACTCTCCCAGTCTTGGGCATGCCTTCCATTTGCTTCTGAGCAAGCATTAAAGACTCTTTCTTAAATTTACAAACTCTAAGTGGATGCTTTAGCATGAAAATATTGGATAACTAGAAGATTATATTATTTAAGATTATTGTTATCACACACTATAAATGTTGGGTTTTCCCAGGAGACAAAGACACGATGCGTTTGAAGTTTCTTCCTCGTCTGGCCTCTCATGATTGTCAGCTTTTTAGCTAAATTTAAACAGTCTTTTATTCTTTGCCTCCTATTCTGTCTCTTTACTGGAAAATCTGGCATGCAATGAATCAAAGAGGAGATATTTATAGCCACACTGTGAGAATGTTTACAGTGTTCAGCAAATGCTGTCTGTGGTTTTGGGTCTTTGTATATTTTCAGAGCAACCAACAGTCTTCCAATCACATTGCTGCTAAAGCCAGGGGTCTCTATTTATGAAACTGAAAGACATGCATTTGAATCTGTATAACATGTAAAAATAAAAACATTTTGATCAATGAATCAAAGCAAAGAGATCTGCAATGTGTTGTGGTTTTCAAAATTAGGATTTCTCTTCCCACCCACTCTAAGTTCCTTAGGAAATGTATAATTAAACCTTCCTTGTTTCACTATTTGCTTTACCAAAAATAATTTGTTACTTCTATTGATATTGTTTAAATAACTGTAAGCTTGATATCTGTGATATTCTTGCACAAAAGATCAATATGGTAATTCCAACTTCCTCCATTAAACTCTTGATGTGATAGTCAAAGACAGTCTATAAGCAAACAGCCTTTAGTATTTTTTAATCAGGCTCCCAATTACATCCTTAGAAATGCAATGCAAACTCTGGTGAAGCATCAGTATACCTCAGATTTGATCAGGTATTGGTATACATGGCTTGTAATTTGAGCAGGGGAAATTCACACCAATTTTTTTGTTTAAGATCCAGCCCCCTCCCCCTGCAGCCAAAATCTGCTCCTGAGAATCAGAATGGCTACACTTCAGGGTGGTACAACAATGTTGTCACTAATAAATCAGAAAAAGGCTGAGACTTATAAGGCCAGAAAATATGCTGAAGTGTAAAGGTGTGTCACAGGAGACCAAGGCCAAGATTGTGTTTACTATGTATAGCCATGTGCACCAGCCAGTGGAAAAGGATTACATATCCACCCAAAAACAAGTGTGGTGTTGGAAAAGAACTTTTCAGATGCCATAAACAATCAGAAAGACAAATGGGTGCTAGATCAAATAAGTCTGAACTCTCACTAGAAACTAAAATGACCAAACTAAAATATACTTTGGACCCACCTTAAGAAGACAACATAGTACAAAAGACAATAATACATGGACAAGTGGAAGGCAGTAGGAAAAAAGGAACATGAGATGGATCAATTAAATAAGGGAAGCCATGGCTGTTCACCTATAAGAGCTGACCTGGACTGCTAATGATAACATTAATGGAAGTGATGAAGCCATTTGCATTCTGTATCATCATGTCAGAGCTGATTTGTAGCAACACCTACGGAGCTTTCAATGTAAGTAGGACATTTAAGGAGTAGTTTTACCAGTTTCACCCCCACCCAGTGAGCTTCCATGACTAGGCAGGGATTCAAACACAGGTCTTCAAGTCCTCGTCCATCACTGTAACCACTACACCACACTGAGTAGGGTGTTTTTCCCCCAACACGTGCAAACTCCACATGCTTCCTTAACAATTGAATAGGACTAATGACAATTCAGCAGTGTCTCTCACGATCCCTGAGGCAGCAGACCACTCTGGAGGACCTGGAACTGGTTATGTGGCTTACACAGTACTGTTCTTGCATTGTAGGAGGAAGACTCTGTAGCGAGCGCACTGAAGCCTCTAATATCTCAGGCCTCCAGGAGGTGCTCACTCTTCTACTCAGTTGCTGCCACCAATACTTCAGTTCAGTATCAAGTATATAAGGAGACAAGTGTTGCTTTGAAACTAAAAATGTGTTTATTTGATTAACAAAATAAAATAGGTAAATCACAAGTTGATAATCAATATTTCTCACTCACTGAACTCACTGACACACAGAAATCTACTCTCACTGACTTATCGGCTCACAGGCCCACAGATTCACCAACTCTCTCTCACAAATCTTAAATCCCTCAAAACCTCCTCCACACATTCCACACACCCCATTTATATCCCAGCTCTTCCCCCTTTAGGACCACCTTCCATCCCCTCATTGGCTGCTGTTCCACTGCTCAGCTGTGATGGACAGGTGAGGGCAGGGCTGAACGCTACAGACTCTGCCCCAGCTACTTGGTGCTTATGATTTTCTTTTTAAAAAGGTACTTTACAAGAAAATGTTAAAAGCATATTTAATCTGTGATTGACCCATAGCTTGTAACAATCTAACATCTGGAGATCATTCGCAAAATATTTTTGGCACCACTTTGTCAGTGTATAGGAACCTCATGGCACAGTGATTAAACTGTAGCACTGTAGTGAAGAGTCTGCTCATGACCTGAATTTGATACTGGGCTCAGATAGCCACCTCAAAGTTGACTCAACCTTCCACCCTTCTGAGGCCAGTAAATTGAGTAGCCAGCTCACTTGTGTGTGTGTGTGGATGTGTATTAAACTTGTAAACCAACCAGAGATTGCTTTAAGCACTATGGGGCGATATATAAGCTACAAACTTTGCCCACCCCCACCCCGGAATAAAGATGCAAGATCAGAATTATGGGTTAAACACGGGCCACACTTTATTGAATAATCCATGCTGCCAATCCTTTGGCAAAGGGGGAGGGGCTGCTGTAGTGCGGAATCAGGTTTAAGCCCTGAGGTCTCAATTGAAGCCTTAACAAACCAATAGGTGAGTCCATGGCCCCAGGTTTTCACCATCAAAAGACCAGGTTATCACGGTCTTTTCGTCATAAAGACCATGATAACCCAGCCGGTCAAAATTTGACCACCCTCAGACCTCAAGCCACCCATTCCTTGTTGACTGTTGGTCTGGGTGTGGCCCCAGCACATCTTTCCCCCCAAGCACTGTAATCACACGATCCACAATGCTGGGAATTCAGATGAGCTATACATTACCTGAGACAGCTATGGGACTCACAAAAAAAAAAAACTGTTTTATCCGCACTACCTGCCTGTGTGACCTAAAATTCCACCTCAAAATTAGCCACACATCTTTTCCAGTGTGGGATAGGCAAAAAATCCCCACATCCACGCGCCAATCAGGATGTGGGTCAAAAATTCCTATCCAGCCCCCAAAGGTGAGCAGATAAACTCACATTAGAATATAGGGTGGGCGGGTGGATGCCAGTGAAGAAAGAGGAAGAGGAGAGGGAGGAATGGCCCCTAAATAATCTGCCATTCCCCCCTCTCCCACCAAATGCTCTCGCAAGACTTAGGAGGTCTCACGACTCCAGAGGAGGGAGGCAAAGACAAGCCGTGCTGCCAAAGCATGGGTCATCAGCAGATCAGACACTGCCCCCCCTACCCTGGAATAAAGATTCAAGACTAGAATTATGGGTTAAACATGGGCCACACTTTATTGAATAATCCATATTGCCAATCCTTTGGCAAAGGGGGGGGGGTCCTGCTGCAGTGCAGAATCAGGTTTAAGCCCTGAGGTCTCAACAGACCCCCTAACAAACCAATGGGCGAGTCCCTGGCCCCATGTTTTCACCATCATAAAGATCACAATAACCCAGCTGGCTGAAATTCAACCACCCCCAGACCTCAAGCCACCTAGTCCAGGTGTGGCCCCAGTGCATATTTCCTCCAAGCACTGTAATTGCATGATCCCAGCCATGCTGGGAGTTCAGATGAGCTATACATTACCCGAGATAGCTATAGGACTTACTGAAAAACCTGTTTTATCCGCACTACCCACTACAGCATACAGACTAGCTAAGCTAAATCCCATGCATGCCATCAAGCTTCCAAGAAGACATCTAAATCTCATTCAGTCAGATGTATTACGTCTGACCGGAAAAATTCAGGCCTATCCAAGTGGTTCCTCTGGCAACCAATCACTGATCCAAGGCCGCTGCAGACAGGTCTACAGACCTCCCTGTTAACACTCTTCCATGTAGTGTTAATGGGCAAAAAATTCTGTGCATCCCTCCATACCAGCTGAGAAATGATAGTTGACCAAACGATGCTCATTGCAGGGTACATGGCCCTCAACAACTTGATATCCCGTAGCACATCAGATCATTACCGCCTAGGTGTGTGACCAACATATCTGGGGGATGCTGACCAAAAGCGGCCACTCAGCGCAACTGGCTCCAAAGCATTCCATGTAGCCCTTTCCATTCGATATGGGCTCTAGCTCCAAGGCCCAGACTGCTCCCCATGGGGATGTGGCAGCATAATACGCAGCCCACAAAACATAACTGTGACCAACAATCAGGATGTGCCTTCTCTTCACCGGTGCCACGGGACATGCAATGAGAAAACAAGACCAGGCACCTGCCTAGACTTTAGGGAGTATCCTGATGGATCTTCGATAATTAGAAGACCACCTTCCTATCTGCTTAATATCCTAATGGCACTGCAGGAGGTGCAGGGCCAATTCTAAAAGAGTGTGTGCCAAATTTCAAACCTTGCACATCCAACCTTATCAACCGTCAGGTCTGTCAACCTCCAAAACTGGTACTTTGTTAATGGGGAACCATCCCTATGTATAAAGAAATAATCTTGCCCAGCTCCCCTAATCCTCAAATAGGAGGCTATGGCCTTCACTGGGCAAAGGTCTTCCACATGGCAACGTCCTAAGGTAAGGTAAACTCCTTTACCTAGCTGATCAGCCTTGGATCAGCAGATATGAATCAACCCTGCAACTATCCTAACATCCAACCACTGTAGCGCTACTTTGGACATGTCCCCTTTTTCAGTGGCCACCACTTCACTGATCCTAAGGGCGGCAAAAAATGTTAGCAAAGACACCGCCTTGAACAGGACAATTTCCTAATATCCCTGCAAGGATCCTCCCATTGCTTACTCATGCTTTCTAATAACTCCGGCATATATAGGTGCCCTTGTATCTCGAACCCTACCTCTTTCCATAGACCATCCGTCGATCATCTTTCTAATACAATAGTCAGAGGAACTATCCTGAAAACTGTGGACCCTATCGTAAAAGGCGAGCACCGACAACCTACCCTGTATGGATCCTGGAGCCTACCTCTTCCTGTTCAAGAACAAGAAGAGACCTTTGGTCTAGATGGGTGGGATAGAAATCCAATAAATAAATAAATAAATAAATAAATAAATAAATAAATAAATAAATAAATAAATAAATAAATAAGCGGACAGACAGATGGACGGACGGACGGACAGACAGGCAGACAGACAGAAACGATGAATTGCTGGAGATGCTCCATGGGGGCAGGCCACATTGGTTCTAATTCAACTAGTTTCCTAAACTCCTCAAATTCCATACTCACAGCCAAGTACCCCTTTCATGTCCTCGGTGCCAAGGCCAAGCCTATTGCCCTTTCTGCATCATTGGGCCAATGATGGGGTAAGAATCTCTGGGAACTCGTTGGTTCCTGGATCTAACTCCCTGAACTGCTCTATCTGTTGGTGTGATAATGCATCAGCTAAGCTGTTATCTATCCCTGGAACATGTCAGGCCTGAACCAAAATATTAAAATTTAAAGCCCACAGTGTAAAAGCCCTAACTAGATTCCTTACCCATTCTGAATGCGACGTAAGTTTGTTTATGATGTAAACCACCACCTGATTGTCGCAGCAGAACTGCACAACAGAGTTTGTCCATTCTTCCACCCAGAACCACAGGGCACCAACTATTGGGAAAAATTCCAGGAATGTCAAATCCCTGGTGATCCCAACCTGGTGCCATTTGTCTAGCCATTTACCAACGCACCATCTGCCCCTGAAATAAATTCCGAACCCTAATGAACCAGCAGCATCAGACTGGACATGAAAGTCCGCCTTGAGCCCCAAATTTCATTGGGTGCCCCCTATACCAGTCAGGAACTGTTTGCAAATTTGTACATGTTATGTTTAAACTGTTATTTCATTAGTTAAATGTTGAGAAATTACAAGGACAGAAGCAAGTCATCTTAGGACATTTGTTGTGATATAATTGTCTTAAAATATTCATTAACAATATGAGAGAGGCTGCAAAAAGGAGAGTGCCAACATGTATTATTCATCTCAAGTGCCTTAGTACCCATAGTGGCTTCACGAAATAAGAATTAAGCCAACTGTTCTCTAAAACTACACTAGCCATATCCACCTCACCTTTAAAAGTAGTGTGAAAGCAAAGGTCATGTTACCTGTATTGCTTAGTCACGTTTGGCTGCTAATTAAGGGGTAGACAAGAAAATAGAAATTGCATTGATAGGGTGATGCTTAATACGGCTGAATCTGTTGCCATTTAGAGCAGTGGATCAAGATCTTGAAGGATGAGTCCTCAAACCTGCATTTCTGATAAAAAGGTTTAGAAGTTTACCTGCCAAGGTCTGCTGGATCCCACCAAGCCTGGCAGAATGGAGAGCAAAACCACAAGAGACGCAGCCTAGGGATGGTGGAGTCACCTGGAGCCAAACAAACTACATTTGATTTGCTACACAGTCCAGACCCTTGCAAAGTCTTAAGTCTACCTAAACAATGTGCTATAAAAGCTAACTAAATATTAGTGGTCAGATATTTAGTGGAGATTTAAGCTATAAGTGTCATTGACTGGCAGGATATTATTGCTCTTTCTTTCTTTCTTTCTTTCTTTCTTTCTTTCTTTATTTATTTATTTATTTATTTATTTATTTATTTATTTATTTATTTATTTATTTATTTCTCCGCAAAACAACACAAGGCAGCTTACATCATTAAATTATTACATTATTTATAAAATATTACATGTACATATTTTAATGTGTCGGAGCCCGCAAAAATAAGATTGATTGACTTGTTGGAATTATGTGATGCCCTCTCTTTTTTGTTAAGAATTCTACATTCTGGAGTAGCTGTTACTTGCATACAGGGCTCTGAAAAAAAATTAAAACAGTTTTCAGTGATAGCACTCTTGAACTCACTGGATGAAAGACAGACGGGGCAGGTGGGCTTGTGGTTTGGAAAAATTACTTCTGTGGGCCATGACTCTCCAAGTAATCCAGCCAGCAGGAACACATTTGATGTGCTTTAGTCCAAGTTCTGCCATGCAACAGTAATATAAGTAACTAACAGGATCCCATTGATTAGCAGTGCCCCCGTTCTTGAAATATTGAGGTTTGGAAGATCCCCAGCAGTACTCATCCTGAAGCCAACTTCAGCAACATGAACTTATCACAGTACTTTACCAGTTCATGAAGGAGATACACGCTTCAACAATGCTCACACCACTGGGAAAACATAAGCGTAAAGTTTAGACAGTTAGAAATGCCTTTTTGCAATTTATGCAGGACCTTCATGGTTTGGCTAGTTGAGGGTGGAGTGTGTGAGAGAGAAGTTGAGAATTTCAAAGGATTTTGTTACACCGTTTTTTTCCTAATTGGCTCTCTATTCCTGGCGCTGAGAGACCTTAAAGTTCACCTAAAGTTATTCCCTACAACAACTTCCCCAGAACATCTATTTCACATTCTCCGCGAATCTGATGGAACAACCCTTTAGAGACAGTCCATGGGTTAAATAATTGCTGCCAAATAAAATCCCCACAGACCTGAGATGTTAGCTTTTGTGTGCTACATGATAGCCCAAAAGTAAAGCTGCATTGTTGGCAACTTTAAAAAATTCCAGGCATCCATGTGGCAATGGTATTTATTTAAAGAGGAAACATATATGCAGAGACATATTGGGACCAGGTGGCTAATGGAGAAGCTGAAGTCAAGGAGGATCTTTCTTTGAGCTGAAGGCCGTTTCTCCAGGGAGAGAGGGACCTGCCTTTTCCTTTGCAGATTTTTCTTTGTGGTTTGTTCCCTGTGGGATATTCCAACTTTGAGAAGTTAGAGAAGAAAAATCCCCTTCCCTCTGCCCATACGAAAAGGTGTCTATGTCAGGACTTTTCTAGACACAACATTTGCTCTGCCTCCTTTTGGGAGACTGTCATCTGATGGCAGGGCATTTCAGGAATGACAATGATCCCTATCCTAGCTGCTAAACCTTCTAATGCTAAAGTGCTTCACTACATCAGCGCTAAACTTCCGCTTCTCAACAACAGCAACAGATAGTGGCATCTGACTGAATATTCAAGACATCAGCAACCAACTAAAGACATGGGGAGGGAAAGGAGGAAAGAAAGGGGTTGGCTGGATGTACCTATTTGCTACTGCTGCTTCTCTTTTTCATTGTACAGAAGAGAAATCGTTGGGCTCCAGCAGTGGACGAGAGGGCAAAAGGAGGGACTACTTCATAAAAGATTTCCCTGCACTAATTCTCCATACAGGAGATCTTTTGGAATCTTATCTGAATGTATGCATTGTATATCGTTACAGGAAACAAAACAAAGGCATGGAATCTTCCAAACAAAAGTGTAACTAGTCCCTAAGATTATCCTCTGTTTGTTGCTGTTATGTGCCATCAAGTCAGAACCAACTTACAGCAACTCTAACAGCGCTTTCAAGGTAAGATATTGAAGGAGTGGTTTTATTCTCCTAGTGAGATTCCATAGCTCAGTTGGGATTTGAACCCTGGTCTTTGGAATCCTAATCCAACACTCTATCCACTACACCACATTGAGTATCCTGTGTAGCAGAGGACTAAAACGTAGCTTATTTAACCCAGTTTTACGATTCATGAAATTATGGGCTGTTTAGCATAACATCTGTTCTGAATAAATGGTCAGAAAGCATTATTAAAAATAAAATTATCAAGCATATAAAACAGGGGTGCGAAACAGCAGCCCACCAGATGTTGCTGGACTGTGAGTCTCATCAGCTTCAGCCAGCACAGCCAATTGTGGGGGATGGGGTAGCACTGTGGGTTAAACCGCAGAAGCCTCTGTGATGCAAGGTCAGAAGACCAAGCAGTCGTAAGACCAAATCCATGCAACAGTGTGAGCTCCCGTTGCATGTCCCAGCTCCTTCCAACCCAACAGTTCAAAAGCATGTAAAAATGGAAGTAGATAAATAGGTACCACCTCGGTGGGAAGGTAACGGCATTCCGTGTCTAGTCGCACTGGAAACTGTCTACAGACAAATGCTGGTTCTACAGCTTGGAGACGGGGATGAGCACCGACCCCTAGAGTTGGACACGACTGGACTAAATGTCAAGGGGAACCTTTACCTTTACTATTGGACCTGCCATCCAGGTTTAATTGCTTCCCCCAAAATAGAAGTATTGTTGAGATTAACTCACTTAGCTTCTGAAAAGGTAACTTCTGTCTTATCAACAATTTAGAGTTTATATAACATGATGATGTATTTATGATATTAGACTTCAAACAGTTTTGACAAAGTCTTTCATTCAAGGTTCTCAAATAAACCTAGCAAGCTTGGGATAAATAAAACACTGCCTTACAAAATATCAACTGTTTAAACAACAACAAGGATGAGATTTTATAATGGAGAGAATGTAAACATAGGGTTCCACCAAGATCTACAATGAAACCAGACCTAGAATCAGCTGAAAAGCTTGAAATGGCCCTGTTTGCTAATGTCACCAAATTATTCCAGGCGTTAAAAACAAAAAAAAAGATTGTGAAGAGCTTCAAAATGATATTTCTGAAATCGGCGAGATAATGGTCAAATGGCAAATCCACCTCTCTTCAGGCAAGCATAAAGATGGTATACAGAGCAAAAACAATTGTGCATGTTTTCTTTTAAAAGGTTGCATTTTGCCTTAAATACTTTGCATTTTGCACAAAACCAAGGGGTCATTAAGTAGAAGATGAATTAAATGTATGCGAAGTAAACTAAGCAGAAATAAAATGTCTCCTCATCTTATATACATATTATGTGCTAGGAATATGTTGATTAATTTCCATACTCAGATTAAAGAAATGCATTTCTTTTTGAAATCAGACAGGAAGAGGCCCACACAGGGGTTAAGAAGAGCAGATGTACAGCCATATGAGTATAGCAAAAATAAAAAAACAAAAACCTAAATGTCCATAAATAGAAGCCATGCTGTACATGCTAGATGTTGCCGGAACTGTATATAAACATGCATCTGTTAGTGCATTTAGGCTCAATCAAAATGGAAGCCCAAGTATCTTGAAGAGAGACATGATATGCAAATGGCTGTTGCACAAGGGCAGAGTCTCAGACTAGGAAACCTGGGTTCAAATCACAATCTGGCCATAGAAACCCACTGGAAGGTTACAATGTTCAACCATCTCACATATCTTAAAAAGCCCAATAGGACTGTTAGAAATCAGAAGCAACTCGATGGCACATAGCACAAGGTTTCAAACTAGATGATGGCTGGAATCCATGCTGTGCAATTATGCAAACAGCATGACTTTTAGAGGTTAATTGCCACAAGAAATTTCTGTAGACCTGTTGCACAGAGAGCCACGTCACTTGCTATGCAACACTGAAGATATTCATTGAGATTTCTTAAAGTATGGCGATTTGCTTTCAAAACTTATACCATTTGTGTAACTGTACAACAGGATTTTAGCCATTATGTTAAACATGTACATCTAGTGTGCAGGGAAATGCTTTGGATCAGGCCCACTGCATATACATAGGGGAAATACAAACCTCCTTCTCAGCCAATATTTTAAAATTCAGCCTCCTTCCTCCACCACTTAGCAGGGGCTAGAAGAGGGAAAGGACTTGGTTGATGTTAATAGAATTTTTCACACATCCCTTTGTGTGAACATCAGGGATGCTGAATTTAAGAAAAAAAAACACTGTTTTTAAAAAGAGAGACTTAGTTCCCAACCCCACCCTATGGATCAAATTGCATCCTTATGTCTGCCTAAGAAAATAAATTTTCACACACTCTTTCTCCCTCGTTCATGTAACCACCGGACACAAAACTCATCTTTCCTCTCTCTCCCAGATCCATAGTTTGCTCTAGTTCACCTGAACAAATGTGCTCCTCCATTAAAGAGTAATTTTTAACAGATAGCTCCAAAACACCAGATTGTACACAGTCAAATGTCTCCCAGTGATAACTTGTACTCTCCTTGGCAGCCCCATTTCAAAAAGGGTCAGGAAACAGGGATGGGGAAGCCTTGGTCTTTGAGGCATTCAAGAGCCCCTGCAAGTCACAACAGGCAATGCTGGCAGAGCTGGACCAACATTCTGAGCCATCTGCACCAATGGCTTGTCCTGTCTGTTTCCAACTTCGACAAGCCAGAAGCTCTCTCAAGTAGCGTATGAAGAAAACATTTGTTTCTGACATCTGGAGCACATTTGGAGGAATCTGCCTTACAAAGTGGAGGTTCAATGCAGGGGAATTTGACTTTTCTCAGAGCAAAACCCAAGGATGTAGGCTCTAATGCTCTTGTTTAGCCAACATTGCATGCTTTTCCTTCTATGCATTTTTGTAGGCACATTCAGGATATATGCATTGAAAAGTCAAATTGCACAAACAGTAGACAACACGCTTGTTACTCAAACCACGAGATCACCATATATTGAACTGGGAAGAACACAACTTAACTCCCATGACTCAGAAAGAATGAAACATCATCAGCTAAGCATTGGAAAGATGGTTTTCCTTTTCCTTGGTCTCTCTGCAACAGGAGATAAATAAACTTTGACATGTAATTTCAACCTAATGACAAAACAGCCATAACAAAGGTTCTCCGTGAACCGCTTCTGCTGATTCATACAGAAGCTGATCCTCTACTGAAGATAACGACACTACTTTTTCACAAGCACTTCGGTCTCCTGTGTTTATGCAAAAGGAAGTTTGTTTCCAGAGTGGTTTCTTTCCGTTGAACATCACTGGGTAACAGAAACAATATGTGGTGCTCAACACAGTTCACAGATAGTGCCAAGATATTACTGGAAACAATGTGATGTCATTCCAGATCCAGGAATGTAAGGGACAAGAACATAGCAAACCTTTGAATAATAATATCACAGCACTTTGCAAATCTTGAAAAAAAAATGCTGCCTCCCAAATGAGCATAATCACTGGTAGGAGCATTTTCTGCTATTCTCATGTGATTAGGTATTTCACGGGGCTTCTCTGCTTCCTATTTGTCATGATCCTCTCAATATGTTTTACTCCCACTGTTTATTTGGGTTGAACTCAATGGCCAATCCTTCCAGTTCTTCCAATTCTATAATTCTATGGTTCTATGACTTTCCATTCTCCATCATGATAATGCATGGTGCGTTTTTGATATTACATACCGTCAAGTAATTTCTGACTTATACTGTATCTGCCCTATCATGACTTATGCTAGAAAAAGTTGAAAGCAAAGGGAAAACGGAAGACAAAATCTCGGATTGGCTCAATAAAAGAAATCATGGCCTTTAGTCAGAAAGACGTGAGACAGACTGTTAATGACAGGACCTTTCAGAGTTCATTACTCCATAGCATTGCCATAAAGGAACTCTTAGCAAGTGGATTATTGCAAATATAAATGTGGCCTTACCTAATATTGTGAACGCTATAGAAAGGGGATAGAGAAGGGAAATAGTAGTGTGGATTAGGGTCCTATTGCTTTAAGCCCTCTGTGGACAGTATGATGTCAAGGATCATGATCATATTCCTGTAATCACTAGGTTCTAGGGCAAACAGCTGAGTGGGGCTTGTCCATCTAGTATGTCGGCTAGGGACTTTGCTTCCCTTCTTTCTTCCTTACTTGCATGCTGAATGGGGATGGGGGGAGACACTGATTTACTCTCAGGTTCAAAATAGATGACACAGTAGCATGCCATTATAAACTGATAGTCATCCCACAGAGCTCCATGGCTGAGCAATCAAAATTCCAAGCAAAGGTTGTGTTTAGCTCCGGATGATCACTCACAAACTTAAGCAAGCTAATTTGCAAGATAGTGATGGCGAGAAAGCTTATGTTATGACAATTGAATGTCTTTCCACACTTAGGAAATTCCCACCCCTAATGTGCTATCTCTCTTGTATATTTTGAGTCTCAGCCAGTTCTCTCCGCTCTGCAGAGTGCCAGCTGAGCGACCATCAGAACACTCCCTGCTCCAATTTCAACATGTATGTGAAAGTGGTTCCCTTTTCTACACCCAAGAAGAAATCTGGTGATGATCAAGTTTTAAAAAACTCAACATTTTGTTGAGCTTTTTGGTTTGCCTTTGCGCCTTTTTAATATTTCATTTCATTTCACTCATCATTTCCCCCCCTTCTTTTCAAAAACCATGGATCTTTTGGATAACTGGTTGACCCAATGATCACAGAACAAAATTGGTGGTGGTGGAATCCTTGAGCATAATGTGCAACATGTGTCTTCTGCTGAAGGTTGGCCAGATACAGAGCATTTGGCATACCATACAGATAATGCAATGGGAGGAAGGATGTGGCTTCATCCTCTAGAAACAAGTTACAGAGCTGGTCAAGGAACTTTATTACATTATTTATAACTTTATTATTAATTACACCACACTTGTAACTTTTGACATATTATATGATTCAGTCCAGTCATTTTGAGTCACCTAGCCATGAAAATGAATGGGATCAATGCTGCCACCCCTTCTCAAAGATTTTTCAAGAGCAGCACTTTCAAGTGGTGACACTTTGGTGTCAGTGTCTGATAGGAAGGCTAATTTGTTCCTGGTACAGTTTGGATGCTTGCATAACTTCTGGATTTTCAAATTTGAACTTTGCATAGCAACTACTTTATTATACATTACATGCAACCCAACAATAGAAGTGGGAAATTATAGCTGAATGAGAGTGCAGGTATGTTGTTGCGCAACAACTTATGATTCTAAATATGGAACAGCCCAAAACAAAAAGAGAGAAACATTTGAAACTGGAGTCATATCAGCAATACATTTGTTACAAGTGGAGCAGACCGCCAGTTTTTTCTCTCAGTACCAAAATTGGACAAATTTGAACAAGTTTGGGGAAAGAGTTTTCAAGTTATGGTTTTTTAAAAAGGAAAACTGTCCCCATCCATGGAGAAATTGGCAGCCATATACATCTTCATACAAATTGAAAAGGCCAATCTTGCTTAACTGGAGAGAGAATAATGGGCCCCATATACTTTTTTTAAAAAAATTGGAGAGAAACTAGGCTGCAGGACCTGAAATAATGATCCTCAAAAAAGGCAGTTCAAAAGGGGGAAACTATGAAATGAAACAAAGTTTCATTTCAAAAGGCAGTTCAAAAGGGGGAAACTATGAAATGAAACAAAGTTTCATTTCATTGGTTCTAAATTAATGTCACCCATCTCTACTCATTTCCAAGCAAGCAAACAAACAAACAAACATCCTTACAGGCTGGCAGTTAGCCTTCCAGAAACCCCAAGAGCAGTCCATTTTATAGAAAAACTCCCAACATTTCATCTGCACTACATGTAATGGGTCCAGATCAGGGAACACTATTGCTGCTAGATATATTCTGCCACCTGCATAGCCGCTGAAAACTTATTTTTCCTGTCCCTTTTCCCCCGTATTAGCTGATTAATTAAGGTTTATTCAGATTGCCCTCAAGCTTTTTCCCCTCATTCCACTATACTATCTCACATTTCTAACACAGACGGCTTATTCAGAAGGAATAAGGACACTGTGGCTGATTACGGGAAAAGCCACCAAAAATGTGAAAACAATCTATAGATTTTTCCAGTCAGGAGATAACGCTAAACAACTCCATATCTTCAGCTATCCTTGGCCATAGCATAAATTACCACCCAGGGTAACCAAGGCCATTTCTACCATAAGAAACAAAATGCTGGTCTGTAAACAAAATGATAGACACAATTTTAGTATTCCGCTGAGAGCACCAAAATGT
Source organism: Pogona vitticeps (assembly GCF_051106095.1). Lineage (NCBI taxonomy): Eukaryota > Metazoa > Chordata > Lepidosauria > Squamata > Agamidae > Pogona > Pogona vitticeps. The sequence goes on along the minus strand of NC_135784.1, from coordinate 48,047,815 downwards.
CTAACACCAGCTGTGCATAGAAAACGGCATTGTAAATGGGGGCATAGAGTCTACAGATGTTCTTGCACATCTGTACACACTGTTTACAGAAGAAAGTATATAATTAGATATATACAACACAGACAGGAGAAGGCTTTTAGGCAGCTATCCAAATTCCTCTAGAAATCATACACCTATTTTAGCCTTAGAAATGCCTGGAGATTGCATGTGAAGGTAGCTCATGACTACATGGTTACAAGCTCCACTGTGATTAAAAGCAGGGATAAAGAAAATGAAAAAATAAACATACCCCTCCCTCCAAATTCCACCTCATTCTCGCTGCATATAGCAAAAAATGGACCTTAGCGGGCTGCCAACGAACTTGATCTTGTTAAACTTGTGAATATGAAATTACTTGAAGCATGTTTTCCATTTTATAGCACTCAAGTTTTATCATCCATTGCATGGCACCTTTTATGGCAGCCTTTGAAAGAGGGTCTATGTAGTAAAATGTTTTAATGCAAGTATAGTTTTAAAATCTGCATCTATCAGTTACAATAGCATCAACCAATTCATTAACCATACTGCTTTAACAGCAGGCTGAAAGAACTAAACACAATTTCAGTTTGCAGCTGTTAGCATTAGAGATGGGAGCTTTGTAGTTGTCTCCTGGGGGAAGACACACATGAAGCTTGCCACCAAAAGTGGCCAAGTCTGACTGCAACCCCAATGAACTGGGCGTCCACTTATCACTTGTGGCATGGTGCACTACGGCCATTGTTCTGCATGCTGAGCCAATCGCCGAAGTAGTCTGGCTGGGGCTTCCCCACCTCCCTGTGATGCTTACCAATCAGCAGCTGAAAGGGGGAATTTGTCATCCCACTCCCTCATTGGATTGGTCAGCAGCGCAGGGAGATGGGGAAGCTGCAGCCAGTCTCTTTCTTTGATTGGCGCACCATGAAGGACAACGGACATGTGCACTGAGCCACAAGTGGTAAGTGGATGCTGATTTGGCGGGGGGGGGAGCAATCAGACTGGCCACCTGTGGTGGCGAGCTTTGTATTTGTCTCCCCAGGGAGATAAATACAAAGCTCTCATCTGTAGTTGGCATTCAATTCAAATAGAGAAAGATGAGTTCTTAAAACAGTTTAAAAGGTATTTGAAAGTTTTAAAGTGGGCAGACCGTTTCAAAGCCTATCTCTTATATCCCTGAACTGTACTTAACTTATAGGTAAAGCTACAAGTAGACTTCCTAAGGCAGAGTTTAATACCTGGGGAGGTTCATAAGATGCAGGCCATCTGTCAAGCAAACTGATTTCATTTTGGAATATATTGGTTGAAATTCTGTTGCTTAGCATTAAATGATCAGCGGGGATTTGGTGAGCCAGCTCCTCCTTAACTTCCATTGATTCAGGTCTCCTCTAGTTGTGAATTACTAAACTAAGCAACAAGATTTCAGCCTGTAAGAAAGAAAGAAGGGCTTTAAATTGGCTCCATAACTGCCTTGATACTTACTGTTGCTAGTGTAGTGCCAGTGTTATGATTGCTCAGTTGCCATCAATAGTCACATAACCACCAGCTGATGTTTTTAGTGAAATCCAACACAAGAGTTCATTGCCCTGGTTTATTCTTGATGTAGCAGGTGAGTGCAGGAATAAGCTTTGTAAGGTCTGGTCGAACTGGAATACCACCCTAAACTGCTAAAAAGCACCCCTACCCACAAATACTGTCTGAGCATCCAGAGACTTCACCATCTCTAGGAGGATCTTGAAGCTGTGAACCTGATATTTCCTACGAAGTGCTGCTTCATTAAGAGAAGATTTATCCTCACAAGAAACATTGACACTAATTGGTAATAGTAAGCTTTTGAGAACTCTGCATTATTAACTTCATGAGCCACTGCTAGCCATCATTTTGCATCTGTAAGCTTTCTTTGCCACCAACACTACCACGGACAAAGTCCCAAGGTGAACTCTCAGCTGCGTTTGCTGTTCAGTCTCAAACTTTTTTATAACCTTCAGCTTTTATAAAATATGAAGGAGATGAGGCAGTTCTGTGATTTCTCTGAAGACATTTGAAAGTAAATCATAGGATAGCATTGGTCCCTGCTCAATTCATATGGACACCTGGAGTTTGGCAGGATCAGTAGCTGAAGCTGCCGGATATTCATCAACTCAGAGAAAAATTTCTGGATTCAGCTCCGTCAAAGGAGAGAGAATACAATTCAGCTTTTTGTCTCAGTGAAAGTTACAGATCACACTTGACTGGGCAACTTGATTGTCTGTGATAATGACGCCACCAGGGGCTTCCCAATATTTCTTTATATGCACCAGCAATTTATATGGCTACTTTATATGGTCCCCTGTCCCATCTTATTCTGAAAATGACTCTATTAAAAATACTGACTTATTTACCTTGTAAGAAGAATTGACCCAGACTGAGAAGGGATTTGAATGTTCCAAAACCAACACTCAAATCATTATTCCCTATGATGGCTCCCTCAGGTCAGTGGTCACAGTATAAATAATTCAATGCTAAAATACATTGCCCAGCACATTGTTGTATAGTTATGATGATACAGAAGGAATGACAGCAACAACAGTGGCAGATTGGTGTTAGTGAAAGAGTGGTAATGTACGTGAGTTCATTTCATTGCATGCAAATCACATATTTATTTATTTATTTATTTAATTTATATCCCGCCTATCTGGTCGGTTAAGACCACTCTAGACAGCTAACAGCATAAAACAGAACAGTGAATATATATACAACAATTTTACATAAAAATAGACATGATAAAATAGACAAATAGAAGGGAGAAAGAGGGAATCAGGGATTGACTGGAGGGAAGGCCTGCCGAAACATCCATGTTTTAAGTTGATTTTTAAAGGTACCTAGCGAGAGAGCCACACGGATCTCAGAAGGTAGGTTGCTCCAGAGACGAGGAGCCACCGCCAAGAAGGCCCGATTTCTTGTCTTTTCCTTCCGGGCCTCCCTCGGCGTTAGGCTCCTCAGCCTCACCTCCTGGCTCGCACAAGTGATGTGGGTAGATCTTGGTGGGAGTAGGCGTTCTGCCAAGTATTGAGGCCCTAAACCATTTAGGGCTTTGTACATAAGCATCAACACTTTGAAGTCGATGCAGAAGCGGACGGGCAGCCAATGCAATGCGGCCAGAGTGGGGGAAATGTGTTGGTATTTTTTCACTCCACTGAGTAGTCTAGCCGCTGCATTCTGCACCACCTGAAGTTTCCGCAGCAGCCTCAAAGGCAGCCCCACGTAGAGCGCATTACAGTGGTCTAATCTTGAGATTACGAGTGCATGTACCAAGATAGTGAGCGCCCCAACATCGAGATAGGACCATAGCTGGGCTATCCCCAAATGAGAGGGAGTTTCCCAAATCCCCAACTGTGGGGGCACCCACCCTCAGTACCTCCGTCTTGTCCGGGTTCAGTCTCAGCCCGTTCTCCTGCATCCATTGCAGTACAGTCCCCAGGCAGCGCTGAAGGGACAGAATGGCATCTCCTGCAGTTGGTGAAAAGGAGATGTAGAGTTGGGTGTCATCAGCGTACTGATAAACTCCAGCATTGAAGCAGAAAGTCTTTTTTTAATTAATTTTACAAAATACAAGATACAAACTAAAATAACTGTGTTCCCCACCACCATCGGGACCTTCTAGAGAGCTCTTCTTATTGTCCTTCTTTCCAGAACTGCATTGATCCTTGTGTTGGGACTTTACCTCTTCCTCTTATTAACACAAATTCAATAAATCTACCCCATATGTCATAAAAACTTTTTTATCTTCTCTTTCTTAACTTTTAGAATACAAGTCAATTTATCATTTACAGCAAGATTCCAAACTTCATTGTACCATTCTTCCAGTTGAAATGCAAGTTTAGATTTCCAATTCCTAGCTATAATTAATTTTGCAGCAAACAATAAATTAGTAAGTAATTCTCTAGTTGTAAAATCTTAATATTCAGTAACAAATATTGATAGCAAAGCCATTTCTGGGTTCAACTTTATATCTCTATCAAAAATATTTCTTAATTCCTTAGTAATTAGTTTCCAAAATGTTTGTACCCTCTCACACTCCCACCAAAGTGAAAATATGTACCAATTTCGTTACCACATTTCTAACAAACACTTGAATATTTAGTATTTACTTTACTCAATTTAACCAGTGTTAAGTACCATCTTAAAACTATTTTATAGAAATTTTCTTTTATTGTCACATATCGTAGTATCATTTTCCAGTCATCTTGTTTTATTTATTTTTTAAAGTCTTGTCCCCATACTTGTTTCATTCCTTCATTTTCAGTCTCATCTTCCTCTAACTCCAGAATTATTTTATAAGTTTTACTTACTACACCTTTTGCTAAATCATCCTTTCGTATATTTGCATAGGTTGAAAGGAATTATTCATATTTCGTATATTCTCTACATTTATTATTCCTCTTTATCCATTCTTTAGTCCATTTTTCTAATTGTTCATAGTTTAACCAAGTTAGAGCCTTACTTTGAAGAATTTGTTCCATTTGATTCTTCAATCTCATTGTTTCCATCCAGTCTTTTAATCTGCTCACCCACTTCATCCTAAATAATTTTTTGAGAACCTTCAGAATTGCAGGAAAATTTTCTATTTCAGTTACTAGCCTTGGGGGGGGGCATAGAATTTTTTTCTATTTATACCATACATATAGCATGGTCTTTAAATATGGGGTTATTAATCTTATTTATTTTGGATTTTTAATAGTCCCAAATAAATATTTTTCAATATTGTCTTCTGATTCTAATGGTTCTATTTCCCACTAAATTATCCTTTCTGGATTATCCATGATTTCCCCATTAAACCTTAATTAATTGGCTATGTAATAATTTTTTACATTTAAGAAACTCTTTTCATTAGAAACAATTTGCTTTTGACATCAATCCTATTAAAATGGCATTGCATCTCAACAAGATATAAGTCACTGGTAAAGGGGGGGGGGAGTAAGAATAACTGCCTTTAACTTGCATAATACGAAACCCTGTATAGATTAGCATGTTTGGAAAATGTGTGCTGTATGCAAATTACACTTTTGCATAATATGCATAAAAGGCTGCCCAGATATGGAGAAAAAGAATAGGGCATCCCTCCTTCTCTTTATCTTCTTCCCAAGAATGAGGGAGTCCACTTCTATTTGAAAGGTTTAATATCTAAACATGATTTCTACATTTGCTTTTGTGCATACTGTAATTATTAGAACACTTGTACATTTTATGCAAAACTTATTCTCTATTTCTGTGATGCACTTTCATTGCAAAAATGTGTAAGTTGGCTCCTTGCTTTCATTTTATGGCTCCCTCTTCTGATTTCAATCACTTCTACAGTGGCTGTGGTCCTCCTTCCACCTGGATACTTTGCCATCACCATCACACCAACCAGTAACAACCAAAGAACAAACTCTTGTAACAACCCCTACAAAAACCCCTGCTCTTGTATTAGATAGAGCACACAAACATTCCTAATAGTCAAGCTAGCTTGCTTTAACTCACAAAGCACATTAAAAAAATACTCTTACCCCTTGCTGTGCCCCAAAGGCAAAGAATGATCTGACAGTTGTGCTAGTTCTGGTACAAGAGGCCTCTGAATCCAGAAGTGCCCACCAACACTCTAGGACAGGGGTCTCAAACTCAATTTACTTGGGGGCCTCTAGAGGCAGAGTCTGGGTGAGGCTGGGCCACATCAGATTTTCTGCCAAGCGGAGCAAGAGCCCAAGGAGGCCGCTCAGGAGTTTCCTTAGCCCGACTGGGGCTCCGAGGAGGAGGAGGAGGAGGAAGAAGAGGGGTGTGCAAGCCCTCATCGCCGGCCACGACCCCCTCCAGCTCCTTCTTCACTACCACCACCGGCAGCAGGATGAAGAAGCAGAGAAGGGAGGGAGCTCTGGCGACCGCCTAGCTGGGGGGGGGGGAAGATGGCTCAACATAATTTTTTAAAAAAACCCTCACAGAATCACCTTGCCAAAGGAGAAAAGCCCCCATTGGTACCTGCAAAATTAAACCGAACGAGGTGCCCCCCCACAGGTTCGCGTGGGTGCGTGCATACACACAAACACACACACACAGACACAGAGGTCCAGCAACCTTCCTCTGAGGACCCCCATCAAAAAAGGCGCACTCAGCAGCAGTAGCTGTCCCCACCACGACAGAGGAACAAACTTTGCGAGGCGAGCCCAGGCAGCCTCCAGAGCCAAGGTGGCTGAAGCAGGACGAGGAGAAGGAGGAGGAGGAAACACCACTGGGTGCTGAGGCGGCAGCTGGCCGGGCTGGTGCTGGGTGTGCCGAGAGAGAAAGAGAGCCAGAGATACGCTTCCCTGGAAGAGGTGGTGGCGGCAGCAGGTTGTAGATGCTGTTGGAGGCGCTCTTTGAGGACGGGCTGGGAGCGAGCTCCACTCTCAGGCATCATGCGGTGGCGGCTCAGGCACTCGGGGTAAAGGTCTGGCAGCGCACCTCGCTCACCAGCTCTCCCCCAAGACAGCGCCTCTTGCACCCTCCATCCAGACAGGCAGACAGGCAGGCTGGCTGGCAGGCTGAATTTCCAGATGAGGGTGCAAGAGGCGCTGTCTTGGGAGAAAGCCAGCGAGCGAGGCAAGGCTTTTTTTGACTCTTGTCAGCAGAGGACGGGTGGGCGCTTCAGGAGGGGCAGGCAAGGTGGGGGCCACAAGCTACCATCCCGCGGGCTGCAAATGGCCCCCAGGCCGCATGTTTGAGACCCCTGCTCTAGGCATTTGAGTGTTGCTCTCTGTAGTTGTTACTTTTAGAATATAAACTGTAGACTTCTTATTATACAGTTATCTAAAGGAAAAACACAAAGTTTTCTTCTTCAGAAGTGGCTTAGATATAGATCTTTAAATCCCTTTAACAATAACATAATGACAAAAGTATATTATTTTTAAAAAAGGCTTTTTTGCAGCACTACTTCAGGCAAAGATCTCTGTAAACAGAGACTCTGTAAAAACACAATAGTTGTGATTGTTTTCAACAAGAACGCCTAACTTGCAATGAAAATGTGCAAGTTTTTCCTCTTGGTTCTTTGCAAAATTGTTATTAGATTAAGCTATGGACAAAGACAAAAACTGGAGATAATTGGATTCACATTACCAAAGATACAGGAAACAAGTTGGCATTTGACAGAATAGTAGAACTGAATCAGGAGTTCTTTGGATAATTTGAAAGAACATGTCATTTCCCCACATGGTGTTCTTTCGCCTAGAGAGAATAGGAAATACACTTTGATAGTCCAGAATAAAAGAATCCACTTGTAGATTCAGTCTTGCTTCACTTCCTGGGTCTGGGTCAATGAACCCAGAATAACCCATTTATTTCAGAATAACATTGTGGAGTGGTTTAGGCTGACTGATAGTACTTGCCTGAAGCCATTCAGTGAACCTCATAGCTCAGCAGTAATTTGAAACGGAGTGTAGAATAAATATCTGAATAGGTATCTGCAGAGAAACATGGCACTTTAATCTTCAGGAAAAATAAAGATATGGCAGAGTTGCTTTCTTAACTCTAGATGAGTTGATGAATTCACTTAGCAAAGTCAGTTGAGTGAAAGTCCTTCAGTCTGCAAGACTAGAACAGACTATTAATTCATAGACCCATTATAAATCAGAGACTACTTAATGGCGCACTACAAAAAAATTTTTTTTTAAAAAAAGTGAACAAATTAACATCAAAATTGCTATGGCACACTATGTGTCTTTTGAAGTATATCTTCCATTTTTAACTTCACTTTTAATGTTTGCCATTCCACAAACATTATTCTGAGGCAGCTGTTCTGACCTTTTAATAGTGTATAATTCTCTGCAGGCCGTGGAAAGAGCAATTCTTTTAAAATAGCCATAATAAAGCTGTAATGGCTATATGGCCTCCTTTGTGGTGGATAGTCCTCTGTTTGAAGATACAGCTACAGAGCTATCCACCTATGCTTGTTTATAACAAAAACAACAATCAGATATGAAGACAAGGCTCTTGAAGTTGCACATCAACAGTTACTTCCTGTACAACATACTGAGCAGACATACAAATATTTCCCTAATGTCATCTGCCCTACCCACCAAATCTCCTGGGTAGCCACTCCAAGGGGGGGCCCATAAGTAATCTACAAGAGGTAGGACTTTCTTCATAGTAACCCCAACTTTGTGGAACTAGCTTCCAGAGGAGCTTCACCTGCCCCCCCCCCATGGACATTTAGGAAGCAACTGAAGACACAGCTTCTCTGGGAGATTTTCTTCACTGGCACTAGCTGACCACTCTTTTTTGTCTGCCATTGCTCTGCATTAATGTGTCAGTGCCATCTGTCTTATTGGTTAATTGTTTATGGATTTAACAGTTCTACTTTTATTTCTGTTTTATGTTGCTTTTTTATTATAACCCACCTCATACTGCCTTGGCACTAATGGGAGCGGTATAAAATAAAATAAAATACAGTGGTGCCTTGCTTTATGACATTAATTCATTCCAGCGAAATCGCTGTAGAGCGAAAGCGTCATAAAGCGAAATTTAAAAGCCCATTGAAATGCATTGAAACCCGTTCAATGCATTCCAATGGGCTGAAAACTCACCGTCCAGCGAAGATCCTCCATGGGGCAGCCATGTTCGGTGCCTGTGCAGCGAGGAATCCGTCCCTAAGCACAGCGGGAGGGGGGATTTTCTTCAGCCGGTGGCTATTTTGAAACCCAACGATCAGCTGTTTTTGATCGTCGTAAAGCGGAAATCGGTTCCTGAAGCAGGGAACCGATCATCGCAAAGCAGAAAAAACCCATTCAAACCATCATCAAGCGGATTCATCGTTAAATGGGGCAATTGTAAAGCGGGGCACGACTGTAGCTAGCTACCTAGACTGACCTACTGACTGACAGATAGACAGATAGCTACATAGATACCTACCTACATAATGTATCCCTGTCTCCCAATAAAATTTGTCACACTTTTGTTGTAGCTGAAATAATACTTTCAATATCTATATAGGATCTACACATTTCTAAATCCATACATCTAAATATGTCTACATCTGTCTTTTCTTTTGTCTCTTTATTTGGTGATGCATTTCCTATTTTTTTTGTTTTCCAGTGATTTTTAAAATTTAAGAATATTTATACCAGTGTATCCCAATCTTGGAGTGTGACCTCCAAGAGGGTCACAAATTGCTTTCCCGGGTGAGGGGGCACAGGTTGCCTCACGTGTGTTGTAGCTTTGATAAAATAATTTCTTCCTTGACCTTTATGATCTAGATATTAAAGTTAGCCTGTTTGTATATGTATGAAAAACAAGCCCTTTGGGGGAGAAAGACGCCTGTACTTTCTGAGAAGGGATAGCTTTAAGCCATAAAAAATGGCTGCTTATGCAAACGTGGCAGGAAGGCAGGTCACAGGTTACTTAGCTATTATAAAAGGGTTTGGGACTTGAAAAAGTTTTGGAAATGTAGATTCATACCATTCTTTCAAGAGAGTTGACATTAAATTGCAATAAAATGGTACAAATATATTTAAAGCAACAAAGAATTAAACACCACAGAAGAAAAAATAATCATATTCAACCGCTGAAAATCACAGTTGAATCTGTGATTCAGAATGAGGAAGGCAGGAACAAATATACAGTGAATTTTAAGTTGGTCATTGAGAAAAATGTACTCTTTATTGTCACAACAAAACTTTCTTTTGATCTCCTGGAAATTTTCTGTTCATTGCGGATCATCTTTAGACCACACTTGGAGAAATGCTGCATCAACTCTTACCATGAAAGGCCCTGCTGTAATCTAGAAGGACGTGGATCTTAGTTTGGTAGGAAGCCAACCTTGTGAGCAGTGCGGACAGCCTGCCAAGAACACCCAAGTAAAAGCAGATGCTGTGTGCTGGAAATGTTCAGAATGGATGGGCAAACAGCAAGCAAGCAAGAACACATGGAGAAATACATGGCATTTAAGGGTTCTCAAAACAGCTCATTAGCAAAAGTGATGGGACTTGGATCAACTTGAGAGAGAGATAGAGAGAGAGAGAGAAAGCGATAAAAGGAAGGTGGCAGAAACAAACAGATAAACAGTGAAAAGAATGATAGCCATGTGTCAGTGGCCTGATTGGTTTCAGCTAAGTTTAAACCAGGTATAGTTCTAGCAGGGGAATCATACTCAATCTATCCTGAATCTATGTTTCAGCACTGAAACGTAATGAATAAATAATAGAGTCACAAATATTTCATAAAGAGGAACATCCAAATGAGAGTTGAGAGTCTGAGGTTGCAATGTTCCCGTGTCTCGGCAGCCCCAGCCGCTGTATCCATGTTGAGGCAGCAGGTACTGGTTAAGCTTTGTTGGACTCAGCGTACAAAGAAAAGAAAAGAAAAACAGTGTCTCTGTAGTCCTTTGCAGGAAGGGGACTCTAGCCCCAAGCAGCAGGGATGGAATTGATAGCTTTCTATCCTTCCAGTCCTTCCAGGACTGAGAGAATATTCTGTCCCAGCCCCCAGCTCCGAGGGAGTTACTCCACTCCTGTGGCAGCTGGTCTTGGCTGAAAGGTCCAGGCTGTTAAACAATCTTTGCCAGCCAAGTCCCCCAGCACAGCGTCCAGCAAGCAGACGAGGCTGTGCAGCACCGGCTGACCCTGGGAGCTTCTATCTTTCAGATTTCAACTTGCCTTCAGATAAACCAGCCTTCCTCTGGAGATGCCGGCCTCTTAGAAGCTCCTTTTCACATCTCCCCTGGCAGACTATTTTCTCTCTTCTCCAAAGGTGACGGAAACTCCCAGGCGTCCTCCGAAATGTCCGGTTCCTCCTCCCCCTCTCCTTCCTCACAGCTACAGATACAGCTGTTTCTCTGGGGGTGGGTTTAGGGCCTCCACCCTTGTCTGCCTCAGGTGTTTCCTTCAAGGCCAACAACCCTTCTGCCATTGCTAAGTGGCTTGCCCACACTGGCACTTAGCTCTTTCCCACCAGCCGGCTGTAAGTGGCTCAATCAATGGCTTTGTTAGAACTCAGTGCATATCAGAAATGGAGCCAACTTGTCCTCTAAGAATAATATTGTCCCAAAATACTAACACTGATTTTTAAAAACAAAATTTAAAAAATGGAAATCACAGCTGGCGAGCAAAAAAGCTTTAGAATTCTAAAGCAAAGCAAAAGCAAAGTGTTCCTCTTAAAGACAGATAGCCATGTGGATAGGTGGAAAATTAAAACTAAAACTCTTTCAGTTGATGGGAAGGTAATTTCTGCTGGACCTACCAATGCAATAACCATTGCCTTTTTTTTAAAAAAGGATGTAAAATCCAATAAATTATTCACCATTTACATTTACTCTGACATTGCTGCCTTTGGTTTATTCCACCAGTTTGACTCACGTCATTCAAGCACTTAAGTCATTTAAACACTCCCTTAACTATCTTCAGGTCTACTGTTTCAAGCACCCAAGACTTACTGAAATTTGACTTTGTGCAGGTAACTGATTCCTCTGTCATCTAACAGGCTCTTTTTCACAGAGAATAGCATAGAATAGTGAGAAACAACACTTTTGCCTTGCTTGGCTTTCGCTCTGCATGAATATGATGAAAATATGTTATGGATAATTTCCTACTTCAGGAAGTGTGGCATTACTAGCTAGGATTAAATTGAGGCATTGTTCTCCAAAGCAGTTCTTGGAATAACTCTCTTTTTGACTGCAAGGGAGAATGTGGCATGTTACATTTTCAAAGGAACTTGGCTTCTCAGCTTTACTAGTTCCCCAAAAAGTAAATGCTTGTCATATTTTCACCATCATGACAGCAAGGCGCGCGCGTGCATACACACACACACACACAGACAGAGACAGAGACAGAGACGACAGAGACAGAGACAGAGACAGAGACAGAGACAAATAAATACAAAAACAATAAATCCCCAACCATAAAGTGTTAGGGTTAGCCATAGTAGTGGGCTAGGTTATCTAATCCAATTCCCCATCTCTAAATGATCATGCACTTGACAAACCTGCCAGGAAAACATGATTTCTGGTTTACCAAGGACTGAACAAGTGTCATTGTGGCAGAGGTGAAAATGGTGAACATGGAGGATAGTGAGATGTGGCCTCTGGAGGGTTCCGGTGGGTCCCTTTTAGCATATGTTGTGATTGGGATGTTCTGTTAAAGGATCATGATATCTAGAAGCTATCCTCTAAACATCTGAAAATCGACAGTGGTGCATCAGGGTGATTTTACAGATCACAGCATAGGGCCTTGATGTTTGACAGAACGCCTTCTCCCACCTAGATCTACCCATACCACTCGATCCAATCAGGAGCAGCGACTGAGGAGCCTAACACCAAGGGAGGTCCAGAAAGAAAGAAAAAGACACCGGGCCTTCTCAGCAGTGGCTCCTTCTCTCTGGAACAAACTCCCTTCCAAGATTCGTTTGGCCCCCTCACTGGGCATTTTTTAAAACCAACTTAAGACTTGGTTATTGAAACAGGCCTTCCCTCCAGGCACTACTTAAATTTCTTCTTCCCATCTTGAACTATTGATTTCATTGTATAATGCTGTAAAACTGTCATGATATGTTAGCTGTTTTTATCTTGTATGTTGTGAGCCGCCCACAGTAGACTATGTCTAGATGGGCGGCATATAAGTGCAATACATAAATAAATAAAATAAATAAGATATTTGCCAAGGGTAGCACAAAGATAAAACCTGGTGGATCTAGTGTAGCATTCAGAATCGTCCATTAATACTAGTACTGGAGAGAGGGACAGGGCTATATCATATCTTCTCATTGATTTGCAGTTACTCTCTACCAAACGATGGCTTTTGTTATTGCCTTGGCTAGGCATGGCAAGAATTCTGGGCTACAACACTTGCTACTGCACAGTTTTCTAAAATTATGGATACCAAACATATAGCAGAAGAAGCAATACTTCTGTGGCAAAACTGATGTCCTATTTTTGTCTCCTCACTGTTTCATGTTTCTTCCAGACTGCCACTCCCTCAAGCTGCACATCATTAATTACTTTGGTTTATATTTGAATCATTCCACAGAAGGCACAGCAGAAGAAAATGCACACATCTGTACTCTTTTATTCCATTCTCAGCTCTAGAGTGGATGTACATGATGCAAACTTATTCTTGTAACTCTAACATTCCCATGTTCACATCCTAGATGTTTGATATGTTTAGCCTTATTCAGTATGGTTATCTCTTTTCCAATCATGCCATGTGAAATGTGCACTGTGGATTTCCCACACTGTGACCCACTCTGCATTGCTACATGGGAGCAATGGCAACATATAAAACAACCCCACAGGAAAGAATCGCCTCATGGCGCAGTGGTTAAAACGCTGTACTGCAGCTAAAACTGTGCTCACGACCTGGGGTTCAAATCCCAGGTAGCCGGCTCAAGGTTGACTCAGCCTTCCATCCTTCCGAGGTCGGTAAAATGAGTACCCAGCTTGCTGGGGGGGCAATGTGTAGCCTGTATAATTAAAATTGTAAACCGCCCGGAGAGTGCTTGTAGCGCTATGGGGCGGTATATAAGTCCAATAAATAAATAAATAAATAAGTAAATAAATAAATAAATAAATAAATCATTGCATTAGATATATATTTCAACCTATCTCATCAAAGTTATACTCTCAAAAATACCACAAGCCCCGTTTTGTCAAGTTGGATCATTGATCCATTTTACTCAGTGATTCTTAACCAGAGGTACACATGCCACAGGTTGGATGCAGAAGTAGTTTAGGTGGGATAAAGGGTTTTCATAAAGGTAACTAAGAATTCAGTCTCCCTCTGTCCCATATCCTCCTGCAATTACAGTGTGCCACTTCCTACTGCCTGCCACAGATAATCCACCTATGATCTTTTGGCATACTAAAATTAATATTTTAGCAGAAAAAAATTGTACTGAACTGTGTTTCCAATTGATATTGTCACTGCCATTTTTGTTTGCACATACTCTTCAAAATGTTACCGTTAATTGATATGTCTTCCGTTGTACAATAAATGAAACAAGTAATAAGAGAAAGCCTATAAACCAGTGGTTCCCAACTTTGGGTCCCCAAACGTTCTTGGACTAAAACTCCCAGAATCCTTCACCACTAACTGTGCAGGCCAGGATTTTGGGGAACTGCAGTCCAAGAACATCTGGGGACCCAAGGTTAGGAACGACTTCTATAAACATATAAGTATCCTTCTCAGAAACAGGTGTGTTTGGCTTCCAATGTGGTAAAATCCAGATTTGTTTGATAACGTGATTCTGGGATGTAAGGCAATTACTAGTCTAGCTCAGTATTATCCACTTGATAGACAAAAGACCACCAAGACAAGGGTCTTCCTTGTCCTTACAGGGACACACAAGAGATAAAATTTGGGGCTTCCTATGATCTTTCCTCTAGGGCAGTGGTCTTCAACCTTGGGCCTCCAGATGTTCTTGGACTTCAACTCCCAGAAATCCTGGCCAGCAGAGGTGGCGGTGAAAGCTTCTGGGAGTTGTAGTCCAAGAACATCTGGAGGCTCAAGGTTGGGGACCACTGCTCTAGGGAACATATATAGTCAAGTGTGCAACGTATTTCAGGAGCAGACATCTATGCAGAAGGTCAACTTTCTCACAGTAAATAGTGCCTGCCTAGATCTGGTGGAACATTTATGACTCTAGTAGCTTCTCTGCAGAGTGGATTATCAAGACAGTTCTTTTAAGGTTCTCCAGGGTGTATGGCCATCTCTAAGCAATTTACAGTGTGTTGCACCAGCCAGGTCCTCCAATCTATCCCCACTCAATATCCTTTCTTCAATATTGAAACCTGCAAGCAGAGTATGGAAAAAACAAGTAAAGGGATTTGCAAATGCTCTTTAATTGGAAATGAGTTTAGCAGAACATGAATAAAAGCAATGGAAAGCAATCATATTATACGTGTATTGCTTTAGAAAAAGGACAATGGCAAAACGACTCAAACAAACAGCAACCTTTTCCCTACAGGAAAAAAAAGCAGCAAAAAACTACTGAACAATGACAAAAAGAACTCAATAACAAGTAAATAGTGCTTATTCTTCAGGGCAGCTGGCCTCTGATGTTTAACAAAAGGTGTTATATAACCATATAAAGATTAGTTGACCTTGTGGAGATAACTAGTCAGTCCTAAATGCAGGGGAGTGGGGAGTAAAAGCTAGGCGGATAAGGAGAGAGAACGAGAGACAGGTTTTTGTGAGGGTTTATTTTCCCAGAGCTGGTTTTTAGTTGAAATTTCAACAGAAACCTACAGTTTGTGTTTACGTCTATGTACACCCAAGAGGTATCAATGGAACTTGTAAGGAGCTTTCATCTTGCTTTGTATGTTATTGGCCCTTAGGAATGTAATACTAAACCACAATATAATACTATGGAAATGAACTTCAAGTACCACCCCCATTTCTCCTTTTCACGGCTATAAGAAATTCAGGAGCATCTGCTTGCACTTTTAAATCTACCAGAATCCATCAGAATGTCTGATCTGAGGAGAACTCTGATTGGCTGTGAGTTGTTAATAAACCAAGATTATCAACCATTAAAAGTAACAAAGGATATAATTAAAAACTGTACTGTGGGGCAGGTTAGATATCTTATGCTAGTCTAAAAAGATGTGTTTTCATTCCCTGCTTGAATTTATTAAGAGTGGAAACAGATTGTGATTCAGGAGGGAGCGCATTCCAGTCTGGGAGCCACACAGAACAAGGCCCTCTCCCGTGTCCTTGTCAGGACAGCATCTGAAAATGGTTGTTATTTTTAAGAGGGCTTCTACTGAAGGAGCAGTCAAGCTCCTGGAAAGGCAGATGATCTATCAGATAGCCAAGCCCCAAGCACTCTAGAGCTTTTAAAGAACCAACACCTTGAACTGGGCTCGTTGAGCAACTGGCAACCACTGCACGTCTTTCAGTATCAGGGGGTCACACAATCATGATACCATGCACTAGTTAGCAGCCTAGCTGCCATGCTGCACTCATTGAAGGGACAATGTAATGTGAAAATGACTTGGTACAGAGAAACCTGGTTTCCTTTACTTTCTTCTATGCCATAGAATTCAGAAAGAATGACAAGGCAGACAGGCAGACAAGCAGGAAACGAAATACTACTTCCATAACATAGAATGACATGGGGGGGGGGGGAAACACTTTGGAGATTGCTCCAAAGGTCAGCATCTTCACTCTTAAAAAGTAACAAATGAGATATCTTTGGCAAGCCCATAGAACAAGAGTGGGTTGCTTCCAGAGACCTGAAGGGTTATGTTCCATATGAACCTACCCAGCAGTTAAGATCTAGCCAGGGGGCCCTTTGGAAAGAGCCGTCCCTTAAGGAGGCAAGAGGGACGGCTTGTAGACAAAGGGCCTTTTCGGCAGCTGCCCCCAAACTATGGAATGCTCTCCCAACTGAGATTCGTCTGGTGCCGATGCTGATGACATTTTGGCGCCAGGTCAAAACCTTCCTGTTCCAGAAGGCTTTTAATTGAAATAACATCAACTGTGGGTCTTGATGGCAATTTTTATATATTTTTTTTATTTTTCTTATTTTTATTGTATTTTAAATGTTGTAAGCTGCCCAGAGACCTTACAACAGTGTGGGCGGCATATAAATTAAATAAATAAATAAATAAATATCCATCCATCCTGGACCCTGGAAAGCTCCAGCTCTCTCTCTCTCTCTCTCTCTCTCTCTCTCTCTCTCTCTCTCTCTCACACACACACACACACACACACACACACACACACACACACACACACACACACACACACACACACACACACACACAATATGTAAATAAAACGAACATATCAAATTCTGATGAAATATAGTTACCTGACTGTGATTCAAGGGACAGTAGAGGGACTGACACTAACTTACTCCTCTCACTTTATGTGGGCTTCACACACTTTGAAGCCTGACTTGAATAAGGCTTAGCACATGAAATAATGCTGAAGAAGCCTTCATCGGGTCGCCACATGGCATAAGCAGATCGGTCTATTTCTTTACTACCGTTTGTGTCTCCCAAATCTTAATGCAAAGAAACTCAGTGGAGAGCTGTCCAGTGTTATGCTTAGAATAACTTTGTGAAGTGGATTAGGATGATAGAGGATGAGGTTCACTTCAGTGAATATATGTCTCTTTTGTCTAGGTAAAAAAGCATCGGCTGTACCATGGCACTCTGCTTATATCTGCAGCTTTGAAGAGAACTATTAAATTCTTCTAGCACTTAAGTACTATTTTCCTTTTAATTGTTTAGCCACTACTTTATAGCTGCTGATTGACGTCTCTGACATGGTTTTCTTAGAGATACTGTGAATTTTCAGAGGAGCACAAATGGTCTGTGATTCCAAGAGAACCTGTTTTTATTTGGACTTCTGCTTGGCCTTACCACTGAAGGCTCATATCATTCATTTAAATATATTTGAGATGTGCATAATAAACCCGGGCCTATTCTAAAGCTGGGCGAGATCCACTTTGAGTGCAGTCCAGAGTGGATTTACTGAAATGAAGAGAGCATGTTAGTGAAGATTAACACAATCCCCACTGGTTGCAAGATCTATATGAAACTCTTATTGGATTTGGTCCAACGTCTCTTAGAAAATATGCATCTCACAATGTTTTATGTGATGCAGCCCCCTACTGAAATAAGGCAAGTAATTCTAGATAGATACGTTTCAGACAGGCCAGACAACAATTTATGCATGAGCTGACCAGTGAGTATTTGGCAAAGGAGTCCTCAAATAAAATATGCTGTTGGGTACAGCAGTGGTCCCCAACCTTGGGCCTCCAGATGTTCTTCGACTACAACCCCCAGAAGCCTTCACCACCATCTCTTCTGGCCAGGATTTCTGGGAGTTGAAGTCCAAGAACATCTGGAGGCCCAAGGTTGGAGACCACTGGGGTACAGGATATGTTGGAAGTTAACATAGACACACTTTGAGGAGGTGAACTCAAGTGCTCCTAGGCGGCCACTTGGCCTCACCCAATAGGCACAGGAGGGAATGTGCCAGTACAGGTGAAGGAAGGGCCACCATCTGATATGGGAGAGCTGGAAGAAGGTGTGATAGTGGAAATAAGAGGGCTGGAGTTGCTGTATGTGGGCTCATTGTCAACCACATCAGATGAAGGGAAGATGTGGAGAAAGGCTGTCAAGCTCTGGGACCTCATCTTCTTTGCCTCCACAGAGGAACAAATGGGGACAGAGCACAAGTGGAGCCACCTCCTTCCACCCAGCCTATTTGGCCATGGAAGGGGTCAGGGAACTGAGCCTCTAACAATTCAGCCCCAACTGATCCAGAGCCACCCCAGTCTTGGCTGCCTGACAGGAGCCGCAGTATATGCTCCAAACCAGCTTTGGTCAGCACTGAAGTGGCAACAGGCATAACAAAGAATGCTAAAGGAGGAACAATGCTGCAGAGTCATCACTCATCTTTATCAGCCCTCCCTAAAAGGATTGTGTTCAAGATTGGGACCAATACTTCCTGCCTGCTTCTCTGGACTTGGTTTTTCAAGGAGCCCAGTGAAGTCAACCAAGGCCAAGTTGGATAGATTGTGCTCATGGGGCTAATGGCGGAAATTCAACTCCCTGGGATTGTTGGGAAAGGGACAGTAGGGGCTGACTCCGTGCCTTTAATAAAAGCTGCTGTGAGTGACAAAACCAAGCTGGAACCCATGAAATTTCGCTCGGGGACTTCCCAGTCATGGTGACCCTTGGAGTGAAGGCAGGACTCACACACAGGCAGGAAGACATAGATCTCATATGGTACTTCTAATATCTTGGCTGTCAGTAGACACCTTAATTTCTCAATTGTCCAATCTTTCCAAAATGTTCCATTGAGGAAAGTTGCTGAGAGAAAAATGGTTTGTTTCTTTGTTTGAATGTAGTGCTATTTAATTACCGTAATTTTTGCTCCATAAGACGCACCCCTCCATAAGACACACCAAATTTTTAGGAGAAGAAAACAGGAAAATAATAATCTGTTTTCTTATCCTAAAAATTTGGTGAGCCTTATGGAGAGGTCTGTCTTATGGAACACACCCTAGGACCCTTTGGAGGCTCTCCTTGCTCCCCCCGCGGGGCCAGAGGGGGCGAAATCACCACCTTCAGGGACTCTTTTGAGGCTTGGGAAGCTTCAGAAGAGTCCCTGAAAGTGGCGATTTTGTCCCCTCTGATCCCACGGGGGGGGGCTCAGGGTGAACCTCCAAAGGGTCCTAGGGTCTGTTCCAGGACCCTTGCAAGGCTCCCCCTACCCCCCATGGGGCCAGCGGGGGCAAAATCGCCAGTTTCTAGGACCTTTTCTGAGGCTTGAAAGGCTCAGAAAAGGTCCTGGAAGCTGGCGATTTCGGCCGCACTGGCCCCATGGGGGGAGCCTCGCAAGGGTCACGGAAGGCTCACTCGGACCCTTGAGAGGCTCCCCCATGGGGCCAGTGGGGCTCCATAAGACGCACAGACTCCCCCCCCCACTTTTTTTGGGGGGAGTGCATCTTATAGAGCAAAAAATACTGTAATGCAATGCCAAAACATATAGTAAAAGATATACATAAAAAATGACTACAACTATTAGAATTATATTAAATTATATAGTAGTATATTCTTTTAACACAAAATTTAAAACATTAGGCAAAACTTATTAATACATTTTAAAAATGTGTATAATGAACAAGACTTTATGTGAAAACATCTGCCAAGCAACAAAACAAAGAATTGGTTGTGGTAGGTTTTTTGGGCTGTTTGGCCATGTTCTGGAGGCTTTTCTTCCTAACGTTTCACCAGTCTCTGTGGCCAGCATCTTCAGAGGACAGGAGCTAGAAATCTGTCTCTGTTCAAGAATACAAAACAGAAAATTCTTTTTCTAAAAAACCGAATAATTTCAAATTGTCATTATTCTGCAACTTCTAATTGTTTTCATCCTAGCTAAATTGTGTTTTAACTTTCCCAGACTCAATCTTGTTTCTGCCACATATTCAATACTGTAAAACTTTAGAAAAGAAAGAAAATATCTTGGACGTGACTAAGCCTACATTTGGAAAGGAAAAACAAGAACGGAACTGAAACATTAAGAAATGCCACGAGGAATGTTTCCAATTAAATGGGGGGGGGGGTTAGCGATGGATATCAACAACATTTAACAATATAATTAAAATAGATCAGTTACAGTACATTATGCAGAAAGAACAGAAATACATTGATCTGTTGATAAGGAAAAAAGTTTCAGAATACACTGAATACAGTTGCTCTGTAATGAAGATATAAAGATTTGCTTATTCAACTCATACGTTTCAGGAATTCCTCCCACGTAGCCAGCCCCCTACACAGTAATTTGTGCTCCCCTCTCCAGCTTCAAACTGTGCCTATTTTGTCTGTTTTGTTCAAGTGCAAATGAACTGAAGACCTAATCCAAAGATATGAAGCAAGAAAAAAAGTTTAGAATAGGGATGAACAATCTGTAGTTGCCAGCTATTTATCATTGTCTGGAAACCTCTAGAGGTTTGTTCTTATAACCTCTCGATGTGTGGTGGCTTCAGCTTCCAATCAATCCATGTTGCTTTTCAGCTGCAACGACAACCTGTGCTTTGGCTCATGTCTGCATGCTGGCCTTCAGAAACCTTCAGAAACCCAACCTCATTATGGGCTGAGCTTTCATACACTGAAACAAACCTTTACAGTTCATTGTACAAAGCAAGAACTGAGCCATGACGCCTCGCTCTCTCACATACATAGACACATGTATACATGCACACGTTCTGCTTCCTTGCTTGTTTTGTGTTTTACTTTTCCTTTTGTTGTGGGTTTGTTGTTTTCATTGTTATTGTTTTTGGCGGAGCTTTCTCATTCAACTACCCATTAAACAGATTGGGTGGTTTAAATGCCCCCCCGCCCCAGCATATAGAATGTTAACATAACATACAGAACTACTGCAGTCATATAGTATAATAGTGACTAGTTGCAGCAGAATACAAAACCAAGAAGAAACCAGCAGCAATGGATAAAAGATTCATGCTAAGTCCTACTTTGTTACTCTATCCACTACAGCATGCTGGGTATCAATTTTTTTTAAAAAAAAAATAAAACTTACATCATGTTAAACAGGAGTAAAGAAAGTACAGGCCTCTGAATGATGTTGCACTCCACTTCCCAGAATTCCTGGTCTAGCTGGGACTAATAGGAGGTTCAACCTAACAGCACCTGGAAGATCAAACTTTGCCCACCCCAATATAAAACCAAATTAAAAACCAGCAGCAAGATAAGACACTCCTGCACAACCAGAATTACAGCTTCCAGAATCACAATGTGTCCTTGCAGCTGCGAACCACATTGGTTTTATGAAACACCTCTTCCACACACAATTTTTCCCCAACCAATGCATTTTCAACTCTCCCTTGTCATATTTCCTTTGACATATGTCAAGATGTGAAAAAACTGTATGCACTGAGTATTAAAATAATTAAAGGGGGTGTTGTTTACTAAAAGTGTTTACTAAAAGTTGTTGTTTAGTCATTAAGTTGTGTTCGACTCTTCGTGACCCAATGGACCAGAGCAAGCCAAGCCCTCCTGTCTTCCACTGCCTCCCGGAGTTTGATCAAATTCATGTTGGTCGCTACCGTGACACTGTCCAACCATCTCGCCCTCTGTCGCCCCCTTCTCCTCTTGCCTTCACACTTTCCCAACATCAGGGTCGTTTCCAGGGAGTCTTCTCTTCTCATGAGATGGCCAAAGTATTGGAGCCTCAGCTTCAGGATCTGTCCTTCCAGTGAGCACTCAGGGTTGATTTCCTTCAAAACGGATAGGTTTGTTCTCCTTGCAGTCCAGGGGACTCTCAGGAGTCTCCTCCAGCACCACAATTCAAAAGCATCAATTCTTCGGCAGTCAGCCTTCTTTGTGGTCCAGCTCGCACTTCCATACATCACTACTGGAAAAACCATAGCTTTGACTATGCGGACCAGTGTCGGCAAGGTGATGTCTCTGCTTTTTAAGATGCTGTCTAGGTTTGTCATCACTTTCCTCCCAAGGAGCAGGTGTCTTTGAATTTCATGGCTGCTGCCACCATCTGCAGTGATCATGGGGGCCAAGAAAGTAAAATCTGCCACTGCCTCCATCTCTTCCCCTTCTGTTTGCCAGGAGGTGATGGGACCAGTGGCCATTATCTTAGTTTTTTTTATGTTGAGCTTCACACCATTTTTGCACTCTCCTCTTTCACCCTCTTTAAGAGGTTCTTTAATTCCTCCTCACTTTCTGCCATCAGAGTGGTATCATCTGCATGTCTGAGACTGTTGATATTTCTTCCGGCAATCTTAATTCCAGTTTGGGATTCATCCAGTCCTGCCTTTCGCATGATGTATTCTGCATATAAGTTAAATAAGTAGGGAGACAATATACAGCCTTGTTGTGCTCCTTTCCCAATTTTGAATGAATCATTTGTTCCATATGCAGTTCTAACTGTTGCTTCCTGTCTCACATATAGATTTCTCAGGAGATAGATAAGATGGTCAGGCACTCCCATTTCTTTAAGGACTTGCAATAGTTTGCTGTGGTCCACAGAGTCAAAGGCTAAATCTGTTCTTCACTTCCACTGTGTATTCATAAGGGATTTGGTTTAGATTATACCTGACTAGCCCAGTGTTTTTTCCTACTTTCTTCCATTTAAGCTTGAGTTTTGCTATAAGAAGCTGATGATCAGAGCCACAATCAGCCCCAGGTCTTTTTGCTGACTGTATAGAGCTTCTCCATCTTTGGCTGTAGAGAATATAATCAATCTGATTTCGGTATTGCCCATTTGGTGATGTCCATGTGTAGAGTCACCTCTTGTGTGCTTGGAAAAGAGTGTTTGTGATGACCAGCTTGTTCTCTTGACAAAACTCTATTAACCTTTTCCCTGCTTCATTTTGTATTCCAAGGCCAAACTTACCTGTTGTTCCTTTTATCTCTTGACTCCCTACTTTAGCATTCCAATCCCCCATAATGAGAAGAACATCTTTCTTTGGTGTCAGTTCTAGAAGGTGTTGTAAGTCTTCATAGAATTGGTCAATTTCAGCCTCTTCAGAATCAGTGGTTGGTGCATAAACCTGGATTACTGTGATGTTGAAAGGTCTGCCTTGGATTCATATTGAAATCATTCTATCATTTTTGGGATTGTATCCCAGTACAGCTTTTCCCACTCTTTTGTTGACTATGAGGGCCACTCCATTTCTTCTATGGGATTCTTGCCCACAATAGTAGATGTGATAATTGCCTGAATTGAATTCACCCATACCCGTCCATTTTAGTTCACTGATGCCCGGGATGTAAATGTTTATTCTTGCCATCTCCTGTTTGACCACATCCAGCTTTAAAAGGTTCATAGATTTTACATTCCAGGTTCCTATGCAGTATTTTTCTTTGTAGCATTGGAATTTCCTTTCAGTTCAACACACATCCACAGCTGAGCGTCCTTTCAGCTTTGGCCCAACCACTTAATTAGCCCTGGAGCTACTTGTACTTGTCCTCCAACCTGTGGCATATCTTTCAGCCTTTTGTTTCTGATCATGGGGTTTTCTTGGCAAAGATACTGGAGTGGCTTGCCAGTTCCTGCTCCAGGTGGATCGTGTTTAGGCGGAACTCTCCACTATGACCTGTCTGTCTTGGGTGTCCCTGCAAGGCATAGCCCATAGCTTCTCTGAATTACTCAAGCCCCTTCGCCACGACAAGGCAGCAATCCGTGAAGGAATTCTGATTATTAAATGGCCCTAATATGAATTTTGGACCATATAAGATATATAAAGAATTATTACCACCACCACCCCAGTGAATTTCAGTAGCTGAGTGGGAATTTGAACCCATGTGTCTGAGTCTTAGTTTAGCACTCTGTCAACTACACTACACTGGCTCTTGTTTAGAAAGCTTACTCTTCTCTGTGTTGCTTTTCCATGACTATTTCTCAGTCTAAGAATGAAAGAAACCAATTGTCATTCAATTTATAAATACAGAGACAATTTTGGAGAAAAAAATTAAAAGTGGACATATCCAGACTACAGCTTCTTTGAAGAAGACAGAAGTTAGTTTTGGCAAGAGTCAACCCATAGATTCTGACATCCAAAGAAAAACTGCATAACAATTGCTTTCAAGAGATCATTACAACATCACACAACACTCTGGAGATTGCAAGTTTAGGCAAGAAAAAATAATAATAATAAAAAGAAAATCTGATGGCAATGTTACAGCTGCATCCGCATCAGCCTGATCTTCTACTCTCATTTGTTCAGCGGTCAAGTGGATGAAGCCCATGCATCCATCTTGATTTTCACATGGTTGTCATTCTTTAATTTTTGCCTTAAGCTCTCTTCCTCTTTATTTGATCTTTGACATTTTTATCCATTGGGCCATCTGGCTTCCACTTACAGATATTCACAGATCAACAACTGCTGATATTCTTCTTCATGTGCTGAAACCTCACCCAACTGAGCTGTTTCTGAAGATTTAGATATGACATAATTTCTAGGCTTCTCCTAAAGAAATAGTTCTGTAAATCATCTCTTGCATCACAGTCCTAAAACTAGATACTGTATACCTCTAGCACTGTAGATTTACAGTATTATGACAATTGCTACCTGGCAGGGAAAAACAATATTCTAAGTATAGCAATAAGGCTACCCTTTGTGAGGAGAGGGAAGAGCGCTTTGAACGAAGAATTTCTCCACTTCTAATAGCATATAATGTGAAAAAAGAGCCACACAGATATCTAAGCAATACTGATAAGAAGAGAGCAACAGAGGTAATGAATCTTTTGGTGCCCTAAGCTTATCAATAAGGATACAATTGGTGGCAGCTGGAAGTTCAAAGGTGTGTCCAGATGGAGGGCTTTTTTGATTAGCAATTAGAAGGCATATCACATCTATTTTCTTTAGAACAGATTTTCTTCCCCTGAAACACTTTATGGAGGAAGCAGTGGAAGAAAAAGGGAGAGTCCTGAGTGGGTGACAACATTGTCTGGAGTCCCTTTAAGAATTCAGTGGATAAG
This sequence comes from Pogona vitticeps, assembly GCF_051106095.1. Lineage (NCBI taxonomy): Eukaryota > Metazoa > Chordata > Lepidosauria > Squamata > Agamidae > Pogona > Pogona vitticeps. The sequence continues at coordinate 48,022,850 of NC_135784.1, read as the reverse complement.
GTGAGTTGATGAGAAAAAAAACCCATCCCAAATCTCCCCACAATCCCTATAGTTATTTATTTATTTATTTATTTGTTTGTTTGTTTGTTTGTTTGTTGGATTTTTTTACCCCGCCCCTCTAGACCATGTCTACTCGGGGCGGCTTACAAAGGAAAATGGATCAGTGTAACTGAAACTGTAATTGTAATTTTTATGATTATATATATATATATATATATATATATATATATATATATATATATATATATATATATATATATATATATATATATATATATATATATATATATATATAATCATAAAAATTACAATTACAGTTTCAGTTAGAACAATTAATTTAAGGAAGAATTACCAGGATGGAATAACATAAGAAAAGAAAAATAAGAGAGACTTAGTTGACTGGAGGGAAGGCCTGCTTGAATAGCCAAGTTTTTAACTGGCTTTTAAAAACACCCAGCGAGGGTGCCAGCCAAATAAAAGTGGGACTTGTCTTTTATAATTCATGGGTTCGATAGTGTTCATTACATTCTGCTACTGTACTTGAATATCAGGCATGCCCAACTGTTCAAGCTTAGTGTCTCTATTGAATAGCATCACTCAGAAATTGGTGCACCTTATTCTTGGGCCAAAGTAGCCTCTCCCTGACTCCCCTGGAGCCAGGCCTCTCATTCACTCTTTACCCTCCTTCTTGAGATAAAAGAAGAAGGGACCGTATGGATCATTGAATGCAGCCCTTGTCAAGGAAGCACAGTGGGGAACTGAACTCCCAGCTCCACAGCCGGAGGCTTAGACCACTGAGCTATCCAGCCGTTCAGATCATGTAAGGAAGGGTGGATGACTGGCAATGGCAAAGGTACATGACCCACAGGACACCTTCTTTTACCGGTATACTCCATCCTCCCTCTGGAGCTGGCTCAATATTTTTGCTGCTAAAGTGTTGACATCCCAAACTAGCCCACATATAGATAGGAGCTGAACTGGTTATTGGTACCTGCTTTGAACACTTACAATCAGGGGTGGATCTAAATATGAAACTAATGAAGCTTAAGCGTTAGGGCCCCTAATTCTGGAGGGGCCCCAGAAATGATTTTAGTCCACATTTTTAAAAAATTGAAGAAGATAACACAGTGGTTTCCCAGACCTCGTTGCTGGTTGCGAGGAGCCTCCCATAACAGTTCGAGCTTCAGGGCCTCAAAAAAGGTAGGGACACCACTGCTCAAAACAGGATACAGTGGACCCTTGACTTACAGACAGCTTGACTTACAGACTTTTTGAGTTACAGACTTCTCTGGCCACAAAATTTAGGTTTGACTTGCACACCAGAAAAAAACCAAAATGGAACAAAAACGGACTGTTATGGGATTAATCGGTTTTCAATGCACTGTAGGTCAATGGAGACTTGACTTGCAGACTTTTTGACTTGAGAACCGCCTTCCAATACGGATTAAGTTCTCAAGTCAAGACCCCACTGTAGTGCTGTCTACCATGGCCAAGACAGCAGGAAAAGTATGACACTCCAGGATACGTTGCATGGCATACTCAACTCTGCCCATGTCCTCAAACAGCGGAAAACAACTCAGCAGTTCAGGAGGAACTGGTAGGAGATGGTTTCTAGTGCTCCCTAGTTGCCTCCTGAGTTGGTTGTCTCTCTCTGCCTAATGCTGGGGCTGGACTTTCCATGGTGTGCAGAGAGAACATTCTGCAAGGAGAAATGAGTTGTTTTTCTCCTTCATTTTCTCGGCAAGAGTGAGAAGCAGAGATTCTGATCCCTGGCCTATATTTTCTTCTTCAAAGTGCTGGGGAAACACAGACAGGTCACAAATGCAAAAAGCAGTTGTCTGGACCGTCTGTAAAATTCCACTAATGAGACTGGGTGCTCCAGCAATAAAACCTTTGCTTGAAAGTTTTCTTTCTGTTTTCCCCTCTGTCTAAAACATCAGTTTAAATTTATTTTATTCAAATAAAACCTCTCGAGATTCTCCACCCCACGCTCTTTTATGCTGTAAAGGGAACATTGCTGTTTTCTCCTGGGATATTTTTGTTCAGTAAGATTTAGTTTCAAGAAAGAGGCCTACCCTGTCCTATTGATGGCAATGGGAATTATGTCAGGGACTTCAAAGGGAAATGCACTGAACTCAAAGCCTTCAGAAGTAAATAAAAACCTACCTTTAATCCAGTTTTTTCTCCTTTAAGGTTCACACTATGTTTGCACTGTGAGCCATAATTTCAATGTAAGCAAAGCACCTTGATAACAGTTACGGAAACACAGATGGGTGGGGGGCACTACTGGCCTGCCGAGGTCTGCCCTGTCTCTTTCTTTGTTTCCTTCTGTTGCAAAGGAAGGTCCATAATAAAGTTCACTTTAACACTCTGGGTGTAGCCTAGCCAAAGTTAAGCATCTTTAAATTGTATTAATTTCAGTGCAAGACAATAAAGTCAATGAATAAGTCACGGTTAGGACCAAAGGTGATGTAAAGCTGTAATCCTTGGGTTTCTCCACAATATTTATTCATTTGGAATATTTCAGGGATCTTCTCTCCACTTAGTGTGAAATCCAACCAATGTATGAATAAAAACAATAAACATGTGAAAATATATAAACTATAGTAAACTGATGCCGCCTAGAGTGGTCTGGTAGTCCAGATAGGCGGGGTATAAATTAAATAAATAACTACTCCATTATAAGGCTCTTTCTGTCTGAAACAGCCTTCCTTCAAAGGTTCTGCTCCTTAGACAACTCACATTATTTCACCAAAAGGCACAAGTTTAAGGAAGGTTGCACTAGAGACTCAGGGGTCTTTGAGATGCCCCATTTGCTCTCTCCCGCCCCCTTCCTTGGTCTTTGGCAACAGAAGGTAACAGGATTTACTGAAACTTACATCTTAACTGCTAACTCTTTAGTGCTGAAGGGTTTCAGCGTTACTGCTACCATCCCAATTGTGGGCTTGGGTCATTCTGCAGACTGTGCCTTTGCTCCAGGATTTTGCAAGGAGCTACTATTGTACTTGTGCAGCAAATGTCTTCCATCTACTTTATTGAGGGCTCCATCCCGGTTCCCATGATGCATTAGCACTAAAATGTCAGGGAGCCATGCAGCTAATCTTCACCTCCTCTGGCAGCACAAAGTAGCACACACTCATAAAACAAAACAAAAACCAAGGGTTTGGGGATGTCAAAAGAATTGTGGGGAGTTGAGGGGGGGGGAATGGTGCAAAATGAGATAAGGGGAATGTCATTTTAATCTCAAGTGCAAAACCCAGTACATACGGCAGAACAAATGCTGTATCCAGAACATCTCTTGAGTAAAGCCCTAACTTAAATATCTTTGGGAAACATTGTAAGCTACTGAGCTGAGGGAGAGAACATTGGCTTTATGCTGCTGGAGCTAAGCTGATAAATGAATAATTCAATATTGTGTCTAAGCATAACTGTTTGAGTGTAGCTGAATTTAGCTTAACTCTTCATTCCCTGTTCTGGACTACCATATTATTTTAAAATTCCAATTTCATAGAGAATTTGACAAAAACACTGACTTACTGTACACCACCTTTTTAATGTAATTTATTTGGTATTTTTAAAACTGTTGGCTATTGTATAGTTTTAATTCTTGTGAGCTGCCTTGGGTCCCGGGGGCAGAGATAAGCAGCATATAAATAAATAACTAAACACATACGAACATGCATGTGTTGGTTACTGAACAATATCTGCTCCCCACCTAACAGGAGAAGGTGCCACAAATGTTAAACACAATATCCCTCCTTCAGACCTCTACCCTTTGTGGGGGAAAAAGTTCCTGTGGGCTTTGTTTCTTTGTACCAAATTTATCATACTTCCCACCTATTTAATGGGGAAAAAGTTGAGGCTCATGATGGCTTTAAGGAAGGGGGAGTACAGGAGAGTGAAGGAGGACTCCAAATACATGATAATAAAGGATTTATTTCCATGGCTGTGTGATGCTTTTCCTTGGTGTCTTTCGAGAAACTTTAAAAAAAAAATAAGGCAAAGGAGAAAGAAAAACTCACTAAGATCATTTTTTGCCAAGATGCAACAATACTACTGTCTGAGAATTGTTTAGGTGGATATGAAAAACTGGGCTTTTGCCCAGAAGTGGATACACCCAGCGGGCTGGCTGAATGGGATTTGCTCAACGGAGGTTGCTGAAATAGGCAGTTTTTGGTTTTGTAGCAGCAGTAACAGAATGAAAGTGTCTCTCTCTCTCTCTCTCTCTGTGTGTGTGTGTGTGTGTGTGTGTGTGTGTGCGTGTGTGCGTGTGTGCGTGCGTGCGGTGTGCGTGTGTGTGCGTGTGTGTGTGTGTGTGTGTGTGAGAGAGAGAGAGAGAGAGAGAGAGATGAAAGAGCTTCAGTGTTGAAAACTGTGGAGAACAACAACAAATAAATCTCTGTGCTGGAGCTGTACCAGGCCTGTACCCCTGTAGTACAGACAAGGCACCTCACACACCAGCCTGTGACAGGGCATCAGCTCCTGGAGTGAAACACCCCTAACGGTTTAAAGGATTACTCCACCCCAGTAATGCTACCTCCAGTCAGGAGGGACTGAAGACTGATTGAATACAACTCCTCCTTCCCTCGCTCCCTCCTATTGAAAACAGAAGTCCACCTCTGATGGCAATTAGAAGCAAAAGCAGGGCTTCTGTCTGCCTCAAAACCTCAATCTGAAGAGAAAACAACTTTTAAAAGGCAGGATAAAATGCCTCCACCCTCTAGGAAACCCAAGACTCAACGGTCCCTCTGAGAAGAGGTCTTTTCATAGTTTTTCACCCCCTTCCCCTCCTGTCTTATCCCAAGACATACGTACATGAGTGACCCTCATCTACAAGTCAGAAATCAGACTTTCAAAATAAGGCATAAGCTAAATGCATGGCAGAAGAAGACGGGTGGCTTAGAAATTAGATTTTGTCTGCTCCGTTCATAAACAAAAGCCATGGCCCATGCTGAGCTAATATTCAAGTTCCTCAGCACATTTTGCAGCATCAGCATCAGCTGTTCTGGAAAGAAACTCCTTATGAAAACACTTTTGTTGTTGTTGTTGCAAGGATTATCCGTATTTTTTTCCATTCTGGTGTTTATGTAGGCTTTCAAAGAAGTTGTCAAGAGCCTGCCTTTCAAGGCTGGATTCATCATTATGCTAACTATGCTGTAGAGGCTCCCACTGTGGTGACATTACCTAGGATACTTTTTCTTGCAGACAATGCACATGCACACATGCTGCTGCTTGCAAAATTCTCCCATCACTGACAATGTGGCACTTGACACGGGCAAAAAAAGAGCGAGGGCTGCATCACGCAGATTCTGGAAGGGATGGAAATAAGACCGCAAAAATTAAAAAAATTAAAAGCCTGCAGAAGAAGGGCTACAGAATGTTCACATCCTCTGTCCTCAAGGGTATTCTAAAGGTGACACAGGGAGGAGTCCGTCTCAAGTCTGTGTGTGACAGCTGTGAGAAAGGCAAATTTCATGCTCAGGATTATTAGGAAAGGAACTGAAATCAAACTTCCAGTATCCTCATGCTGCCTTTGTACAAATCTAGGGCTTAGCTATATTTGGAACCTGGTGTATAGTTCAGCATTCATAAAAGACACTGTCAGAGTTGGGAAAACACAACATGAAAGAAAGAAAGAAAGAAAGAAAGAAAGAAAGAAAGAAAGAAAGAAAGAAAGAAAGAAAGAAAGAATCAATTTAGAAAAAAAACACATGGTGGAAACAGGCAACAGGGAGGTGGAGATAGAATGCTTTGCCGATGAGGTAAATTGAAAGAGGCTGTGGCTTTTTAGATGACTAAGGGAAACATCATCTTAATTTATAAAATAATGTATGGTGTACAGAAAAGGGATAGAGAGAAATATTTCTTCCTCTCTTTTATACACAACAGATTTTCAAAAGTCCTTCTCCACAAATAATTATAATTAAGTAGCGTCAAGTGATTTGATGGCGTCAAGTGGTTTGCAACTTACGGTGACTCCAGAATTTTCAAGGCATAGAACACCGAGTAGTTCACTATTCTCTTTTTCTGGGGGTATATACACACAGTGGAATGCATAGCTACAAGATGTTGTGAGGGCCATTACTTTTTATAAATTTATGGAGCTTAGGTACATATACATTATAAAATTATAGTGATTTGATATACAGCTGTCATGGTTCCATCTTATGGGATCTGGAATTTCTAGTTTGGTGAAAGGTGCTAGCCCTATTCGGGCATTAATTACACAATTACCTCACTTAGATGGAAGCACCCATACCCTCCCTTCTCTGTTGTTGCTTTATCCACATGGAATATGATATTTATGCAGAGATGTCCTGCTTGCATATAGGCTCTATATGCAAAAAAGAACCTTTGGTAAGTAACACCTGAATAGGCTCCTACTGATGTTTCCCGAGACTGAATGCTTATAGGAACCATGCCATGATTCTTGCCATTGCCACAAGCTACAAACCTTCCACCCATGAGAGGCAGCAAGCCTTTTTTCAGTGTAAAATAACCTTAACTAAGGTAAACCTGATACCCCACCACACTTTCCTGCTCTCTGTCTTCTGGAACATTAGCTCTCTCCTCACCCTTCCACAAAATGCTCCAGGGTGTGCGTGAGAAAACTGGGCAAAAGGCAAGAGTTTGGACACAGGAAGAAGAAATGGAAGGGGGGAAAGGTGAAAATAGAAAGGAAGATATAAGAAGAACTGCCCACCTTCCATGCTTCTCCTCATCTCTGTGCTCTGCCTTGTCTGTCCAACTCATGTGCCTCTCACTGGTTTCACAGCATATTGATCATGCCTCCTCTTCTTTGGCTTCTTCTAGGCAAGTTTATTCTAATTTTCCCTCCTCATCCCCCCTGCAAATTACTTTCTAGCATGCTCAGTCTTAACAGCTGGCTTTGGGCTTAAGCTTTTTTTTCTTTTTGGCACTTGTGCAAACCTTAGTTTTATTCCTCATGTGCTGATAACAACCTTTTATCTCCAGACCTTGGAAAAATTACCTTTTTAGTTTACAATTCCAACGATTCTCCACATCCTCATTTTACCTTCACATAACACGTTAGGCAGTTTTGGTAAGCAGAGCATAATTGGCTTGGGTTTGCCAAGTGTGGGTTTTTTGTTTGTTTGTTTGTTTTTTGGTGCATTTTCACATTTCAGGGCATAAGGTCAAGAAAAATTGCAAATGTTTGTTATATTCCCCTTGCTACTCAACACCTCTTCTAATCTGCATTTACTGGTAGTTGTATCTTAATTATGGGAAGAGAAGACATGTCATAGCTTTGGAACTTCATTGGGGTTTGTGAATTTCCTTTCCTATTACAGTATTACTACTAACTGATGAAATGCTGGACACCCAAACACAAGGCCAAGCATGGTTCTGACCAGTTGGCATCACTGACCAAGACAAATATGCTGTGGGATGTCCCACCTGCAGTGACATCAGCTGTGCACATTTTGTGACCATGAATACCATTAGTTAAGTGTATGTGTCCACCGAAAAAAGGGAACGGTGATTCACTTCTGAGTATTGTTTACCTGGAAAAATCTGGAAGGTGTCACCATAAGTTGGAATCCATTTGATGCCATTTAATTATAATTATTTGTGTAAAAATATGTTCATTCTTTAGTCTTAGGTAACCAACTGACCATCTTTAATGTTGTATCTGTGCTGTCTCCAGAGCAGCCATTTTGCAACCACAGACAATGAACAAGATGGCACAGCCTTCCATTCCATATACAGAAGCCCCGTGGACAAACAGCTGTATCATTCTTCAACAGTGGTGATAGAAGAGTAGTCTTCACCATGCCTGAATGGAAGGGGCTAACTTAGTGCATGCAGAGCAGTCTGATTGGTACACAGCAACCTGCTGTCACTTCTTTGCTGCTTGAGATGGCATTCATTCTACCTATGGTTTCCTTTATAATCTAATGAATCGCTGAAGCTGTTACCTCAATATTTTATTTTATTTGTTATTTATTTGATTTATACCCTGCCCATCTGGCCTACAAGGCCACTCTTCCCCCTCCCTGCCAGCTTCAGCATTACTCAAAGGCTGTTGACACTGGTGCAATATTTTGGTGGCGGTGTTGTATTCTGACAGAGGTGCAATACTTTGGCAATCCATCTTTTTTATCTGTCCCTTCGGGACAACGGACAGAAAATGCCATCATCACACTTAGATATAGGTTGGGTTTACACCATCCTGGCTCTTAGACAAAAGTGCAGATCCACCCAGCTTCAAAATAAGGCTCATGTATAAAAGAGAAATATACTGTAATCACCCTTTGAGCTGTGTGTTCATCATAATATTTTACACTCCTTACTCTGGAATAAAATAAGCATATTTTTTCAGATCTTGGATATTTTGCCAGTGTGGTCTCTCAGTAGCTCTTGATTATACCTCCAGAATGCATGGAGATTATATATGTATGGAAACAGATTTTCCAAGAACTTAGACTCCCTGGCCTGAATACACACATACATAATTCTCAGTGACAGTAATGGGACAGCAAAAGACCACACAACACACAAAACATATTTTCCATATAAAGACACAGGCATGTAGTTGAATTTTTCATTGCTTCTCTGTGATAGCTTAGAATCCAGCGGGGAAAATGTATAGAAGTGATGGAACTGGTCCAGTTTGCAAAGAGTTAATTCTCCAAACTCAAGCATGTTTCCTTGGAGGTCCCAATTATTCCAACTGGATCTTTTCAGGGGATAATAATATTTGTACACTGTGGAGGTAAACTGAGTATTGAGCAAATAATTTGAAACAGGAGGGACCCCCGTTTCCTGACTGATGATTGAAAAGGGTGAATTGTTTTACATTTTATACTTGGCTACAGACAATTGCATACAAAATACATGTATCTTGGATCACGTCTCAGAATTCCTATGTATTTTATATATCTTCTTAACACATTTATATCTCACCTTGCCACCCAAAGCATAGCCCATAGCATTAATGAAGGTAAATGTAGAAGAAGAAGAAGAAGAAGAAGAAGAAGAAGAAGAAGAAGAAGAAGAAGAAGAAGAAGAAGAAGAAGAAGAAGAAGAAGAAGAAGAAGAAGGAAGGAAGGAAGGAAGGAAGGAAGGAAGGAAGGAAGGAAGGAAGAAGAAGAAGAAGAAGAAGAAGAAGAAGAAGAAGAAGAAGAAGAAGAAGAAGAAGAAGAAGAAGAAGAAGAAGCCATTGAGTCAGTTCTCACTCATGTTGACCCCTTTCAGGGTTTTCTAGGTAGCAAGGATTCAGAAGTGATTTACCATTCCGTTATTTTTTGGGGAGGGTGCCCTGGGATTGTGCATTTTGCCCAAGGCCACACAGGGTGGTTGTGCCTGCCGGAAGCACATGGGGAACTGATCTTCCGACCCAGATCCCTAAACTATTGATCTATCATAATCAAATTGATCTTCTCAAAAGGGTAGCAGCTTTGAAGCCTGATATACTCCAGTGTTTCTGCGTTTTCTAAAAAATCAATGCATCTACAAGTGAAAACAAACAAAACATATGCACACATATCTGTCTTTCATTCATTTCTGAAAACACTTGAGTTTGTACCTTTGCTGACTGGCGATAAAAAGCCTTTATATCTGTATTGTTAAAAAAATGAATAAATAGTGGAAAATTTCTATGAGGGAATGAATTCTGTAAATGCAGGGCCACAACCAGCAAAATGCTATTCCTGTTGCCCATAAATTTGCCATCTTTTAATGAGGGACCAGACAGCAAGGCCTCTGATACTGATACAATGGCTTTTAGTAGACATGTACAAGATTGCACTGCACTGATCGTTTCTTCCCCTTACATTAGCTTATAAAATGTATAAAATCTACATTCTTTATAATGTGGATTCATATATTAAATTGCTACTTTTTTTTCTTTCCCTGTTGCTGAATTCAATTCGTGTATGGCACCAGATCAAAAAAAGCTCTAAAGCACTTTTAATTTTTTATAATCCTGCTTTTTCTTCTGTGAGCTCAAGTTGGTGCACATGCCTGTTCTTCTCTTCACTCCATTCTTACAACAGGGAAGTAAGACTAAAAGAGAATAAATTCCCCAGCGATGAGTTTCTTGCCTGGATTCTCCCAAGTCACAGTATAAATGTGCACCACAGTGTCTGGCTTTTCTGTTATGTGTGGATATGAACTATGAGATTTCAGTTTTTCAGAGTTTTACATTTTAAATGACATGCATAGGGTATGGGCAGGAGATCTATAATCAAAGCAGTGGAAATGTTGAGTTTTCACAAAAAATCACAAGAAATGTACAGATCTCATGCCTTTCTAGCTGTGTTTGTAATCTGAAAACTTCAAAACCAAAAAGACAAGGTGTTGGAATGCACAAGTATTTTGTTATAATTTAGGGTATAGTTTTTTTCACAATTTTGTGTGTGTGTGTGTGTGTCTGTCTGTTTCTCTGTGCGAGAGAGATTTCTGGTATGTGGGCACCCTTGGCTGTCAAACATGCAAAGTTCCAGTACTGGTTTTAAAGCCAAGCCTGTTCAAAATATTGTTCCTGGGTCTATGCCCTCATTTCAGCCAATCTCTGTGTCTTTTCACTCCTTCCATGCCTATCAATGCTTTTCCTATGGATAGTTATACAGTATTAACAATGTACATTATTATTCCTGTTACTAATACCACCAGGTAGTATAGAAGAGATGTAAAGTTTATAGCTCAGACAGCATCCCCTTCGCAAAACTTCCTGCCCAGCCTTTTATTACCTGCTTCGTGAGTCTGCTAAGGACTGTTTTTAAAAAACACTGCAGACGTTGTCCTTTGACCCCAGTCTGCTGCCTTTCCCCCACCTCCACTAGTCCTTTAAGAGTTGGAGAGGGGGAACAAAGACACTTTTGTCGCCCTATATGAAGCATGAGGGTATGGGGATAGGTAACCAGATGTCCTATATTTCCCGAGGTCTGGGTTAGGGGGAAGGGCTGCAGCTCAGTAGGAGAGCACAAGCGTTGCATGCAGAAGGACCTGGGACTTGTTGGCATTGCCAACAGATAGTACCAGGAACCTTGAGGAGCTTGTAATCCTAGGAAGCCACCGCCAGCTGGTATGGGTGATACTGACACAGAAAGAACAAAGGGTCAGTATAAGGAAACTTCCTTTGTCCATCGGGAGAATGAAAAGGAGACAAGATGGGGATACAGCCTGCTATTTGGCTTGCTTTTGGTGCACTTTGGTTTGCTCTGTCTTCTGGCAAACGCATGTCTTTTCAATAAGAGTGATCCCTTCTACAAGCTGTCCTGCTCCTTTTTTGCCCAGTGCCACGGCTGCAGTTTAGCTAGTGCAATTAGGAATGCTTTTGACTGTCCTATTCTGTAGGTTAATTAATTTGCACCCAAACAGGCCTGTGGAAAATGTTCTCTGAGGTTGCAATTTTGTGACATTTTCACTGAGTTGTGACATTAAAAGAGAGGATGGCGAAACCCCATCCTCTGTTTGTATCTTCTTTTTACAAATATTACCCTAACTGATTCGAATACATTAGAAGTGTCTTTCAGTGCAACATGGATAATATGCATACCATGCAAGATTGATGCATTGCTATAGTGCTATGTCTCTTACTTTGTGTAGCAAAAAAGGGGGGAAGTCATCATGACCTATGGAATGACCAGGGAAAGGACCAGGGAGGGGCAGGGATGTTGACATCAAAATCTGAAAGGAGAAATTAGAGTGATCCAAAGAGCTGTCTGGATCCTTCTCATGAGAGAGAAAAAATGCTGATCAGTGCAAACAGAAGGATGGCTCAAGTGAAAGATAAAATAGACCCCACCAGAAATAAGAACCTTTATTTATTTAACTTCTATACTGCCCGTCTGGCTACTAAGGCCACTCTGGGCAGTTCACAACATGATAAAACAAACAACACTTTAAGAAACATAGACATAATAATTACAAAAAAACCTCAAAAATAAACATCCCAATCCACACGCACAAAATATAACGTTAAAATAAGTAAAATTGATTTTAAAAGGAAAGATGGTGGGACAGGTGATATAAGTGCCGAAACATCCTCTGCACTATGATGGTGTAATCTCCGGGAAAGCCTGTCTAAACAACCATGTTTTCAAGGTTTGTATACACTGAGAGCTTCTGCACTTTGGCAGACACACCGTGTGGGCAGCAGGCACAGGAACTCCCCTGTACTGTAGGTCATGGTTGAAAAAGGGGTGCACGTCACGATGAAATCTTGTCTCCGCCCCCAACTTTGGTCATGAGCTGCCACACACACACCCCTGCTTTACAGCAGCTCCACTAGCTGCTGGTCCATTTCCAGGCAAAATTTAAAGTGTTGGTTCTGATCTATAAAGCACTAAATGGCTTGAGTCTAAGCTGTCTCAAAGACCACGTGTCCCTTTATGAGCCTGCCTGGGTTTTAAGATCATCAGGGAAGGACTTGCTCTCGGTCTCACCACCCTCAGCTATATGAAGTGGTACACAGGGGAGAAACCTCACAGCTCTGCAGAACCTCCTCATGCAAGAGCACTAAATCACTGCTCCTGCCCCCCCCCCGTTCTAGAAGCCTATTGCTTCATCTGATGGACACTTCACTGTCTGTGGTAGCTCACTGGCGACACCAGAGGGTGTCTCATCCACCATTCACAGGCCATCTTTAGAGAGCCATGTATATCATGTAACACTAAGTGTTTCCATAGAATGCTTCTATATGATTCTGCCTTAAGTATTGCAGATGCCCACCGCCACCCATCATCTCCACCAGAAATAAACACTCTCACTTTAACAGCAGGATCTATATTCTCAGCTCCAGTAAGACGACCACAGCATCATCCGGAATGGGACAAAACAAGAGAAAAACCTGATCAGACAGAACAGGATGCAACTCATGTGAGTGGACATTGAACTGGTTGTGCTTCACCGTTAATATCTGCAAAAAGAAAAGGGAAAAGCACGATCTATGAGGAGAGAGGAGAGAGGGATGAACATCACTGCATTATGAAAACCTTTCTGGTTTCTTGGAGCATCATAGAAAAAAAAAAAGAACAAGAGCAATCCTAGTCAAACGGACTGAATTGGCTCAAAAAAACTTCACAGATTTAGCTTCCAAGTAAAAACTTTAATAAAGATCTACCTTTTTCTATCGCTGCATAAACCCCAGGGCAGCTTCATATAGGCCAGATGCAGCTGCCCCAAGAACAGAACTCCACAGCCCCCGCAACCACCAACGGAGCCGCCACAGCACTCTCCCCAAGCCTTTGCAACTCTTCCTTCGGCCGACCCACCCACCCAGCCCGCCACATCTCCAACAGGAAGCCTTAAGAAATATTATGCTCATGAATAAACAGTCTTCTCAGCGGCGTAGCACCAAATCTCTCTCCCTCTCCCTTTCTCTCTCCGTATTTACAAAAAGGCAAAATCCAGCCAAAAAAGGCGAGAGTAGGAGGGTTTGGACCAGGGCTGCGTGTGAGGGGAGGGGAGGGGAGGCGGCCATGGGCCGGGGGGGGGGGAAGAGAAGAGAGAAGGAAACCCTGCGCATTCACTCGAATCAATGTGGTAGAGGATTCCTCCCCAGCGTTTTGCAAGGAAGTCGGAGGCAATTATTTCAGTCAGGAGACAGCCTGCAGCCAGCCAGTCTGGGCTCTTCCCCGTGCCTGCCTAGCAAGGCATCGGGAGAGGAGCCGGGGGCTTTACCGTCCTTTCCCGAGGATCGCTGCTGGCCGGGCTCCTCTTCCGAGAACTTTTATTACGCAGCGTCCTCTTGTCTCCTTTTCCCTTCTGGGGTGTGTGTGTGTGCGTGGTTTCGGGGTGGCTGTGTTTGTGTGCCTGTCTAGGCTGTCGGGGTGTTTTTAAAAGACCTCAAACCCCCTACCTCCGTTTTAAAAAGGGTTTTTTTTTTTAAAAAAGGGGGGGATCTGCCTGCGTGGGTGGGTGGGTGGGTGCTCCGTTTGTCGGCCGGGGGTCGGCCCGCGGGCCGGGGTATAGAGGCCGAGGGCGCGATGGGCTTCGAGCTGGACCGCTTCAGCGGCGAGGTGGACCCGGACTTCAAGTGCAACCTCTGCAACAAAGTTCTGGAGGACCCGCTCACCACCCCGTGCGGTCATGTGTTCTGCGCCGGCTGCGTCCTGCCGTGGGTCGTGCAGCAGGGCAGCTGCCCGGTGAAGTGCCAGCGGATCTCGGCCAAGGAGCTCAACCACGTCCTGCCCTTGAAGAGCCTGATCCTCAAGCTGGACATCAAGTGCGCCAACCGGGCGCGGGGCTGCGAGCGGGTGGTGCAGCTGCAGCACCTGGCCGAGCACGCCGAGATGTGCGACTACTCGCCGGCCCGGTGCCGCCACAAGGGCTGCGCCGAGGTGCTCAACCTGCGCGACGTGGATGCCCACATGCGCGAGGCGTGTGAGGCCCGGCCGGTGGGCGTCTGCGAGCGGGGCTGCGGCTTGGTCCTCACCCACCGCGAGCACCAGGCCGGCTCGCACGGCTGCCTGCAGGCGCTCAAGGCGCACAACGGCGCCCTCCAAGCCCAGCTCGCCGGCCTCGAGAAGGAGCTCAAGAAGGAGGCGCTGCGGGCCGGCAAGCGCGAGAAGTCGCTCCTCGCCCAGCTCTCGGCCCTCCAGCTCGAGCTCCAGATGACCGCCCTCCGCTACCAGAAGAAGTTCACCGAGTACAGCGCCCGCCTCGACTCCCTCAGCCGCAGCCTGGCCGACTCCTCGCCCGGCAAGGTGAACCGGAGGGTGCGGGAAGGGCTGGGCGCGGGGGGGGGGGAGAGAAGTCGCTGGTTGTGAGCAGGCGAGGCAGGCAGGGACGCCGCTTCCCCTTTCTCCCTCTCTTCCTCCTTCACCCCCCCCCCCACTGCACATCTCCTTCAAGCGGGCTGGCAGCGCGGACCAAGAGTCTGGTGGCGTCGGGAAGACGACGCCGATCGCTGGCGGCGCCGGCTTCCGCAGAGGGACGCGCTCCCTGCGTCTTACCGCGAAAGCAAATTGCCACCAGGAAGCTCCACGCCCCAGCGTCCCTGCTTTGGGAATCTGAGGGCCTCTTCGGGCTTTGGGGGTGGATGCGCTTCTCTGCCCCTGTGTAGCTTTCTGTAGGATCCCAGCTCCTCTGGGATTGATCTGTATAGGATGTCACCTTTCTCGTGCGAGATGTGGCCACCTTTACTGGGCTAGAGCTCTGTTGGATTCCCTGCCCCCCCGCCTTCCCCCCCCCCATAAACACGCGTTTGCACTGCGTGTTCCCCCCCCCCTCTCCTGCGCCTCTTTTGCATTCGGTTCTTGCAGATCAAAATGTCTCTCGAGTTTGGGTTTCACCGATGGTGTCATGCCTGCGCTTTTAGGTGGAGCCCGAGGTTTGGCACAGATGTTTTGGTGAGAGGAAGTATTCCTTTTGGAGCGGGGAGGGGGGAGCCCACTCCCAAGGACCAGACTTTTGGCATCCTGTGGCGAAAAGTGGGAAAGGCAGACAGAACAAGGCAAAAGTTGCCACGGAGGCGACAGGAGTTTCTTTCCTGCTCTTTTCCCTCTTAGAACGGTTTGGGAGTGGACAAATCCTGCCCCCCCTTTTTTTTAGAAAGCTATTTTCTTTTCCTCCACATCTCCTTCTCCTCCTCCTCTCTTTGCTTACAGACATGTCTGTCAGCTGCAGCCCCAGCCAGCTGGAAGGCTCAGCATGAAGGGCAAATATTTACAGCCAAGCTGCTCACTACTAACTTAAGGAGAAAGAGGACCTGCCTTGGAAAGGAGGTTTACAATGAGAGGAGTGGGGGGGAAGAGTTGAGTCAAAATGACAGAGGGATGTGTACCAAGTTCCCATGCTCTTGGCACTGTCTTAATTAAAAACAACCACCAAATTCTTCTTATAGCCATGACAAAGCTGACCCTCCCAGTGGTCTTTTAGGTAAAATCTCATGGGCTTCTTTATTGCCTTATATGTACGCATCTCATTTTGATTGCATGGGTTTTAATAGCACGGTTTGGGTTATAAACATAATTTATCAATAAATCAATATTCCAATAAATAAATGAATAAAATAATTATATCGATCAATCAATCAATCAATCAATCAATCAATCTGCAGTAAATAAATATTCAGTAAATACTGTGCTGCTATTCATCTTCAAGAAGAAGCCTGAGAAAGGTGGGTCTTGGACTCATGGGGGCCCCTGTTGTTGGCAGTGAGGTGGCCCCCAAACTGATGGCCACCTCCCTTGGCTAGAGGGTGCCAGGGCATGCTGTACATGTACTTAATAAAGTAATCTGTTCTGTATATGTGTACATGTTAATCAACTTTATGCTTTGTAGTTACGTCCTTGGGGGCATTAGAGTTATTTTGAACTACATGAAGGTCCTGCACCCCAACCCCAGTGATGTTGAAGGTGGAAGGGTACACATCAGCATTTCCATTTCTCCCCTGCCTCGCCCTTAGAAATTTGGTGAATAGACAGTTGGAACTGTGATGCTTGTGAGCGTTCAAGAGTACTGTAGCTTGCATGGTTTGGTCACACGGAAAAATGTATCATATTGACTTGCGCAATCAGGTAGAGGTCAGCCCTTGAGAGTCATCGTTGTGTGATTGTTTTCAAAGAAGTAGTCCTGCTATTTGCTCCAGCATTTTTATTTTAAGAAGCAGGTATAAAACCAAACATTTCCAAGGTTTCACAATCCTTTTGATTTTATTTGGTTTCTATTAATATGGTTGTTTGTTGACGATTTTGGTTTCTTGATGATCTCACTGGTTCCCAGGCTTGGGCCCCCCAAATGTTCTTAGATGAAACCTTCCAGAAGCCTCCACCACTAGCTGTGCTGGTGAGGATTACTGGGAGTTGTAGTCCAAGAACATCTGGGGACCCAAGGTTGGAAACTACTGAACCTTATCTTAAATATATTGCTGTGTTCTTCTACTTAGAAACTTACTGGTTTTCTTAGAACCATTCTTATAAGGTTATGATGGCAGCAATAAGTGGGTAGGGATGAGGGAGCCAGGGTCACAGTTCCTTTCTCAGTTCTACAACTGATCTCCATTCATAAAAGGGCACTTTTGATACACCCCACACAGGATTTTGTGGACTCAGATGAAATGTAGAGCTGTGTACAGTGGACCCTCTACTTAAGGAATTAATCCGTATTGGAACGGTGGCTGTAAGTCGAAAAGTCTGTAGGTCGAATCTCCATTGACCTACAATGCATTGAAAACTGATTAATCCCGTAACCGGCCGTTTTTATTCTATTTTTGTTCCATTTTGTTTTTTTTCTGGTCTGTAAGTCGATTCTCCGGCTGCAAGTCGAATCTAAATTTTGCAGCCAGAGAAGTCTGTAACTCGAAAAGTCTGTAAGTCGAGCCGTCTTTAAGTCGAGGGTCCACTGTAGTTGGAAGGACTCCAAGGATAGCTCAGTGGTTTAGGTATCTGGCTGCAGAGGCAGAAGTTGGAAGTTCGATTCCCCACAGTGCCTCCTTGAAAGGGGCTGGACTCGATGGTCCATAAGGTTCCTTCCAGGTCTGCAGTTCTAAGATTATCATTGTTGTAATCTAGTCGAGCCATTCACAGCCTCTTTTTTCTTTTTTGCCCGTGGCCATGAGCACAATATGAAAGAAATATAGACTGAATCAAGGCTGTGTAAGTCATGTAAAGAACCTTATAAGGTGGTGTGCGAAGAATTATTTCCAGTCTGTAACCCCTTTCAAATGTGTCACATTGAGAATGGGGGATTTAATCTGACCCCTGCCAATGCAGGAATCCCACAGCAGAACCACCCCTGAGAGATGGCCATCCGGCCTCCATTCGAGGGACCTCACGCTGCTTCAATGGTCCAACAGCATTTTCATCCCTCCTAATGTTTAGCTAAAGCCTTCTTTCTTGTCATTTAAGTCCAGTATTTGTTTCTGTGGATCAGTAAACAAAGTTGCTCCATCTTGCATGTGACAGCCCATCTGGAAATTGAGATGCTGGGCAGAAGGAATTAGCTTTCACTAAGTAGGATCTTTCTTCTGTTTATCTTTTCTGCTGAGCCAGAGGATTTATCTTCATATACACACATCTAAAGATTTTCTCCAGCACTTGCAAAATGTGGCTATTCAATCACTTTGCATTAATTCTGTAGTATGTAGCTTTGCATGGAAAGAGGTTACTGGGATCATGTGTTACAGAACATGCATGTACTATGGAAGCTGGATTTTTTTTGCTGGGGGGGGGGTTCCAGGAGGGAAGGAGATTGTGCACCTTCTATGTAAATCTTGTAGCTCTGGACATGAGTGGATGCACAGTTTAGGAAAGGTATTATTTGGGATTACAGTTGCTAGAATCGCACCACCACCACAGTGATGCTCGTTAGGAGATTGGGGGAGTAGCAACCTAAAAAGTAGCTTTTTCAAGTTCCCAGTGAAAGTGTATTGTGCTATCCAACTTAAATCTGTTGCCTTCCAATAAAATAAAATAAAAGCAGTGTCCTGCGCCCCAAAGTGCTTAAAGCACTCACTGGGTGGTTTATAATCTAACGATGCAAGCTATACATTGCCTCCCCAGTAAGCTTGGGAGCTTACTGACGAACCTTGGGAGGATGGAAGGCTAAGTGAACCTTGAGCTGGCTACTTGGATTGAACCTGGGTTGTGAGCAGAGTTTTGTTTGCAGTACTGCAGTTTAATCACTGCACCATGAAGCTCCAATACAAATAATGTAGCTTTGACCATTGGCTTGAAGAAAGAAGCTCTGTGCACTCTAGAACAATTGATGCATGGGAACGGAAGTGCATTTTTGGTTTTCATTTGCCCTGTCTGCCAGTGCGCCACATGGTTAGTTCCTTATGCACAAAGTATATGTACATACAGCTGGATACCTTCAGTCAGGCAGCAAAACCCTTATGCATCACTGCTGTCCAGCAAGCGGTTCTGAATGGCACGCTTCTTCGGGTCTTACACTGGTCTCATATAATTACCCTGAGTGGATGACATCAGTTACACCTCAGCCAAGTACCAGAAGTCATTGTTTGGGCAAGCCAAGAGGGACATGGCGACATTACTTGCATGCTTCAAAGACCCAGTAGGAATGTTCCACTTGGAACTGTATAAGTATTCTGTGGCCCTCCTTCCAATTCAAAAGTAATTTCTAGTACTTGGGGCAGGAAGAGTTGTGAGAATTAGGAGGAGACCTTTCTGTGGCCAGAAGTGTTCATTAACTTCATTTGTGTGGAAAGCTCACAAGATGGACTCCTCACAAGCAAGCAGTGTATTTGTGTCCTTTCACTCCAATCCAGGTTGCTCCTCTACATATTGGTTGCCACCAATTTTAAATTGTGGCCAGGGGTCGAGAAATTCACAAAAATAGTAACATGTGATGAGTCATTTTCTGACGATGAAAGGAAATGTATGGCCACAGTGTTACCTCCCAGCGTCTCCGCTCTGTAAAATAGGCTAAATACAGGTTCAACATATGCTGAACAGCTTACTTCAGGAGAGCTGGTATAACTCAGTGAGTTGGAGTACTTGGCTGTGGGGCCAGAGTTTAGCAGTTCAGATCCCTGCTGTGCTTTTTGGATGGGTGGCAGACGAGGTTACCCAGAGCGTATGTGTGGTTGGTAAGGTTACATGGGCTGTTTTTTGTGCAGCCTTGAGCCGGATGTACAATCCCTGAGCAGCACCAGAAGAAGGAACTGGTGTTAAATTCTGAGTATTTAATACATGGGAAACCCTGGGAAGGCTGCTGTAAGTTAGAATTGACTTGATTGCACATAATTAATTCATTATGGCTTACCTTCCCTCTAGGGAAGTGCCTGAAAGCGTTAGGGCCAAATCCACTTCCTGATTGCTAATTCTTTGGCAAGACAATTTTTGGACTATGGAGGGACAGGTGATTGTGGTGATGATCCATAATTAATGTGGGCTGACCCAACTATCTCCCCCTCAAAATAATCTTCTTGCCAGCGTCTGCAATGGCTGGGCTGATACTTTCGAGAAGTTGGATGAGATTGTTCAGACCCCATATTTTAATGGATAGGGTCCAGCTTTAAAGGGCTGTTTTGTGTCTCCAGAGCTTTGCATGGATTTTCTTAACCTGCTAATCTGTGAGATTCCATTGCACAACGTATACACTTCCTGCTCTTTGTCCACTTTGCTGGCATTCATCCCATTCTGTCTGTGAAGCTGACCTGTAACATCACTTCTGCTAATGCCTCTTCAAATGGAACTGTGTATCCTTTCCTCCTACTGCTTCCTGAATCGGTCTCAAAATGGGTCTCGTTTCATGATCCAGACAAATCGAATTTGGTGCTTGGATGCTGATGCCAGTTTGAGAGCATCAGTCCTGCCCTTGTTTTAGTGCTGAGATCTGAGGCCAGCGCCACCAGCAGCACTGAAAGACTGTCCATTTCCTTTCCTTGCTGATGCATCAGCACCTCCTCTGTCCTGTTGTACAACATTCTCCAGCCCAGGAACTTGCAGTAACCATTTCAAATATATGCCAGTTAAAATAAGCCTTGTTTGCTGGACATAGAACTGTATTTGACATGTAAGGGGCCATGTCAGTACTGTAGATACAGAGGATTCATATTGGGCTGGCAGTTTTCCTTCCCTTGGGAATCAGGCATTACATTTCCTGCCAGGGTATCTCTTTCTGAACCCCGTCGGTGTGTGTGAATGCCTCTAAAAATGTGAGAGAGGCATGCAGCTTCTTAGGGCTTTTTGTGTACTGAGTCCTTGACAATTTTTTTTTGGAAGTCCGATTTTGGAATTCACAGTTACAAGCAAGGCAAGTGGTATGTAACTCACAGTATGTTTTCATGAGTGTCTCAGACATGGAGTGACCTCACCGCTGGAGTATGTAATGTCTGAATCAACGGTTTGGTCTTTGTAACTCTGCTGTGGCATTATTAGGTTACTCTGCTGGATGTCTCAGTTGCAATTAAACAAAAACAAAAAACCCACAAAACTATGATAGTGCCTGTAGTATGTAATGTGTACAGCAATATTTTCATCAGATTTATGGACACAGCTGGCTAACATGACTGTTAGTTTTCAGCTTGTCCACAAAAAGGCTGTTCTTCTGTTTTCAGGAAAAGACAGCATGTAATCTGGAGAAAGCCAAAAGGTGTCATGTCACCACAAAACGGTGGTGTAGCGCTCAATCAATTACACGTCTTTGACAGCCTTTTTGGGCAACTTTCCAAGTTTTCAACTAGAAGTACGATCCAAAAATCTACCTCTTTGTAAACAAGAGGACTGTAAAGGGGGGGGGGAGAGAATTGCACAGGACTTGTCCTACATCCTACAGAATGTTTCAGTTCTGTAGCATTTGTGGGGGAGGCAGCGGGAAGAAGGGAATGGCTTGCTTCCAGAATGTTGATCCCTGGATTATTTAATCAGACAACGATGTCAACACAGTTATGTGCTGGAAAGGGCAAGGGATCGAAGCAACTGGTGGGCATACACGCTGGACTCAGGGCTTCTGTGGAGCCTGAAATATTCTGCCTAGGTGTCATGCTTGAAGCAAAATAGTCTTATTCAGGATTCCCATGTATGGCACTTTGCCAAAACATGCTCAGGTTGTTGTAATGACAGTGGCTCGTGTTTCACATATTTTGCAGTGAGTTGCAGTTGCTCTTGTCAGTGTCAAAATAGTCATTGTACAGCCGCGCTACCAAAATATAACTACAGTGGTGCCTCGTATAACGAGTGCCCCATTTAACGACGAATTCACATAGCGATGGCAAAAATGCCGTCGCTTTTCCGATCGTATAACGAAGGTGCCTATGGGGAAAAATCGCTTTGCGATGTTTTCCCCATAGGCACCATTTTCCCCCAGCTGAGCGGCGGGAGCCTCCAAAGGGTCTTGGGAGTCCAGCCATGGCAGGGCTAGCCCCCGCGGGTCCGATCCAAGCCACGGGGGGAAGGTGGGGGGATCGGATGCCTGTCAGGCATCCTGGGCTCGGATCCCACCTGCCGCCGGTTACCCAGCCTTGGGTAACCAGCGGCGGGTGGGATCCGAGCCTGGGATGCCTGAAAGGCATCCGGATCCCCCCGCTCTCCCACCCTCACCCCGCAGCTTGGATCGGACCCGCGGGGGCTAGCCCTGCCATGGCTGGACTCCCAAGAGTCCAGCCATGCCCGGGGTAGCCCCCGCGGGTCGGATCCAAGCCGGATCCAAGCCGCGGGGGGAAGGTGGGGAGACCCGATGCCTGTCAGGCATCCTGGGCTCGGCAGCGCGGGGCGGCGGGGACAGGGTGGAGGGGTCCCCCCACCCACCCTGTCCCCTTCGCTGGCAGCCACCCCAGCCGCTTTCCCCAGCCTGGATCGGGCTCCTGGGAGTCCGATCTCAGCTAGGGAAGGCAGCGCGGGGCGGCGGGGACAGGGTGGAGGGGTCATGAAGGCTTCCAGGCTTTTGCCTGGAAGCCTTCGGGATCCCCCACCCACCCTGTCCCTGCCAGTTTTTAGTCCATTGGAACGCATTTAACTGGGTTTTAATGCGTTTCAATGGGCTTTTTTATTTCGCTTTACGATGTTTCCGTATAGCGACGTTAATCCTGGAACGGATTAACGTCGCTATATGGGGCACCACTGTAATTTGGAAAATTCTTCTTCAGATACAATCATCATTTGTGTGTGTGTCTGTGTGTGTTGTTCATGGGATTGTACAGATTAATCACCTGCAATGAAACAAAAGCATCCATACACATAAAATGAAAGGAAGATAAACTGTGCACTCTTTTAGAAAGGAAGGAAGGAAGGAAGGAAGGAAGGAAGGAAGGAAGGAAGGAAGGAAGGAAGGAAGGAAGGAAGGAAGGAAGGAAGGAAGGAGAAAAAGACAGATAGACCAGACAGACAGAAAGACTAATCAATACAGTACTATGCTGCAGACCAGATTAAGATGTTTAAAATACCTTAATCCTACTAGCACTTCATAAGCTTTCCTCATCAAATGTTCATAGCTCTGATCAGATCCAGAGATTGGCAACCTGTAGTTGTGTTTAGAAGTGTTTAGCCTCTTGCTCCATTAGTTGTTAAACTGCCTGTTTGCTGGCCAGAAAGGTAGAGTTATTGAATCATGACATAGTAGAGTTGGAAGGAATCTCAAAGGTCATCCAGTCTAATCTTGCTGCCAACATAAGACATTCCTAATAATGTTGAGGAGTTATAGCCAGACATCTTTGGGCTGAGAAGCATATAGCCCAAGAAGCGTATAGCTTTCATCTACACTTGCGGTGCTTCTCTACAAAACCAATTCCATCAAGATTATTATGTTATTTAAGTAATTAAAAAACAAACATACTGCCATAGGTTTTATCATATATTTAATTCATGGCTTGGCTGTATAGTGCCCCAACCGTAGCTCATCACAAACGCAATGAACTTGAACCATTTTATCATGTCCCATCTAGCAGCAACGGCAATCACAGATGTAGTGCTGCTGTGCCTCATTATGACATTCAGAATGAACAGGTCATTCTGGTGCCATGGTACAAGATAAACTGTAATGATGATGCTGATGGTTTTTGTACCCTAGCCGTAAACATATTGAGTCCTGTGCCTCCGGAAACCATGCTCCTGTTGGTCTTTTAGGTTTCAGCATCTGCTAATCTGTTTCTGTTCTGTATTTGCATATGCCTCCTTTGAGTTCAGGACAAATGCAGTATTTTTAACATGTGCGATCATTCAAATAGGAGAGCCTTGAAGACCTCTCATCCAGCCTTTTTCAACATGGCACCCTCTGCATATGATGGGCAACCACTTCTGCAAGCCAGCTGAAGTTCTTAACATCTGGAAAGTGCCAGATTGGGGAGGGTTGTTTGAGGCAGTCATGAATGGTTTTTAAAAAATCCCAAATTATTTGGGGTGTCAGCTGGGCTGAAAAATATGATTGACAAGTATTGATTAACATTTGACATGTGTTGATTTTCAAGTGTTGATTGGCAAATGTTAAGGAACAACAATGTATTGTACTTTCTTGGGCTCCATGATAACTGCAGATGGTGACAGCAGCCATGAAATTAAAAGACGCCTTCTTCTTGGGAGGAAAGTGACGACAAACCTCGACAGTATCTTAAAAAGCAGAGACATCACCTTGCCAACAAAGTCCGCATAGTCAAAGCTATGGTTTTTTCCTGTAGTGATGTACGGAAGTGAGAGCTGGACCATAAAGAAAGCTGACCGCCAAAGAATTGATGCTTTTGAACTGTGGTGCTGGAGGAGACTCTTGAGAGTCCCCTGGACTGCAAGGAGAAAAAAACTATCCATTTTGAAGGAAATCAACCCTGAGTGTTCACTGGAAGGACAGATCCTGAAACTGAGGCTCCAATACTTTGGCTATCTCATGAGAAGAGAAGACTCCCTGGAAAAGACCCTGATGTTAGGAAAGTGTGACGGCAAGAGAAGGGGACGACCGAGGATGAGATGGTTGGACAGTGTCATCGAAGTGACCAACATGAATTTGGCCCAGCTCCGGGAGGCGAGGACAGGAGGGCCTGGCGTGCTCTGGTCCATGGGGTCACGAAGAGTCGGACACGACTAAACGACTAAACAACAACAACAAAGTATTGCATTCCCCCTGCCCCCAACTAGGTGTTGCACTCCATGCTGGCCAGAGACTCTGGGTATTGTAGTCTTTGTGAGGAGAACATAATCCTGTTTCGTGGTCTCTTTTATTTGGGATATAGCACACTGCATATTTTTTAGGCATAATATCTAGTCCAGGAATGATGAGTTGCCCAGTACTTCTATACGACTCTAAGACTGTGCTGCTCTAAGCTATTACCTAGAAATATGTAACACTGAATCTAGTGGACCGTCCTCCAGAATAGACATAAAGGGTTCTGCAGTAAGAAGGGCCTGTACCGTGGCAATTTCCTCTTTATTCATCATTCATGGAATCTTGTCAAGTTTTTAGTTTTGAGTTAATCATCATCATCATCATCATCATCATCATCATCATCATCATCATCAACAACAACAACAACAACAACAACAACAACAACAACAACAACAACAACAACAGATAACCTGAAAGGTTTTTTTTGTTAAAACTTGTATGTATCTGTTACATAATACCAGTCAATGTTTTTTATAATTTTGACTGTGCCTGGAGTTTTTGAACAACAACAACAACAATAATAATAATAATAATAATAATAATAATAATAATAAAGGAGAAGGAGAAGGAGAAGTGGAAGTAATTCCAACTATGACGAGCCTTTCCAGGCTCTTCTAGGCATAGAGAAGTGGCTTAGTGTTTCTTCTTCCGGTGACACTCCGGGACTGTATAGCTTGCCCAGGACCACAGAGGCAGCTCTTTGCCCCCCACAAGAGACAGTGGGTAGCCAGGGCTCTATCTCATTGAGGTATCTAGCTGAACATGGTACATATCTTTCTGCTTTTTATAATACCCACTGGTGGCAAATGGTTGGTCACCCACAATTCTGTGACTAATGGCTGCAGTCACATTGTGGAAAACCTTGCCTATTATGTGCAGCATGTGTGCACACTGCCCAACTGCTTCCAACAAACAAACATTGTGGTTTGTTTGTTGTGTTTCCAAACACTAGTGCTTTCCCTTCTCTGGTCTGTTTTCCCCCCAAATAAACCAGAATAAGAATTCAAAAACAGAGAAGAGAGAGATAAGGAAGAACTCAGTGGTTTGTTTTAGGCTGTGCAGCAAGTAAGGAGGCAGAGTTTCCATGATTCCTTGGCTTATTATGCCAAGCCCTTGTCGCCAAGATGAAACTCAGTCTCTTGTTTGTGAATCAGAGTGCTAGCCCATGCTGGTAAGGTTGGCTGAAAAATGAATGAAGGAGATACGTAGTTTATAACAATACTCACTTCAAAATCATCAGCTGGGGACTGAAGCAATTTCCAAAATTATGTTTAAGAGCCTGACTCAACTGTGGGAAGACGGCAGCTAGGACAAACAGAATTGTTTTGCAGAATGGGCTGGGCTGACCTGGGCGGAGCTTGCCATGACATTTTGCAACAAAAAAATATATATAAACTAGTAATTAGAGCAGTTAACAAACAAGGCATTTATTCACAATAAAGGGGTGGGGAATGGGTGGGAAGCTTCTACCTCCTCCAGAAGCAGTTCCTAGAAATGTGACTTTCTAGAACTGCAGAAGCAACAAGCTAGTAGTCCCATGTCCCTTAAAGCTTCAGAAGCACATCTGGTAGAATTATCACCATAGTTCTTCTGCTAGTACTACTCAGTTAAAAATTGGAAACAGTGACTCTGGTAGGGAATTGTGGAATTCAGTAAAAGGGTTAAGATAGTTGCAGTAGAGAAAGCTTTGAACTTTTCTTCAAAACCTTTTTAAAAAAACCAAATACCCTACCCCATCCCCTAGCTGTTCAATGTGTTGGCGATATTCTGTCCCAGGCCTTCTTTTCCTCAGAAACCGTTCACCTTATGAGTGGTAATGGAAACCTTTTTTCACAGGCTTTAATTACAGCAGCCATCCCAAGTGCAATCCAGTAATTGTTTCTTGATTGGCCTGATTGTATTTTCCCCCCACCATAAAGCAACATGAGAGAGAAAACAGGATTCTCTGACAATGACTTTCTTGTGTTTCCAATTCTGAACTTATTAGACCTTAAAAGTGGTCTCACAGGATTTGGAAGTTTTTTGCCTTGAAATACTATCTGATGACTGGGCCTGGGGATATCCGGGAAAGAGTTTCTACCTTTTACCAAAAGACAAGCAGAAAGTAAAAGAATTCACCATCTTTTGAGACTGGGTTTTGATGCAACTCCTTGTTATATACAAGAAAGACATTAATGCACCTGATTGAAATCAATGGAACTTGAAATATGGTTAGGACTGGGGCATAAATATATACTGGTTCCTTGGTCCATAACTAAGTAACTTTATTTTTAAGTGTATGAACTGTAGTACAATTCTGCAACTTAATTGGAACCTCTAGAATTCTATAATTTATACCAGCTGATTTTCACTTTGAGTTCTTCCTCCCTCTTTTTTTAATTTGAGTAACTAGAAGATATATGAGGGTGTGACCAATTCAGCAGAATTTCCCAGGTATTAATATAGTTTGAGTGACAGCTTCACATGCTGAAAGGGAAATAAATAAACTTAAACCATCTGCATTGCATTATTAGACCACAAATGTGATTTATGCCATTAATTGGTTACGGAAACCAGACTTGTGAATTTTTTTTTAAAAAAACACTTGTGCATGTTAATAACTTTTTCATGCTTCAGAGCTAATTCTTTTTAAGGAAGATCCTATATGTAGTGTTCTTCTTACATTAGGACTTTATTCTTAAATATACACTGCTTTGGTCCAAGAGTATCCCAAAAGGTGTGTTTGTTTCATAGTATTATTTTACAATTATTAACCAATATTTGAGTCATGCTGGGATTAGAATGAGTTGAGAAGATTCCTAGTTATCCGAGTTACTAGGACAGTTCATGTAGGAGTTGAATGTCAGTAGCAAATACTATGAACAACGGTGCATACTTATTAACTAAGGAATGTGATTGATTAACTGTTGTTTTTTAATTTGGGAGGAGAAAGGGGCTACCTACAAATACAATGCATCCAAACATATTCTGTCTCTCTCGCTCTCAAATTTTGGATCTGTCTCCACTGTTGTGATGTTCTGATAAGTCACCCCTGACTTATGGTTGAATTATTGACCCCCCCCCCAAAAAAAGGTGCTAGCATTATCAGCCCTATTCAGGTCTTGCACACTAAAGGCTGTGGCTTCTTTTATAGAGCAAATCTGTCTCATTTTTGGTCTTCTTCTTTTCCTTCTGTCTTTAACCCTTGCCAGCACGACTGTCTTTTCCATATAGTCTTCTCATGGCATTTGCCAAATATGATCAGAGTAGAGGTTTGATTCGGTCTAGCACCAGCTTATTTGCCCTTCTGGATATCCTTGGTATATCCAGTATATCTTGTCCCTCTGCCCTCTATTTCCTCCAGAGGGAGGAATTGCTAGAATCTAGGTGAATGTTTATACAGTATAAGTTTGGAGCTGTAACTCAGAGCAGCACCCATAATAGAGAGGTCCTGATCAAATTCCTAGCTGCATGCTGAGTCACACAGCCAGTGAGCCACAAAGAATTCAATCAGGGGCTTGTTAATTAGTGGCTATTCACACCTCTATGTGCGAGTGCTTAAGCAAATAGTCACTTGGAGCCTAGCCAATCTTTGAATTTGTATTGTTCTTGAATAGTGCTTCTTATTTTAATCATAGCCATGCTGCTGGGGGAACTTCTGTGAAGATGCAATTTGGAAGATATTCATTTTATAGACTAGGGCACTGAACAGTCAATTTTTGTTTGTCCAGATCCTTCCTTGGCTCCAATGGGCTTCTTACTGAAGGTAAATAACAGAAAGTAGCCATGTGATCCATTTGGAGAAGCAAAATAGCATCAGAATTCTTTGTTAAGAAAAATAAGAACTGACCTAATGTGTAGACCTTGTGCTTGATACCATAAGCAGGAAATTTGCTTTTGCTTTAGCATGGAAGATGGCTGAGTTGTGTTGGATATTCCAGTAGTGAAATTTGCTGTTTGTGGCTTGATGCAAAGCCTATAAAGATGGTTGTTGTGGGTTTTTCGGGCTCTTTGGCCATGTTCTGAAGGTCATTCTTCCTAACGTTTCGCCAGTCTCTGTGGCCATGGGCATCTTCAGAGGACAGCACTCTGTGCTGTGGTGCTGTCCTCTGAAGATGCCGGCCACAGAGACTGGCAAAATGTTAGGAAGAACAACCTTCAGAACATGGCCAAAGAGCCCGAAAAACCCACAACAATTCATTAGTTCCCGGCCATGAAAGCCTTCGCGAATACCTATAAAGATGGGTTTAGGCATTTTTCACACCTTGAATAACTACTTTTTGATCCAAGCATATTTTTCCTTAGGTCGCAGGAATTGCTGGGTAGTTCAGTGGTTTAGGTTTCTGGCGGTGAAGCCCCAGTTTGGGAGTTCATTTCCCCACTGTGGCTCCTTGACAGGGGCTGGACCATAGGATCCATCCCAGCTCTGCAGTTCTAAGATGACGATGATAATGATATTATGACTAATTTATATTTTTATTTTACTCAGATCTAGCTGGGGGCAGGGGGTTAGAAACAGAGGCACAAAGGTAGAAACAGAAACGGAAGTACTTCAGTCCTCTGAGGACCAAGGAAGAAAGACTATATACCTGCCATTGAAAGGTATTAGTCATTGGCTATTCATGCACAGGTTGTGATTTCATAGAATTTTAAAGCAGGGCTGGGGAACCTATGACTCTCAAGATATTGTTGGACTCAGATTCCTATCAGTCCCAGCCAACCTGCAAATGATGATTGATCTTGCAAATAGTAGTGCATCTGTATCTGAAACTGGAAGAAACTGAAATATAAGGGAGGAGATAATGCATGCAAACAGAGAAAAATAATTATGCGGTATGTTACGCTTTTAAGTTCTATGGGGATGTTTACTTCTTAGACATAGTATCTATTGATGAACCTTGCAAACGCAATTTCACAAAATGAGACTCTTCTTATTCACAGTTATATAACTTGACCTTCTCTATTTTTCACAGGGTGAAGAAACCAAAGCACTGACTCTTGTCCTTCATCGGGATTCTGGATCTCTTGGATTTAATATAATTGGTGGCCGCCCATGTATGGTATGTCAGTCACTGAAGTAGACTTTGTATTAGTATTTGATACAAAACAGATTGAGCTAAATCTAGCTGATAGTCCCATCTCTTGTAGACTTATTGAATCAGTGGGAATCGTGAAAGTCAGCTCTTAAATAAGCCACAGTTTCAGTGTGTTTACTCTGGTTGGGACCAACAATTGGATTCACACTGCTTGCAGGATAAAGAGTAACAGCTGTTTGTGTCTTGAATACAGACATGTAAAGGGGTAAGCTCTATGGATAACAGTGGGCGTTATCCTGAGTAAACTCACTGACCATGGACTGCACATGGATATTTTGTTCTAAAATGTGTTATGTCCATACACAGATTAGATGGGCTAAGTTCATCAAATGAAGATGGTCTCATACCAGGTGAGTCTTGGCATGTGATTATAGACAACACAGGGAGAAATATGATCTCATCAGTAACAGTGTGTAGATGGAAAGGGTAGATGGGGAGGTAAGAAGCCTCTTGAGTCCCTCCCTGCATATCTTTGTATTTCAGGCTCCATCCCTCTCTCCTGTTTTCCGTGGTGGCATTGCTGGTCTCTTTGGAGCTAAGTAGGAATGTTCTTTTGTGTGTCTAGACTGACTGCAGGCGCTGGGTCTTTTTGCTTGCTTTGTGCTGGTGAAATCAGTTCAGGGTATTACCTTTCAGGGTATTCTTCCCCCACCCCCATTATTCATTGTGGTATTTTAAAAACAATTAATTGTTTTTATTCGTTAGTTTTAAGCAGCAGCTATTGTGTTGCTTGTTGGTTTTAGGAAACCAACAACAACAACAAGGCTTTCTTTTCAAGCAGGCCTTTAAGCAATAAGTGGTAAGTGTCTAGGGAACACTCTAGTTTTGAAATTTAGTTATTTTCAAGTGTGGTTTTTTTTTTTTTTTTGAATGTATTAAAATTGTCTTTAAGCTTGACCAATGTTTAATTGTTTTTAAATGTCTATATCATTTTGTATGGTATTGTAAGTTTACTATTGTATGGTTTTAATTTTTGTGAGTCAGCTTGTGTTTCCTACGGAGAGAAAAGTGGAATATAAAATAAACAAAAATAAAATTTAAAAGAAGGTATTGATAAAAGAATGGGGTAGAGCTGGAAAAATATCTGTGAAGAAGACCTTTAAAAGTAACTAGGAAAGTAACAAGAAAATATTGACTATAGTACCACTTTAAAGCAATTTTATTCCTGTTTGGTATATTAGTTTTGAGATGCAACTTCGTTAAGACCTTGTTGCCAAAAAAGATAAGAAATTTAATTGTACTTTCAAAGTACGCAATTAGAGTGTCTGGTGTTTATCTTTATGTTGTCATATTTGGCTTGGCAGTTAGTAACAGGACTTCAGGTAGATTACAAAATGGAGTTTTTTGAAGCAATTTGGCAGTGAAATGATCCTGGAGTTTTCCTCTTCATTCCTGTGTGCATGCAGGATAGGGACCACCTTCAGGGTTAGTATGACGAATCTGTTTGGAGTTGTGGATGACACAGGAAGGTGCCATTTTGAATTCATGGGATGTAGAGACAGTTTAAATGAACATGGTTCTAACTTTATTACATTTAATTGTGCCTTTCTTTTTTCTGTGATTCACAAATGTTCTTCTTTTCTGCGTTGTGACTTTCCATCTATCTCACAGTGTGTTGCAATGATATGTGGATGCTTATTTGCTGATTCAAGAATTAACTAGTTTGCCAACCTCTGATATGCCCCTTTTGAACTTAGATTTTACAACAGCATGCCTTCATATTATGTTTGTGAAAGGGTTTTTGCTAGTGCTCCTGGTGGACCATTGGCTGCACCCCAGACACCAAAGCAAGAATTTAAGGTCCAGCTAAAGCTGCATCTGAGCTGGGCTTGGGATGGGACATTCTGGCCCTAGAGAGGAAGGAGGTTGTGGCTAAAGAGAAACACCTGGAGGAGAGGAAGGATCCTGTCCTCCAGCTGGGGAGGGGCCATAAGACAGGTGCTGGAGAAGGTCATTGGGGACATGACAGAGGGTGAGAAAATGAGGGAGGAGAATCTTCAAACCCCATGGAGGAGGGGGCCTGATGTGATGCAAGGAGGAGGTCAGTAAGTCCTTCAGTGTAGAGGGGTCTCCAAGCCCGAGGGGGACTGGGACTACATTTACCATGAGGGCCCTGGATCGGGCCCTGCTCAGTTCCATGTACCTGAGGGATTTCACCCAACCTGCTACTCCTGGCTTCAATGCCAATGTCTGCATCGCCAACAAGCAGCAGATCTCGCAGGCCCAATGTCTATCCAGAAGCAACACTGGAGGCAAAAAGCCATCAGGAATGCCAGCAGTGCCTCTTGCAATAACAGTCGCTTCCCTCACCTCAGAACCCAACACTGGCAAACCAGAGTCCTGCCTTAAGGAGGGCATAAAAGCCAACCCTTCTCAGGGCACCTACGTTCAATCTTCCACCACAAAATGACTCCAGGAACTCACAGGTCCAGTGGGGCTAAGATCAGATTGAGACTGTGCAGGGGCAAACACTCTTAACTTGGCCCTGAGCCAAAGGGGGAAGGAGTGCTGTGAACTCCTACAGTTGTTGATTGTCTTTTCCCGGATGCAATAAACCCTGTTGAACTTAATCCGGATTCTGTGGAGTTTATGGATATGGAGGAGGAGTTGCCCGCTGATCCTACCAGGGGCAGAGGGGCTCGCCTATCTTTAACTGAAAGTACGGTGATTGGTAATTTCTTAGGTTTTTAAGGCCTGGAAAAATAGTTCAAATTCCTAAGCAGTAGCATGAAATGTTCATTTTTGTATTTATTAAGATACTCTTCCCTTTCATTGTAATAGGAATACTCAGGTAAGTGGATTTTAAAAATACTGTACATAACTTTAAGGAGACAGAATCACATTTGTTACATTCCATGTCTGCAAAACCATATAAAATGTAAATAATTTTAAACAACCGCAATCTTTTTTGTTTAAAGGCATCTGCATGACTAGATATGAGGAATTTTTCTGTCTCTGTTTAATGAGACATGGGATAAGATACCGCTTAGCTTGGAACTCCATGATGTTCAAACTGTTGTTTTGCTTCAGCCTCCTATAGCATGAAAAATAACAAAATACTTCATTTTGTTTTTTTTTTTTAAATTGTGGCCATGCCATCTGAAGAACCCAACCCCCTATGCTGCCTGATATATAAAATTAATTATTTGTGTTCTGCAATGTCAGTTCTAACTTATGGTGACTCTTTCCACGATTTTCTAAGTATGGTACAGAGTACACAGAAATTTCTTACCATTTCCTTCTTCTGTGGGTCTTCTGTAAGCAGGTAGCTTTGCCCAAAGCCATGCACTCAGGTATTTGTCCTTGTAGTCATGGTTGGTAGTCAAACTCCTAAACCAGGTTCTTCAACTTAGCGAGCTTGCCCAGGTTCTTCATCTCTAAAGAAGATGCCAAGCTGGATGGACAATGCACTTGAATTAAAGCATTTCTTTGTGGTTAAGAACATTTTAAAGACAGTGCTGTGGAATCTCACTGTTGGTTTTTAATCACCTTTGAACTGCAGATCTAGAAAAGACCCTATAGATCATCAAGTCCAGCTCTTCTCAAGGAAGCAATTGAACTTCCAACCTCTGGCTCCGCAACCAGAGACCTAAGCAGTTCTTAGAAGTCCTTAGAATGTTGTTTGCTCCATGCCCGAAAGTAACTTGTTTGCCTTATCTCATTTGTTGATAGAGATAATATTAGGAGTCACTGAGGAAGCTACTCATTGCATAGCCAGATGAAGATATGGACGGGTGAACTGGCTTAAGCATAATGAAGGAGACTTAAGTAGAATTATCTTACTGGCCCAAGATTATTTTTTTTTCTGGGACTGCGCTACCCAGTATGAATTACTTCTCTCTGCATATGACAATGAGTTTAATATGCAGATGTTGCAGTGCACAACTGCCATGTTGTAAGAAAACAGAAATAAGTCTGATTTTCTCCTGCTTTACTTTTTTTTGTTGCTCAGAGATGGGGCAGCCTAAGCTCTCTCACGCTTTGAAGTGGGAAGAGAATGACTGCCCTACTTCCTCTTCCTGTTTCCTCTGCCATTGTTGCTACCTTCTCCCTCCCCTTCCTTCCCTGTGGGCTCCACTGAACTGTTTTTCCCAGTACCATCATGGCCCCCATCATCTGTTTGCACATTGCCTCTTCCTCCTCTCTTACCTGTCCTAGGGGCAGCTGTGGAAGGGCTTTGTGGAGAGCAGTACTGAGCATACTGCCTGTACAGAGACAGCTGCTTTCTTACTGTGGTGCTGAAGACCTGTGCCTGTAATTTCAGCCACGGCACGTCGAACAGTCCACGAAAAGTTATTAGTAGACATAGGCACTTCATATTCATGTCCCTGAGGATACAAGTATGTAGCGTGGTACCACAGGCATCACGTAGGTCCATTCCCTCCCCCAAGAACCAGATGGTTCATTTACGAGTTGCCACACAGCATGCATGTCTGTCATCATCTACATCACGTGGAAGTAGCCTGGCCAGTGTTTCCCCACCTCCCTGCACAGCCAGCTGCTCAACCGCTGAGCGGGGAGACTCTTCATCCCGCCTCTTTGCCAGGGTGGTTGGCTGCATGGGGAAGCGGGGAAGCGCTGGCCAGACTAGTTCCATAATCAATGTGATGTGGATGATAACGGACATGTGTGCCACATAGCGACCAGTAATTGGACTGATCAGTTCTGGGGGGGAAGAGAATGGGCCTCTGTGGTGTTGCACTTCATATTTGTATCCCCAGGAACATGAATGCAAAGTGCCCATGTCTAGTGGCTAGCGCTGAGCCCAGGAGGGAGGAAAAACAACAACAGAGAATTCCATAGTGCAGGGGACATGTTGAATTCTTCTTTCTTGGTAGAGTGCCACCCAATATGACTGTTTCACTTTTCTTAATGGCCAGGCAGACTGTAAGCTGAGAGTTGTGATTTCAGAAGTGCTGGCCTATGAGAAAATCTCTTTAATCCCACTTTTCAAATGACTTCTGCAACTGCGCATAACCATTGTTTTACCTCCCATTTTGGCTGATCCGTAGTCACTACATCCTCTCTGTTGTGCATTGTTGCTTTGACTGTGTGTTTCGTATTGTTTGTGTTTACCATTTGTCAGAGTGGAATTTGTTTGTTCCTTTTTAATATTTCTATACCTGGTGTTGTTAGCTTTAAATATTGGCTATTAATGATGTCAGCCTTGTTTGTATACTCTTTGTTTTTAAATTTAAATATTGTCTTTCAATGATGGAAGCCACCTTGGGTCCTTTTTAAGGAGAAAGGTGAGGTGAAACAAAGAGAAAGAAAGAAAGAAATGCACACCTAGCTGGTTAGAGATCCTATTTTGCATAGGTAAAAACAAAATAAAAGTAAAGAATAATTTAAAAAAAGAACAAAGAAAAGGGGGGAAAAGTGGTGGCACCTTATAGAGTGTTACATTTTTTTAAAGCAAACTTTCGTGGACAAGTCCATGTCTGCTTCAGGTGCTTTGTTGTTTTCATGTTGACATCACTATCGCAGATGTAGCCCATTTAGAGTGAGGGCAACATTCACCTGTGTTGGATACAGAGACAATTTCCCCCTTTTTATTATCTGGAACATCCAAAGCAGCTCTTGGAATGGTGTGAAGATTATCGCCACCCTGTCTCTAGCTGCATTTGGCATTTTCCTGCCAAGGATTTGGGCGCACTACATCACTGTGGTGCTAGACAGTGTTGTTAGTAAGCATCCATATGGTATTTGGTGTTTCACTTGTGAACAAGGCCACGGCTTCAGCCTGCTTCTATCTTGACCAGTGTTTGCTCTGTTTCTGTTTTCTCTTCTTGCAGGACAATCAAGACGGCCCCTCTAGTGAAGGAATTTTTGTCTCTAAAGTAGCAGACAGTGGGCCTGCTGCCAAAGAAGGAGGACTGCAGATTCATGACAGAATTATTGAAGTAAGGACACTTGCTCTGATTTCTTCTTAGTGATCAGAGTTCTTTCTCTTTTGTATTCAAGCAGAATACCCATCTCCCATTTGGGAGCGCTGTGACTTGGGTAGCAGGAAACTAGAAGACTGGGCAGCTAAACTAGGCTTCATTTGCTCCACTGCTGACCTTCCTGGTTTTAGGTATAGTTGTTATCTAAATATAGAAACCAGATTATGGAAGGTATGTGCTGGTCCTGGCATTTTGAGGAGCTCGAATCTACTTGGTATGCTGCAGTTATTTCTTGCTGAAGCTGTTGGAGACGTGCAAGTTATTTAGTTAAAACCATATGTGAAAGCAAAGTATCTGTTATGAGAACTGGGACTTTATTTAGCCTGGTTTCTAAGGCTTTTTTTTTCAAGAGGACCAAAATGTTTTGAACAGATGATAAAGGACAGAAGCCTCTGTTAAGCGAGCCTTAAACTGTGTTGAGATGAGCCTTCCTCGGAAATGTCTTGAAGTTTC
Source organism: Pogona vitticeps (assembly GCF_051106095.1). Classification (NCBI taxonomy): domain Eukaryota; kingdom Metazoa; phylum Chordata; class Lepidosauria; order Squamata; family Agamidae; genus Pogona; species Pogona vitticeps. Next base: position 47,986,852 of record NC_135784.1, on the reverse strand, counting down.
TGTGCCCTCTCTTTAAGTCTTGGGGTTCTTCTCATTTTTCGAACCTTTTGGCGATTTGAAAAAGTAGTTCCTGTTGTTGAATTCTTTTGCTTAAGATGAATTGTTAAGATTTTCTTTTCTTAAAAAAAAAGAGTTAAGGAGAAAGTTTGATTTATGGAACGGAAAGCAGTTAATTGCAAGCTGCATTCCACAGTTGGCTATCCTGGAGTTAGAATCTGTTCACTTTCTTTAATTGTTGCAGAAGTGGGACAGTTAAGGGAACTATTGTTCAAAAAAGTGAAAGATAGAAAAAGGAAAAAAAAAGGTAAATGCGGTTTTCCTTGCCAAAGATAGCAAGGAACAGCCAGTTTTTCTCTAAGACATGGAATTCCTTTGCTCTTATGTTTTTGCAAATGAGCAATAAACAGCTGTTAAGGATTTTCTGTTAGCAAAGAGCAATACGTATTTGCTATTTTCTGCATGGGTAAATTAAATTGCATTCACAATTTGTATGCAGGACAAAATATTAAGGAGAACAGTTTGTGCTTGAAAACCTATATAAAGATTCAAACAGAGTGGAGGAGAGAAAATATTTTTTAAAAAACCCCTGCCATTTAAAGTTTTAATAAACTATGAAGCAGGATGTCTGTGGGGAGGACTAGATTAGAGGGCATTCAGGCAGTCCTTTTTATCCTGACCTTGACTGAACTGCAGAACATCAGTTTTAGCACTCCTGCTTGTCCATTAAAGCAGCAAATTTACTATTGCATCATAGTTTTAAAGCTTGTCATAAATGAATATACTACCTGTGAACATCCTGTTACATTATGCCCCAAGTAGCAGGGTAGTGGGACAGGAGTGTACCCTGCTTAGAAATGGTTGTTGGAGAGCAAACAAACAAATAAGACATCACCCTGCAGCTTGCAAAGGTGTCTTCATATATCTTCCCAAGGGCACCGCTAATGAGTATTTTGGTGATCATGCCCTAAGACATACAGCGCCCGTGAAATGTATGACCATAACCTGAACCAAGAGTAGATGTGTGATATTGAGATAGCAGAATTAGATTTGTGGTTAAGTGCAGAAAAATGTTGAGGAACAGTACCCCAGGGGAAATAAAGCTGGACATTTTCCTAGAAACATCATTGATTTCCGATGGGCGCCCAACTTGTGCAAATCTTCCAGCTTCAAAGGCTCCTGATGCCTGTGTAAGTTGTCTTCAGTGTGTTGTGATAGCCTAAGAGGAGGGAGGCTAGTGATAGTTGAACGTTTGAACCATGTTTTATCTTTTTTAATGTTGAAACACATTAATGCTATCTGGACTCCCTCACACAATCCTGTCTAATGTTGGAGGTGAAGATATATTTCAAAGGTGACCTTGCTCAGCCGGAAAAAGAATGTGGAGCTGACAAATAGTGATGTCACTGTAGTTATTAATCAGTGGACAAGAGTGTCTTCCTTCAGCAATTCAAACATATTGCTTTATATTTATGAACCCAAGCCAATTCTTTTATCACCCTGACTAAGTAGCTAGGAGGAGAGCAGTCTGCCGGATAGGAAAGCAATACAGATTGCTATCTTTCAAACAGAAGGTTGCAACATAATTTGCTTGGTGCTGCTGTTCAGCAATGTCTATTAACTTGGGTTCTGTGGAATGAATGGAGTACTGTATGTGCATCTGCAGTTTCTGATGTGTAGTTGCTGAGATCTATGATTATGCCTGTGGATTTTGCTTTGCCCTGGGAAAGGGTGGGCCTTCAGATCCTGTTGGATCTCAGTTCCCAGTGTTCTGTGGTGATTCAGAGTCCAGTAACATCTGAAGAGACTCACTTTGCACTCCTGTACTGGGCCATGTAAAAGGACACACAGCAACTTACTTCAGAAAAGAGGTTCTCTGTTGAAGTTCTAGTCATTTACCAAAAAGGACCAAAGCCGGTGTGTCCCAGAACTCCTGATTTGGGGTCTTGACAGAAAATAGCATCATGTGAGTAATTCAGATTGATGCTCATGTGTTGATGGAGAGAGATACTATCTCACAGATCAAATAAATGTATGTGTCATTATTTAAATTAAGATTATGGACAATGCATTTGTACATGCAATGTAAAAGAAGAAGAATTAAAGATTCTTGTATTCGTCGGAACTGCATCCTAAGTAGTAATCAAAATTTCCTGACTTTAGGAGAAGTGAATGCGTACATTTTGAAATCATTGTTTCTTGATGTTGTGAGCATGGTTATGCTTTTGTCATCACAAAATGTATAGTGATTTTAGGATGGTAATTAGGAGTTTGTAAGCTAAATATCCAACAATTCACTTCTTACATAAGCAAAACAGAATCTACTGATACACAGGCCAAAGAATAAATCATAAGGGATGTAATTAAAATGACTTAGAAGAAACATAGTGGCCTACAAAGTATAAGGTTTGAAAATATATTTGTGTTATGGGCTCACCCGAACAGTGGTAATCATTCTGGGTTAGTTCTGGTATCTGTTGGTTGCAGATTTAAATAGATCATCCTTCCATTTGTGCCCACATAGGGTCAAACATATTCAAGCAAGTAGGGTCTGTCCACATTGCCTATAAGCATCTGTCCACACTGTTTGACTTTCTTTGCCTCATGACACTGGTACTACATTCTAGTCTACCATTCTAGTGTTTACACTATGCAGGGTTGAAACCAGAACTGCTCAACATCAGGTTTTTAAATTAATATTTAAAAAAATAATGTAAAACGGATTTTTAAAAAAAATTAAATTGGAATTTTTTAAATTAAAATCAATTTTCTTTTAAAGAAATGCTTTTGAAGGAAAAATCTATTTAAAGATAATTTTCTATTTAAGATACATTGTAGCTCAAAGGTTATTCAGCATGAAATAGAACTTAATGTATTCGCGAAGGCTTCCATGGCCGGGATCTAATGGTTGTTGTGGGTTTTTCGGGCTCTTTGGCCGTGTTCTGAAGTTTGTTCTTCTTAACGTTTCGCCAGTCTCTGTGGCCGGCATCTTCAAAGGATAGCACTCTGAAGATGCCGGCCACAGAGACTGGCGAAACGTTAAGAAGAACAAACTTCAGAACATGGCCAAAGAGTCCGAAAAACCCACAACAACCAAATAGAACTCTTAATTATATAGCATGAAGCTGTATATTCATGTAATATTTATATGTTTAGTAAACCAATTAATCCATGTTATCCAGGTTGAGATAACATGCACTTTTAAAAATAGCATAAGATGAACAAAGTTCAGGAAAATGCCTTCATCCTATTGTTCTGCAAATAAACATGCAAACAATGAATACATTGATGTTTAAGCGATTACAAGAATATTTATGCAATATAATGTTATGGTTTTATTTAAATAAAACAGTTTAAGTAGTTCTGTTCTAATATAGCTGTTTTACTAATCCAACAGGTTATTATTCTAAATATGAAATCTTCATCTGGTTGCAAATATTAAAGATTATAACTATCAGCAAGAACAAGTGTTTATATTTAAAAATCATGATTTAAATCGAGTCTTAGTTAGCATTTGGGCTTTTTTTATATTGCTGCTGGGTGATGGTTGTTTGTCTTTGCTCTCATCTGCTCCATTGCAGAATTACTCATGTGGACCCCAGTGTTGCCTTGTTCTGTGCTGGTACATGTATTTTGTCGTCTGTATCATTTGATGATGCTGATACATGTACTGCGTAGTATGTAGCGTTTGAGGATGTTTCCATAGGGATGCCTTTCTGCTGGCTGGTCTCTAACGTTCATACCTTGTTGAGTGGGTAAAACGAGGAAGGGAAGAAGAAGAAGAAAGGGAAGTAGGCAGGGAGAGGGCCATCTGTGACAACATTATGCATCCCAGTACATCTAGCAATAAATGCCCTCTACACATGTGGGTGCAAACAGAGGGATGGTCAGGGCTTGAAAAATTTCAGGATGTCTCACCAGTTAATCAGAAAATTCACCAGTCAGCATGACCAGACTATAGCCTTGCAATTTATGTTAACAAATTTAAACTAGGCACTTGTTCACTTCTATTTCTACATAACAATGCATAGAAACCCAAAATAAATATACTCTCAGACTTGGGTTGTTTTATTCCTTGTGTGTCTGTGGGGTCATCAAGCTTGTATTTTGAATGCCTTTCTTTTGAATGTCTCCAGCAAAAAAACCCAAACAAACAAACTGAAAGCAAAAGTGCCTAGCCTCTTAAGGAGCCACAGTTCCCTCCCACCCCAGGATGTGCCTTCATTGGGTTGAAATAGGGAGCAGGGAATCACCATATTCTCCAGCATGGGACTACTCTACATTCTCCTGCATAGCTATATATCTTTGTGCCGCTTGAACTCTCTTTTCGTGAGAAGAGGGCTGTTTGCAATGGGAGGGAGGAGGGGAGGACTGCAAGATCATTGAGAGGGGGGCGGAGGGGAAGGAGGCAGGCAGGGAGGGAGCTGTGGCATTTTTTCACACATTACAGATGAGTGGACGAGTGCATTTTTCAAGCCTTGGGATGATCTATTCAAATCTGCAACAAGAACCAGAACTAACCAAGGATGACAACACTGTGTGGATGAGCCCACAGCTGACTAAAACCTGGGGGTTTACAGTTCTTCAGGTGGCCACTGTTACATAACAGCACTGATGTTACCTGTCTGTCATGGGTTTGGAGGGAAAGTTCCATCCTATGGGGAGTGGAAGGCGGGACATCAGGAGGAGGGGCTGTACTGTATAAATATGTGATGCCTGTGTGGTGAAGAGGAGATGCTGAGACAGACACTGTGAGACACTGGGTTGGGACGAAGCAGCAGCTGGGGAAGAAGAAGCTGTTGTGGGAGTCTGGGTGTCTGACAGGGTACTACTGTGTGTCAGAGTACCAGCCTGAAAGGTTCAGGGGTCTGTTGGTTAGCCAGAACTGATGGGTTCAGGGTCTGTGCTTTAAGTTAAAGGTTCTAGGTGAACCAAACTGTATGCTTGTGTGTGTGAGAATAAGCCACGTTACTTTATTTTATTCACCTGATTGTTTTATTTACCCTGTTTGTATTTAAAATAAACCTTATTCTTTTATTGTTTAAAAATCCATCCCTGGTCTGTGTGACTTATTATAGGGAATGGTTGGTGGCAGCTTAGTAACTGTGTGATAGATCCCAGTAGGTCTGGGTTTGTCACATTGATTGGTGTCCAGCGTGTGGGATACGACTGGTCCAGTTGTCCAGCGGTCCAGCAAAGCCTTGGCAAGTGTGCCCAGAGCAAGGGGGGTCTAGTCAGGGACAGTCTGAGGCGCGTAGGTAATCTTCTAGGTGTACCTCACGGGGAGGTGCGCTAGTAGAAGAACGTGCCAACTGGGGAGACTTAGATTAAGGTGCTCTGAGGCAGCCTAGTTTTGGCGGGAAAAAGCTGAGGCAAATCTGCGTAGCAACAGTGAGCTAGCTTGCCAGCTGAGAGGCCCAGCAGAGGGGGGTAGGCTCTGACTCGATACTGTTGCAATTTAAGTGCTGAAGAACAGCAGCAATCTCTGGGGAGAGCTGGTTCTGAGGAAAAAAGGAAAAAAGTGGTCGTTTTATTCTGGGGCTTGACTTTTTAAAGCAGCCTGTTCTGAGGGGGGATTATGCCCTTGACTCGAAGCCAGATAGCAGACATGAGTGAAGTGAAAGACCCCCAGATTGACCAAGGTTCTGAGGATGAATTTGGCTCAGTGCAAGGTGACAGCACAGGAGAGCAGGACCCAGAACTCAGAAAATTGCTCATAGCCCAACAGCATGAACTGAGGATGAGGCAATTGGAAAAAGAAGAAAGATTAGAGAGAGAGAAAATTGCTCTGGAAAAAGAAAGAATGGCGTTTGAATTAAGAAAACTGGAAATGATGAACCAGAACAATAATAACAATAGGGATTCTGAGGGAGGCCAATTGTCTAAGGCTGACCTGAAGAAATTCCCTGTGTACCACAAGGGAGATTGTCCTGAGGTGTTCTTTTCCTTAGTGGAAAGAGCGTTTGTGGACTTCTCAGTGAGGGAAACTGAGAAGATGACCATCATGCGATCTTTAATCAGTGGTAGCCTTGCTGAAGTTTATGCCGAGATGCCTGAGGAACTGATGAAAGATTTTGCAGAGTTCAAAAAACTGGTGTTTGCAAGACATGGGATAAATGCAGAGCAGCTGAGACAAAGATTCAGGTCCCTTACCAAGAAGCCAGAACAGACTTTTACCCAAGTGGGGGCCCAATTGGTGAGGCTGCTTGAGAAATGGCTATCGCAGGAGGGGACAGAGACCTATGAACAGCTTAAAGACTTGATAGCCCTGGAACAGTTCTATTCAGTTCTGCATGGGGAATTGAAATTCCAGGTGAGGGAAAGGAAACCGAAATCTGTGGCAGCAGCCGCAGAAATCGCAGATTTTATCTCCCAAATAAGAAAGCCCTTGGGTGAGGGGAAATCTGTAGGTAAACCCAAAGAAACCTACAGCAAGTACTCTCAGGGACCAGGGAAAAGCCAGCAAGGGGGAGGGGCCCATGGTGAAGGGAAGCCCTCAGGCATGAAACCAAGCCCTCAGAATTTGGAGGGAAAACCGAAACCAGAGGAGAGAGAATCCAAATACACTAGAAAATGCTATTTCTGTCAGGGAAAGGGTCATCTAATCTCAGAGTGTGAAAAATTAAAGCAGCTAAAAGGAATGGTGCCTCAGAATTCTAGTGGGACCAAGCCAAAAGCTGTGTTCTGTGTCCAGAAAGAGCAAGGCTCAGTGTCACAGAGGGAGCCTGTTGCCATGGCTACTCAGTCTGGGACAGCTGCCTCTGCTGATCAGGCTGAGGAAAATGGTCCTCTTCTGGAGGTAAAGCGCTGCTTGCTGATAAAAACAGATTCTCAGTTGTTTGAGACAGCAGGGGTGGACGTAGGAATACTTGACCGTCAGTATAGGGGGCTGCGGGACACTTGTTCCCAGGTAACCCTGTGCCATCCAGATATCATCCCTAGGGAGTTTATAATCCCAAATGAGAGCATGAAGGTGGCAGGGATTGAGGGGCAGATAATCTCTCTGCCAGTAGCAGAGGTACCTGTCAACTTTCAAGGCTGGAGGGGAGATTGGCGGATAGCGATTTCATCGACTCTGCCAGCAGCCGTGCTCGTGGGAAATGACCTGGCTGAACATGTGAAACGGGTGCTAGTGATTACACGCTCACAAGCCACCACGGGGACAGTTCAGGGGGGTAATGATGAGCCAGAGACGGAAGCAGGTGGGGGAAGTTCAGAAGCTGTGGTGGAAACCTTAACCACAGACAGCAGATTTGGACAGGAGCAAAAGGCAGACGCCACTCTCCAAAAGTGTTTTGAACAGGTGACTGACGCCCAGCTAACACCTGAGACCCCAGTGAGATTTCTGGAGAAAAAGGGGATTTTATATAGAGAAACCCTGAGGAATATCTCAAAAGGGGGAGATGGGATCAGAAGTCAGCTGGTGGTACCTGAAAAGTATCGCCCCATGATCTTACAAAGGGGGCACTCTGACATGTTTGCTGCACACTTAGGGGTCAACAAGACACAGCAGAGAATCACACAGAATTTCTACTGGCCTGACATAGGGAAGCAGATCAGGGAGTTCTGTAAACAATGTGATGTGTGTCAAAGGCAGGGGAATAACCGCGATAGGACCAAAGCAAAGTTGTGCCCTTTGCCTGTGATTGACACTCCGTTTAAATGCATAGGGGTGGATATTGTGGGACCTTTGCCCAAGGCCACAAAGAGGGGGAACAGGTTCATCCTAACAATTGTGGACCATGCCACAAGGTATCCTGAAGCCATACCCCTGACTAACATTGAAACTAACACAGTGGCCGATGCTTTGGTGGGGTATATGTCCAGGATGGGATTTGCCTCAGAGATAATCACAGATTTGGGCGCATCGTTCACATCAAAGCTCATGAAACGCTTATGGCAGATCTGTGGAATTAAGCACAAGGAAACCACTGCTTATCATCCTGAAAGCAATGGGTTAACTGAGAAGTTCAATGGGACTCTAATGCGCATGATTAGGGCTTACTTGGCAGAGAATCCAAACAATTGGGACCAGAAGCTGCAATCCCTTTTGTTTGCTTATCGATCAGTGCCACAAGCCAGTACCGGGTTTAGTCCATTTGAACTTCTATTTGGGAGACGGGTGAAAGGGCCCCTTGATTTGATCAAACAAAATTGGGAGCAGATCACCCAGGATGACCCACAAGACGTTGTGACTTACATAGACACCTTGATGAATGACCTAAAGCGAAATCTAGAGCTGGCAGCAGAAAACCTGCAAGCGCAGAAGGTCAAACAGAAAACATGGTATGACCGCAAAGCTAGAGAGAGGCACTTTGACCCGGGGGAGGAAGTGCTTTGGCTTAGGCCCTGCAGAGAGAATAAACTGCAGCTCAAATGGGCAGGACCATATAGGGTCATTTCCAAGATGTCAGACCTGAACTACCTAATAGAGCAGGAGGAGAACCAAGCAAGGAGGGTGGTTCATGTGAATGCCCTAAAACCCTACTACAGAGGGGAACAGAGGGTTTTATTCGCGATAAAAGCAGCTGAGAGTGAGGAAGCTGAATTACCCTTCTGGGAGGGTAGAGGGGAAGTAAAATACAACCCAGAGGAGGTCAATATCAGTCCTGCACTCACCCAAGACCGGCAGCAAGAACTAAACATGCTGCTTAGGAAATATCAACAGGTGTTTTCCAACAAGCCGGGGATAGTGAAGGGAGTGATGCATCGGATCCACACAGGGGATGCACCCCCGCAGGCAGTATCCCCATACCGAGTAACGGGACCCTATAGGGACAGGGTGCGGAAGGAGCTGGACGAGATGCTTAGGGAGAACATAATCGTCCCCTCTTCTAGTCCTTGGTCCTCTCCGATAGTCCTTGTGGACAAGCCTGATGGGAGCATTAGGTTTTGTGTTGATTACAGGAAATTAAACCGTGTAACCACTCCTGATGCCTACCCAATGCCCAGGCTAGACAACCTGATTGAAACCATAGGGGGTTGTCGGTTCATCTCATCGTTGGACCTGGTAAAGGGATATTGGCAATTAAGAATTGATCCCAGGGATCAAGAAAAGACTGCCTTTTGCAGCCCTTTTGGTCTCTATGAGTTTCGAGTCCTGAGCTTTGGTCTCAGAAATGCACCAGCCACATTCCAAAGGCTGATGGACCAGACCTTGGCAGGGCTCAGTGACTTTACAGTGGCCTACATTGACGACATAGGGATCTTCAGTAATACCTGGGAAGATCACCTGATACACCTGGAGTTAGTGCTGCAGAGGTTAAGTGCAGCAGGGCTAACAGTAAAGGCCAGCAAGTGTCAGCTGGGTAGCCCAGAAATAAAATACTTAGGTCACATGGTAGGGGGAGGAATGATAAAACCCCTGGAGGCCAAAATAGAAGCTGTTCGAGATTGGCCTAGACCCACCACCAAGAGAAAAGTCAAATCATTTCTTGGGTTGGTGGGCTACTACAGAAAGTTCATCCCGAGGTTTAGCGAGATTGCGGCTCCGCTGACCGATCTGACGAAGAAGAAGGCTGATGACCGCATCCCGTGGACCAGCGACTGTGAGGCGGCGTTCCAGAGGTTGAAGGAGGCGTTAATCAACTATCCTGTCCTGCGTGCTCCAGACTTCGACCGGGAGTTTATCATCTACACCGATGCGTCTAACACCGGGGTAGGAGCAGTTCTGTGCCAGGAGGATGAGAATGGTGACCAGCATCCAGTGTCCTACCTGAGTAGGAAACTTCAAAAAGGTGAGAGACATTTGGCAACCGTGGAGAAGGAGTGTTTGGCCATAGTCTACGCGATCCAGAAGGCCAAGCCTTACATCTGGGGAAGACATTTTATTCTGTGTACTGACCATTCACCATTGCAATGGTTAAAGACAATGAAAACCCACAATAGCAAACTTATGAGGTGGGCTTTGAACTTACAGGACTATGACTTTGAAGTGAAGGTGGTCAGAGGGTCAGTGAACTGTGTTGCTGACGCCTTATCAAGAAGACCTGAAGACTGAAGACGGCGAAAGAACATGGACTATATGTATATAATGAAAACAAAAAGTTAAAATGTACCTGTTTTTAAATTGGTTTGTATTAATAAAGGTAAATTGATGTACTGTATATGGTAAAATGTTTAAATGCATATTTGCTATGGTTAACTTGGAGTGTAAGTATATGTAAGTATTATATGGTATGTATAAATGTTGTTGTGTATTTTATGCAGGTTGTTTTTTTGGTGAAAAGCACTTTTAGCTTTCCCCCTACAAAACAACTTATAAAGAGGGGAGGTGTTACATAACAGCACTGATGTTACCTGTCTGTCATGGGTTTGGAGGGAAAGTTCCATCCTATGGGGAGTGGAAGGCGGGACATCAGGAGGAGGGGCTGTACTGTATAAATATGTGATGCCTGTGTGGTGAAGAGGGGATGCTGAGACAGACACTGTGAGACACTGGGTTGGGACGAAGCAGCAGCTGGGGAAGAAGAAGCTGTTGTGGGAGTCTGGGTGTCTGACAGGGTACTACTGTGTGTCAGAGTACCAGCCTGAAAGGTTCAGGGGTCTGTTGGTTAGCCAGAACTGATGGGTTCAGGGTCTGTGCTTTAAGTTAAAGGTTCTAGGTGAACCAAACTGTATGCTTGTGTGTGTGAGAATAAGCCACGTTACTTTATTTTATTCACCTGATTGTTTTATTTACCCTGTTTGTATTTAAAATAAACCTTATTCTTTTATTGTTTAAAAATCCATCCCTGGTCTGTGTGACTTATTATAGGGAATGGTTGGTGGCAGCTTAGTAACTGTGTGATAGATCCCAGTAGGTCTGGGTTTGTCACAGCCACCCCATAAGTTGGCGACACTGTAGGTCTCCTATGTGGCTTCTGTACAAAAATATTACACTATAGGATGAAAGTATTTCATCACTGTGTGTGACCATTAAACAAGTACATAGTTTCATATGAATTATAAATAATCCTGTATTATCTGGTTACTGGATTTTACCTCTATTTTAGACATGGTGACCGGTCTCCATTTAGACTTTTTCTTAGACATTTAAAAAAATTTCTAGCTGAGATATACTGTAAGTTAAAACATGCAGCCACTATTTTGGACAACTGGTGAGAATAAGCCTTTTCTGTGTAATTATCCCAAGAGTGAAGCCATCTGCAGTTTGATAGGATTGCATGCAGATGGTATAAAGGTTCAGAAAAAATATTGCAGCTGTGGATATTCTTGGATGTTGACTGGGGAATTATGGGCACTGTAGATCAGAAAAGAAACTTTTCATTTCTTGCTGTAGCACACAGTTGGATATGATATGACGGTCCTTTGGGTTCTTCCGAATTCTACAGTGCTAGAAGTCTGTGATTCCATGGCCTAACGAAAGCAAGTTTCATTTTATTTTCTGTCAGCATATTGGAGCTTAAGTAGGTGCTGACCTGAGGAAAGGAAACGTTGGCACAAACAAGGGAGGAGGAAAAAGAAGAAGGAACAGGGAGTGGAATAAGGGAGGTGGAATATAAATTATTAGAAGCCTCTGCTGTTATTGCTGTTTTGAGCACATGGTTGCTATCAATTTGATACTTTAGAAAGAGACTTCAAACCCTGATAAATAAAACAATGTCATTTATGAAGGACATGTATTTGTCTTCGCAAATGTGGTTCTTTGATCTGTTTGCTCGGAGATATGTCCTCTTAAATTAAATGGGTCTTGTACTTCAGTAAATGTGTATAGGAAATTGTTACATATGTATTATTAGAAAGTAGAGACTGACAGAATTACTTAGACTACAACTCCCAAAATGTAGTTAATAGGGACAGTGACTATTCTAGCTGAGGCATTCTCGATAGTATAGCTCAGAAAGTAAATCTCATTCCTACTACAGTGTAGCCCATAGAAGTGATATAAAACAACAGATAATAGGGATTAGATTTTACCAAGCAGGTACCACACTGGATCTCTCTGTCTCTGTGTGTCTGTCTGTCTGTCTGTCTGTCTCTCTCTCTCTCTCTCTCTGTGAAAAGTCAGATATGGTACAGAAAATTAATATAGGGTATTTTCTAGTTGTACTGAAAGATTCAGTCAATTTCCTGACAGAAATGGGACCATGATATCTGCAGTTTGCCCTCAGTTCCCTTGCATTTTTCTCTCTTCAGATACTAACCCAGAATTGTTTTTACTGCGTATGATACCCGAAGATATAGATAAGTCAAAGGAATATATAGTTATATACATTGTGATGGCAGCTAGAAATATATATGCTAGAAATTGGAAAAGCCCGACGGTACCAAAACAAGAAGATCTTATTGAAAAGATACGGGAAATAGCCGAATGGATATCTTATCAGAAGTCATGAAAGATCAACCCCTGGAAAAGGCAACAGAAAGATGGGATCTATTTAACAAGCGGACTGAATCAACAGGCAGCATCTGAATAACATATATTGAAATGAGAACTCTATCTACAAGGCAGAAAAGAGTAATTAGAATAACTTAAAATCCTGATATGGCAATAGGTATAGATTGGATATCAGTATGTTATTGTCTCCCCTCTTCTTCATCAATTCTAATTTCTTTTCCCTTTTGTCACCCCCCCATGTTAAAAAATAAAAAATTGGGGAAAATAAACAAATAATATGCCACATGTGTAAAATTTCTGTGGTGTTCTTTTGAATCTATAGAGTAACCTAACAACAGCAATCTCATGAAAATATCACAAGAAGCCCATATGTGTGACAAGATGTCACTGGCTAGCATCTTGCTGATTATTTATGCTGCTGTTGCTTGTGTTGGCATGAATTGCTGCTGGTTAACAAGTCACTGTTTGTATTCCTTACTCCAATTCAGATGACTGGTGCATGGTGAGGTCTACAAGCAGCAATTCATTAACTATTGGCAATTTGGTACTGCAGTTTACACCACTGCACTTAAACTTGTGTCAGTAACAAGTAGGATTCTGGTCATTCTTTATCACCACAGGAGTGTACTTGACTGTTTTGCAGGGTTCCCCTTTCCTCATATTATTTTAAGAGAAACTCTGTAAGATGGATTTTATTGGTAAGTACTATCTGGGCAATGATATCAAATAAGCTTTGTCACTAAGCAGAGATTTGAACTTAGGTCTCCCCTTTCCAAAATTTGCTATACTGTATTCAGGAAACAGAAAAAAAAATTATTAAGTTTTATTTTGAAGGAAAAAAAGGTTAATTCTCTCATAGAATTGAGGGAAATCTTCATACTTGTATACTTTCTAGTATGGATGATTGCACTCAAACTATTAATAGCATCTTCAGAAAGAGCAACATGTTCATATATGAGCTTAAGCTGCATGTTGAAAACTAGCAGAGGGGGAAACTGAAGAGTAATAAATCCTCCTCTCCAGTCTAAAAATACATCCTCTAAGTTGACGTACTCTTGGATGTTGCTTCAGTCTGACCTGAAGGGAAAATGAGAAAGAATGTACAAAACAAAACAAGAAAACTAGCTGCATTGTTGTGTACTTAAAGCACAATAGAGATATGATCTCATCTGTTACATGATTATACCTCAGTTTCTTTCTGATATAGAAAAGAGAATGACTCAACTTTATGAGAGGAAAGAAGAATTCCAGATAGAAAGATTAATACCTTTTTGCAGAACCAGTCATATTAAACTTGTAGATGCTAATTCCAGGTAGAATAAGTTCACTGAACCAAATGATGTGGAAGATTCAGTGAATCTTCTGTAATTGTGTGGGTCTTCTCTGGTCCTAGTTTTTGAATGTGTAAGTGAGTTAGGAGTGCCTAACATGCAAACATGTTTCATGTTCTCAGTTCGGAAGTCAAAACTACAGACAGGGCCTTTCACATATTAGCAACAGTCGGTCCCATGCTCATTTTATAGGAAATCTGCCCCTTTGTTTACACACAATGTGCAGGGGCATCCCTCTTATACCACAACTTAGGAAATCCTCTCTCATAGATGTTTTGCAGCCAGAAAAGATGTAATCAGTCCTCCACAGAACACTCAGAAAACCCTGGGATAACTACAAGTCACTTTTATGACTTGTATAAGTTTGTGGGAATGTTTCTCTCTCCATCACACACACAAACTAAATAATAGAGTAAGTTGGAAATAAAACAGCTGAACTACAATGGGAGAAGATCTAACCTGTAAGAACCAAACATTTGTGGCAAAAGGAAAGAAAAACATCTATGTTTTCAAGCCTGTTATTGTGAATTGTTCATCTATGAGGTACTGTCTTTGCTTTTGCTTGTTATAGATTATTAACAGTTGAAGGCTAGCACAAAATCCGATCACTTGTATGCTAAAAAGTCATCTCTCACTGTAGGCAAATGTGAGGGAGAGCTAAATTGATTTTTCATCGCTGCTTCATTTCCTGTGTTCAGGATGGCGTGTTGTTGTTTTTTTCCTTCTGAGGCCAAATCAGCACCATTCACACACAAGGGAGGTTGGGCCCAGGAAAAACTGGGTCAGAAAATATGCAAGACATGCATTGAGTAAGAAAGCTCTATTCTGGCTGCACTATTGAATAGGAAAACTCTGTGCTGCAGCATTTTGTTGTAGTTCACACTAGAGATGAGCACAAACCTTGGTTCGGAGGTTTGTGTCGGTTCGGACATGCAGCACCACAGAAGCAAAACATTTCCTTTTCCGTCCTCCCCGGCCAATGACCCACTCATGTTGGAGCGGTCTCCTCTCCTTCTCTTCAGCTGTTCAACCAGTCCCTGGTAGGAGCACAGCTTTGCCTTTCCTGCCTCCTTGTCCGAGTCAGCCAATGAGCCATCTGCCAAAGAGGCAAGGCAGGGAAACCCCGTGCTCCTGCTGGAGACTGTTGGAACAGCTGAAGATGAGAAGGGTGTGGCAGCATCTCTAGTTCATACTTTTAAAAAGTATTCTCCTATTCTCTCTCAGGTATATTGCTGATCCTGGGAGCAGCTGGGCTTCCTACAAAGTGCACGTGGAGCAAAATGTTGTAGTTGTTAAAAGGAGAACAAGGCTATGCATTTTTGTATTTCTAAAGCCAAATGTAGATTTCTGTGGCTTATGCTGAACATGTATTTGCCTGTTTGTCTCTTTTTACAAAAAGGAGACAAGGGAAAGAAAGGAATATGTAGACATTTATGATCTTGACTCCAGTTGCTTTCATGCTTCCACTTTCTGTCACATTAATCAATAACTTTTTAAAATTTCTTACACTTAGATCCTACCTTTCCACTGCAAAGTTGTGCTCGAGGCAAGTTACAGTCTTCGTGAAATTGTTTCATGAAGGCAGGCTAATTTCTGAAACGTAGGTAAATCCATATAAAAATATAGAGAGAGTTTTAAATTTAAAATCCCCAACTTTACAATGGAGTAGAATTATGTGTAGAAAAGGATGTGTGCAACATATCCAGGACATAAGTTAGGGGTGCAGATAGGCAAACATTTAATGTTAGGGAGCTGAATCCTTGGTAAATATTGATTCAGACAAATGATCTCTTCTGAAGTAGAAAACAAAACTATAAGCAAAATCCACCTGGGGTAATTCCTATTGACCTATATTAGGTACATTATTTCCCTTTCTTTTGTTCCACATAAAATATCCTTAACAAAGGACATTGTGGATATTTGTCCAGCTTTCAGAAATGGAGTACTGGAACACAGTATAAACAGTAGGTTATCCTGAGGATCTATACTGGAATTTCACTCAGTTATGAATAATTTATAATTTGTGTGAATAGTGAAATGGGAGTTTTTATTGATAACTTATTCTGTCTTGTTAGAATAAAAACAGACTGTAAAGAACTCTATAAGGAACTACCCAGACTGGAGAAACCAGGCAAAATTCACATATACGGTGGTGCCTTGCTTAGCAATTGCTCCTTAGTGACGACTTTTCCGGAGCGTTTTTGCGCTTCGTTTAACGATGGTCCCTATGGGTGATTTTCGCTTAGCGATTAAATTTTGGGTCCTCTGTTTCACTTAACAATGGTTTAAACAGCCTCATGTTTGCTGTTTTTTAAATGTTTTCCTTTTATTTATAAAGTTAGAGTTTACTGTTTAAAATGTTTGAAATCATAAAGTGCACTTAATAAACCCTTTGTTAACCAAATTTGACTTTGTTCTGACTCTTTTTTAGTTTATTGTTGTATTTTCCCCCCATTGAGATGCATTGAATAGGTTTCAATGCATTTCAATTGGGGAACCATGTTTTGCTTAGCGATGTTTCCTATGGCGATTTTCGCTTAAAGACGGCAATTCGTTCCTATTGGAACAGATTATCCGGTTGGCTATGTATTTCAATGGGAAACCATGTTTCGCTTAGCGATGAAACCGCTTAGCAGCGATTTTTTTGGAACGCATTAACATCACTAAGCGAGGCACCACTGTACACTGAAGCTAACAGTCATTGATGATAAGATACTAGTAATGATATGTTTGCGTTGGATACCTTAATGAAAACAGTGACCCAATATAAAGCAGGCAAATTCTTTGTTGGTCATTTTTATGTTGTTTGGATGTTTGTTTAAAATTAAAATTGTGTAAAATGGAACTTTAAGAAGGATGCCAACAAACTGGAATAAATTTAGAGGAGGGCAACAAGGATGAACAGGGGACTGAAAACTTTGAGGAAAGACTGGAAGAACTGGACATGTTTAGCCTTGAGAAAAGAAGACTGAGGAAAGTTTGATAGCACTTTTCAAATACTTGAAAGATGGTCATACAGAGAAGGGGCAGGATCTCTTCTGTATCATTCCAGAGTGCAGGACATGTGATGATGAGCTCAAGATAGAGAAAGCCAGATTTCAGCTAAATATCAGGGGAAACCTCTTAACTGTTAGAGCAGTATGACAATGGATCCAATTAACTTAGAAGGTGGTGAGCGGTCCAACGTTGGAGGCAGTCAAAGGAAAATTTGGACAACTATCTGTCAGAATTGCTTTGATTTGAATTTCTGCATTGAGCAGGGGATTGGACTTGATAGTCTTAGAGGCTCCTTCTAACTCAATTATTCTACGATTCTGTGGAAGATTTTTTCCCCCTGGCTCATCAGGATGCTAAATCATGAGTGATGTTTCACAAAGACATGCTAATCTCTGAAACATAGACAAATCTATATAAAAATATGTATGGGATTTTAATCCTAAAACAAAATACTTATTTTCTATAGAGTTTTATGTTCAAAAGTCTATACATATTTGATGCACATCAAGTACTGTACATGATGATCAATCTCACCTGCTGAAGTTGGAGAGATTATGGGCAAATAAAAGGGAATACTTATACACACGAGGCCAAGTGAAGCTGTGGAATTTCCATGAGATGTAGTGATGGCTGCCAACACACATGGTTTTAAGAAGGAACTAGCCAAATTCATCCAGGATAAGGTTATCAATAGCTACTAATCTTGGTAATAACTATATTTTTAGTTTAGCTGTCAGTGTGCCTCTGTATACCAGTGGCTAGGGAATATGAACCAGGAGGGTGCCATCACACTGATCTCTTGCTTGTCTGCTTCTCACAGGCATCCATTTGGCCACTGTGAATAGAATGCTGGACTAGATAAGCCTCCTGAAGATGACTCTTATCATTTAAAAATTTCAAATTCTGCTAAATTGCTTTTATAGATACGCATCTGAGATACGGAGTTTGTTAAAAAGTAAGGATTTAATTTCCTCGCACATCTGGATTAGTTCCTGCAGTTTTATGTAATTCCCTGTTCAGTTTTCCACATTTGGAGCCAAAACCGTCATGATTTCACTGCTGGATTTTAATTTGCGGGTCTGAGCATTCTTTTTGAGCCTCTACAGAGCAAACACTACAGAGATCTTTCCATATCTATAGTATTATTTTGGAGTTCATGCATATCACAATAATTGGGCAATCAGGCACAATCAGCCTTAATTTACTACATGTGCAGCAAATTATCATGTCGATTGTATGAAGTGATAGGAATAAAATTAGTGCAGCTCAGCTAAAAAGCTATTGAATATTCAAAGCGGCACTATTCAAAATGAATTTAAATAGAACCAATGTTTTTTTCACTTTATTGAAAAACCGGGGATCATCCCAGTTATGTAGGGTATGGTCAGCATAATAAATATGGTGAAATCCTTGAGTTCGCATCATAAACAAAGATTCCTGAGTTTGCATCAGTATCTTATATATATTTTTGGTCAAACAGAGGACTTTGTTTTCCTCTTTTGATCCAAAATGCTGTGCATATGTATATATATGTATGTGTGTGTGTGTGTGTGTGTGTATACACACACACACACACACACACACACATATATATGTATGTATATATACATATGTGTGTGTGTGTGTGTGTATATATATATACACACACACACATATATATGTATGTATATATACATAAGTATATACATATATACATATGTATATACATATATACACACACATATATATGTATGTATATATACATATGTATATATATACATATGTATATACATATATATACATACATACATACATATATATACACATACATATGTATATACATATATACACACACACACACACACACACACACACACACACATATATATATATATATATATACACACACACACACTGTATGTATGTATACAGACACACATATATATATACATACATATACACACACATACACACACACTCACCTTTACATAATATAACCTTAAATTTCAGTAGTTCATTTACAGAAGGTGTGATGACAATTGCAGCTGCAAACCCTAACCACAGTTTTCTGTTTGTGATGCTTAAGAGGTACAGAATTATGTTTAAGAGATATAGAATTGGAGAGGTTAGAAATTGCTAGAACTTGAAATTGTATTAAATCTTTAGAGACAGGTGAGAGGTTATTTTGCTTGGGGGCTGTGTCTCCCCCCGCCTTTTATTTGGGAGCTAAAAATTGTGCAATCCGTGCACATAAAGTGTCATCTAACAGCTATTATGTGTTTATTTACTGGATAAAACTGAACTTGATGACGGTTTCCTGCTGCCCCTATTGTAATAGTCAGTGGCCACTACAAGAACAATGAGTATTGTCCAAAGACTCATTGTGATATTTGTATCATGAAGATTTTTCAGAGCACCAGAACAAAAATGGATTGAAAGACAATTACTGTAAATGAATTGGGTCGGTATCTATTTATTTATTTATTTGGATTTCTACCCTGCCCATCTAGACCAAAGGTCTACTCTGGGCAGCAATAATTTCATTCACAACAATTTATGTGAAAGCAGCAAAATGTCCTAGGCTGATCCTGAGGAACCAATCCCCACTTGCATAAAAGATTTCTGCATTTCATGATTGTGGAAGTTTGAATAGTCCTCAGGAGGAGACATGAAAGTTCCCTGGTTTTGCGTGGATGATGGTGGAACAAAAAAAGGGAGATAGAATAAGGCAGTGTGAGATAGGGCAGGAAGTGTCTAGAATTGTGTCTTCTGTGCCCTTATTGTTAAGACAAGAGCTTTTGCCTTCTTCCCTCCCACCACCCACCTTGGCTACTTCGTTCTTTTGACAACTAAAGTTTTGAACTGCTGGTAAATATGATTGGGAGGATATGTCCAATATTGAGTAAACCGCTGTCACACATTCAGATGGAAATAAATTTTAAAAAATCAACAGCTACAAGAAACAAACCACCTTTTGAGTCCATCTGCACAGCACCTGTTTTAGGCTTAGCTCCTTTGAGTCTTGGAACCAGTGCTTTCAGAGCTTTGAAGCAACTCAAAAGTAAACCACAGTCTACTGTCTTCTGTGCAAAATTAGGAATTGATATTGTACTAGTTGCATGTAATCATCCACAATGTCCTTGTACATATCTCATTTTGAAAGAGTGTACTTTGATCATATTTGAATACATCAGTGCAGTTTATTGCTGCATCTTTCATAGCTAAGCTTGTAAAGTTATTAAATATAAGTGACAACAGCCGAACAATATTAGCAATTTGACTTTTGTGTTTTAGCTTAGGCAGTTTCAAATGGTTTGTACCCTTTGAGATCATGTGTGTATGCCTAAAGCAGGTTTATTGTAAGCTTTCATTTTATTATGCATTTTTCAATTATGCAGGTTTTAAACAACCTACAGCATATGATAAAAAAAAAGACAGAAAGGCAAAAGTGTCTGCAGTAGGCTGCCTTTAATGCAGCCAACTTAGGCTTTACTTCCTGGGGAAACAGGATAGTGTTGATCACAATCCTGGGACCATTTAGAGCTCTGATTCCCCACCTCGGGTCTCCAGATATTCTTGGACCTAAACTCCCAGAAGTCTTTGCCGCTAGCTGTGCTATGAAAGGATTTATGGAAGTTATAGTTCAAGAACACCTGGGGACACAAGGTTGGGAACTACTGCTTTAGAGAGTGAGAAGAACAAGTGTGAATAGCTGGAGTAGTTAGCACAAGGTAGGCAATGTGGTCCCTGAACCCCATTTTGGAGGCCCCACCATGGAGCTGATAGTGTGCATTGCTGCATGTCACGCCAGTTATATTGTTAGCCAAATTCTTGCTAATTTTCTCCCTGTGTTTTTGACTTTCTGTTGCTGCCTTTAGCAATGGAACCAAGTGGAATTTTTTTTTTTTTTTGCATTTCTTAAAATGAATTGCAGTAGCAGCATGCATAGTAGCAGGGAAGAGTGTAATCTCAAAGGTTCCTGTCATATTAGTTGGAATATGCATATCTGTCACATTCCCAAGGGATTCAGCAGGCGAAAGTCCAATAAGCCAGTCCAAGGTCAGAAGTCCAGGAGATATAAAATGCCAAATTGTCAAAACCAAAACACAAACCGTAGTCAGAAGTCAGAGTCTGAAAGCCAAGGGTCAAGAGAGCAAGTATTAGCAGGAGCGTGAACACGAGCCAGGAAATTGACTTGTTGCTTCCACAAGCTTCCAAGCCTCTGAGTACAAATTAAATAGCAGCAATAATCATCTAATTCCTAGAAACATTCCATCCTGTTAATAGTCTGGGCTGGTCAACCTGATGTTCCTGTGAGAAGCATTCATTCGAGACTCAGACCTCCATGTTGTGAGTCTCTGCCAAAGCTTATCTCTCACTCTGGCTAGTGGGGGAGGAGAATCTGGTGGTGATTCAATTATATGTGGTACTAATTGCCCAGCATTTTCCTCAGCTGTAATTAACCTCTGATTCCAGGCCTTCTTTGGCAAAACAGGGGATCTCTGCTGGTGAAAAGGTTAACGCTTTACTGGATCCCTTCAACCTCAACTCCTGCCATCCAAAACTGGACATAAAGGTCTAAAGAGACCCACCAGAGTTGGTGCTTGGGCAGCCCTAATCTCTGGATTTAACACATGGTTTGTGGATTTGGGTAGCGTGGAAGAATAATGTCAGCTTAATAAAGCTGAGGGGTATGAATTCTACACCCAGCCAGCATCCTACGTATTTAGAACAATAGAAAGTATGTACATGTCCAGAAGGTATACAGGTATGCTGAATATCTAGGAGTGCCCTTCCCATAGAATTCTCTCTCCTTAAGTTAGTGGTTTGTGTTAACTCTTCTGACATGAGTCCCAAGTATATATAATTTGGTCTGCAAGAAGAGATTGTCTGGTGATAGTGGAAAGCCCCTTGGAGGTCTCTTGATGTAGACAGGCAAGGTTAACTGTGTGTATATTGCCCAGATGGGTTTCAGAAATAAGTGAGGCATGAGATATGAAAGATGAACATCTGAATCACATCCCTTCACTGGCCCTAAGGGGTTCCATCTCTCTCCTGATGTGTGAAGGAAATCGAGCTAGGCAGTGCAAGTAACTTCTTATCCCAAACGAGGGCCATAGTCTGTATTCTCTCTCCTTCTGCCTTCTCCCCGATTAACGTGGCCTTTTTTTTGTATCCATAGGCTTAGAAAGCATTTCTTAAAATGACTTCCTTTACAGAGCATGCATTTTTAAATGACCATCTGCAGCACCATTTGGTTTTTAAAATTTCTTTTTAAAGAAACATTTATCTTCAAAGAAAGTGTGGAGCTAGGTTACATTTTTCATGTCATGCAACCTCAAAAACTGGCAATCTGAAATAGGGGTGTATTTGTGCATTTCAAGGGCATTGTTTACTCTGGATTATTAAAAACATTTCTTCTTCTCAAAATCTGAGATGAGAGCAAAGAAGTGATGCTGTTTGGATTGTCACAAGAACCTGCCTGAGGGTATGTATAATAGACTACGTCTTCACCACCAGGCAGTTTTTGGCTGTAGTTGCCACTCGAAGAAGCTGTGAAAGAGGCACATGATCTAAAGTGAGTTTAGGTTTCTTTTTGTTGAACAGGAACTTCCATGCCAAATGGCAGACCAGTTTCAAATTCAAGAGAAACAGATTGGGTTAGGGGACAGATGGTTTTTGGGATGGAAAAAAATATGCTTTCAAAAACCCACAGAAACTGGAACGTACCTGTGACGGACAGGTCAGTAACCACTTCTGTCCATCACAATGGAACCCTGATTCAGGAGCCAATGGTTATACAGGTGGGCGGAACTAAGGAAATATAAGAAGAATGGAAGACAGTTAAAGATCAGCTGGCGTTAGAAGTTGGAGTTAGGGACTTCAGTTAGGGATATCAATAGAAGTAGTTTAGGCAGTCAGGACCAGCCTTGAGTTAGAGAAGGGTAATAGAGAGATAGAGAATAAGATAAGGAAAGTACAAATCATGTACTGTATGGTTTATGTGGTTATGATTGGAAAGAGTTAGAAGTTATAAGAAATGAATAAATACCTTGATTAAAAATGATTCTACCTAAGCAAATATAAATGTTAATAAAGCACAGTTTATTGAATGAATATAATAAGACCATCCACGATTCACTTTATATGATTTACTTATAAACACATAAATAAACATTGTTATATTGGATAACTGTGATTTAAGAGTCATATTTGATATAGTGAGGAATAAATCCTCTGGTGGCAGCGAAAAGGGTTGAAAAGTAAATGTCATACCCGAAAGTGAACCTGGGTTGTGTGGAAGAACAAACAGGGGAACTGAGGTGTGTGTGACAGTACCTAAAAGTTTTTGGACTTCACCATGGTGTTCCCTATAACCTGAAACAAACTTTTCCTTTGAGATAAATGGTAGAGCTGTAACAGTGCTATTTATTTGTTATTTCATACTGCACCCGTTAGTGTCGCAGCACTACTCTGGACGGTTCACATAAATTAGAAAATCAAATAGTTAATATGATAAAATCATGAACATCTCACCATGTAAAAACAGAGGGTGCCAGAGGGTATACAGTTTTATAAAAATTGTATAAAAACAGAAAAAGAGAACAAAGTTAGAGACAGCAAGTAACTGAACAGAGATGTAAAAGTACCTCGGCTCAACTAGGGTCAGAGTGGAAGGCCTCCCTAAAGAGCCATGTCTTTAGTTGCTTCTTAAAGGTCACCAGGGAGGAGACCAGAAGAACCTGCCCCGGGAGCTGATTCCACAAAGATTCCCCCGTGAATAAGGCCCTACCTCTTGCAGAAGATTTATGGGCTACCCGGAGGAGCCTTGTCAGCTATAACCTGGTTGTTGACATGGGGGCGATACACTCCAACACACCATGGAGGACTGTGTAAATGAGAGCCAAGACCTTGAACCTTATCTGGAACTCCATGGGTAATGAGTGGAGGCAAGCCAGAACTGGGGTGACGTGACCCTCAACCTACCTTCTAATTTGCAGTCCTCCTGGGTGGGGCTTAGGCTCTCACATGCGACTTTTCCCTGTGTGCATGTGTGGCTCTGCCAAGTGTGGGGGTGGGATTCTGTCACAACTGGCATCAAAGGAACTGCATGGAGGAAAAGGAAAACGGTGTGGAGGTGGGCGGATGTGCGCATGCACAGTCTTAGAGGGAACCTTGGCCACCATATCTGCTTGCCACAACGACCGTTCTCCTTGCTGCATTCTGTACCTACTGTAGTCTCCAGATCAGTTTCAAGGAAAGCTCCACATAGAGAGCACTCCAGTAGTCAATCTGGAAAATGACCCAGTGCCTGCACCAAGATTCTGAGAGAGCCATTGCCTTGGTAGGGGAGGAGCTGGATGATCAGTCTAAGCTGGTTAAGGGCCAAACTGGACACAACTGCGGTCTGGGCATCCCAAGAAAGAGCCCTGCCCAGAAGCAGGCCTAAATTCTAAACTTGGTTGGTCATGATTAGAGATTGGTATACAAATCCGAATATCCCCCCACAGGTGCAGATAACGATGGTCTGCCCCCTGAGCCCAGACCGATCACTCATGATTCCACCACTGCCATGAGCTCTGCGGAGTCTTCCTATCACTCCATTGCTCGCGATGGATTAGCCACTCTGTGACCTGGCAGAGAGGCTCGTTGTCCTGCCTTCTGCCAGGGCTGGCTAATCTATTGTGAGCAATGTCTCCATGGAAGACTCCGTGGAGCTCACAGCAGAGGTGGAATCATGGGTGTTTGGTCTGGCCCCAGGGGGCCGGACCCTTGTTATCTGCAGCTGTGGGGGGATATTCATATTTGTATATGAATACAAATACCCCCATTGCTAGTCATGGTCTTAATGGCAGCCAGATTATAAGCCATCTGATCCCTCCTCCACCTCCCCTCTAGCTGTCTCCTTGCTGACTTCATAGCCTGCAGCCCCTTGGCATACTAGGGGGAACAGCGAGCTCTGAAGTAGAGAGGGTGCACAGGCCGATTGTGTTAGCTGCCCACTTCACCTTCTGATACCATCTATCAACCGGGGCTTCAACAGGATTGTCTACTAGGTCAGCCGGGTACCCTCCCAAGGTGGATAAGCTTGTGAATACTAAAAACAAATGCCATTGTCTGAAGAGATCTGCCTGAAGTGCAGAGCATTTCCATATTGGCAATGAGAAAAGGCTGTCTTTTGTTTTACTTGCAGGCTTCCTTGCTGTATTAAAGGCTTTGGAGAGTTCTCTAGTCTTGAATGTATGTGTTTGTGCAGATGTGCAAATAAAAGACATCTGTGATGTGGAAGGGAGTGGAGAGATCTGAAATGCCCCAGTGGTTGGGTCCATACTTTTTGCGAACCTAGTTTTTCAATGTTCTATAATTATTTCCTCCCAAAATAACCTTATTGTGTTTTATGATGGCTATGAACGCCTTAGCAAATCATAGGCGGACCAAAGAAGAAAAGGTTCAGCTGACTTGGATGTTATTAAGGGTCCTCTTTAAAGCCATCTTGTTTCATTTAAGAGCCTTGCCAGATTTGGATGGGATGCTGCCCATTTTATTCATCCTCTCTTGTTTTCCCATCACATTGGCTTTCTCTTCTGCCGCTGAAAGCTTTGAAGGTACAGTTGCTGGCAGCAGGGGAGCGGTGGGCTCCTTCGGTTGCAAACCTTTCCCAATAACTCAGCCACCTTTCTTAACTCTTCTCTAGATTTTTTAACCGTCTGGTGAACGACTACATTCGTTTCCCATTTTGCCCGCTCTTTGAAGTGTGCTTCTTTGGGGATGGTGCATTTAATTAGTGAAGGACGTTCTCTGTAACACTTTAGAAACAGCAGACTTTTTTAAAAAAAAAAATACATTTCTGGGAAACGAAAAGGGAAAGGAATGCATACAAAGGTGTCAAAACCAGATAAAATATTAGCCTCTTATGAAGTCAAATAAATCTCTACATTTATAGACTATTCAAGCTGTTTCGTCTTAGCTTGAGCATTGTAATGTTGTGCATCCAGCTTTCAGTACTCTCAGCTTGCCCTCTTTTCCTTTGCTTGCCTCTTTGTTCTTTTGGACATTTTCAGGCAGCTGGCAGTATCCTGGTAACTTAAGAAACTGAGATAGTTTTGTTGAGGGTTTGAACGTTATTTTTTTAAAGTAGCTAATTACAGTAGTTGCTGTTAGAGCAAAAACAGTTGTTCTGGACTGCAACTCCCACAATCCCATAAACTCTGGGACGGTGGGAGTTGTAAAGTGGCTGCCATTAAGTGCCATCAAGTCACATCCTATTTATGATGACCTGATGAATTAGTAGCCTCCAAAAGGTCCTGTCATTAACAGCCCAGTTCAGGTCTTCAAAGCTCAGTGCTGCACCTTTATTTATAAAGTCAAGGCACTTATTATTTTGTCTTTCTGTTCTCCTTGCCTTCAACTTTTACAAACGTTATTCTTTTTTTCTACTGAGTCTTGTTTTCTTGTGAAGTGTCCAAAATACAATAGCTTCAGTTTTGTCAGTTTTGCTTGTAGTGAGAGTTGATTTATTTTAAAACTTATGTTTTTCTGGTGGTCCATGGTATCCATGAAGCTCTTCTCCAATGCCACATTTCAGTGAATCTATTTTTCCCCAGTCAGCTTTCCTCACGGCCCAGTTTTCCCATCTGTACATACCAACTGGAAATTCTGATCTCTACTGAAACACATGGGCGTGGTGGCGCTGCGGGCTAAACCGCAGAAGCCTTTGTGTGCTGCAGGGTCAGAAGACCAGCAGTCGTAAGATCAAATCCACGCGACGGAGTGAGCTCCCGTCACTTTGTCCCAGCTCCTCGCCAACCTAGCAATTCGAAAGCATGTAAATGCGAGTAGATAAATAGGTACCACCGCGTTGGGAAGGTAAAATGGCATTCCCTAGTCACGCTGGCCACATGACAATGGAAACTGTCTTCAGACAGGCGCTGGCTCTATGGCTTGCAAAGCGGGATGAGCGCCGCCCCCTAGAGTCGGACACGACTGGACTAAAAATGTCAAGGGGAACCTTTATCTTTACTGAAACACATGAAGACATTTTTTTAGCTCTTTGTCCTTCCAATATTTTTTCTGGTTTCTTGGCTACATTTTGTAATACTAAAGGAGTTTGTATTTTCCCATATCTGAGTTTTACTTGGACCCTCAAAGTGATTGGTTACAGTTGTATTTTAAAAAGAAACACTTTAGCTGCATGTTTCTGAAATGTAATTAAATAATTATTTTTAACTACAGTACTTAATATTATCTGGATTCAGTAGCATGAGCCAAGGCTTTAACCATGGGATATTTACTTGATATTTGTCCATTGGAGAGGAGCCTAGCTGTTCTGGCTATACCTATATCTCTTTGCTTCAAAAATCTTATTCATTTTGAGTGTTATTGTATAGCCACTTCCTGGATAATGTCACTCCAGTTTCCTTTCCTGCCTTATACCTCAATGTGCAGCACAACAGATAGAAGCCAGAATCCTAAATGTGAATACAGTGGCCAGTCACCATTACATCGAATGGAACTACATGATCAACTAAAATCCACTTCTTCATATATTTGTGGGGAATTTGATGGTAACCCACAAAAGCTCACGTTGAAATAAACCTTGTTAATCTTTTAAGGGGCCCAAATATTCCTGTTTTAATTTTTGTTTTGTTTTTGCTGTAAATATTAAAACTGACTACTGCTTTTTTAAAAAATGGGTATCAAAGGACACTTGTTATATCAAACAAGAGCAATGCATGTGTGCATTGAGTTGGCTTATTGGAACAAGGCATTAGGTGGAAATAAATATCATTTATCTGGTGGGAGCTTAATTCCCTTTTGCCATTAGGGTTTTGATTTCTTAGGAATTGTTTTCATGAATATTGTCGGTCATTTTTGAAAGGGTAATGGAATCCCTTCATAGCTACCGGTTGTATCCTGCTTTTCAGAAGATTGCCTTCATTAGAATGGGAAATGTAAGAGCCATCTCCACTGTCATTAAATACTCACAACCCTATAAAATTTTTCCATTCTGTTTTCCGGACGTCTTGCCTTTATTACATATGCTTAATTAAACTGATCTGTCAATGAGGGGATAAACCACAGCAGCATTCACTGGGGGAGACAAATGTAAATTCAGAGCTATAAACCAAGGTCTTGGGAAAGGTCTTGACTGCTTTTGCTAGTTGAGGTCTTCCCCAAGGGCATTCATATTTGCAGTGAATTAGGGGAAAAGGCTCATCCTCCAAGTATAACAGTGTGTGTGGCTCTGAAGCAGAAGCGAATAGGGAAGGAAAGCTGCTTAACCATGTAAGTTGACCCAACAGCTTAAACTTTATACATTTCCAGGGAGATAGCAGAGCCTTGGCAGGAAAAGCAGCCGTGTTGTGACACTTTAGTAAAAACATTTTTTTTGTACTGGCACATCTTGCGGTTGTTCCTGTTTGTGTCCGGGCAAGTCACTATCTTCAGCAAACTCCTAAGGAAGGCAATTAAAGCAGAATGTGATTGAAACTTGCTGTTCCTATTCCACATAGGCAAACAGGGAGGTAATTTGCAACACAACTGGGCAAGGGTCATCACAGCCTTTGTGGCTAGCAGTACTTGCAACACGTGGTGTAACATGTAACCTGTGTATGTATAGACCTTTCTCTCTGTTATCAGTCTAGGTGCAATGTTTTAAAATTATATTCTTTCTTTTATTGTAAGCCGCCTAGAGTGGGCTAATATGTCCAGATAGGCGGGATAGAAATAAAATAAATAAATAAAATAAAATAAATAAATAAATAAATAAGATAAATTATCATAATCTTTGAACTGCAGAGCTGGAAGGGACCCTGTGGCTACTATTATATTTAAACTTCACAAGAAGAAACCAGTTACAATATACTTCTCTTTGGGACGGATTGACTGTTGACAGGTGATAGTGGTGTTGGTAGTGGAAACATTTGTCAGCTGAAACAGAACCACGTTAACCCAGAATCTACTTTGCCGGGCTAGCTTGGCCCAAGGAATCTGATTGCCTGAGGGGAAAATGCGCATCTCATCAGTGATATGCCAACTGAAAGTCCATACCTGAAGCTAGATATGTTATTTTGGTACATAAGGCAGAATCTCTCCAACGTCTTCCTGGGAATAAAAATATAACAGTGATAAATAATTAACAATGTATTGCCCTTTATTGACAACCCAAATTAGCTTTCTGAGGCTAGCAGTTCACTTAGAAAGAGACGTATTCTGTGATTTGGAAGAGTATCCTATGGATTTCAAGTACTAGCAGATATGTACACATATCCCTGAGTCATAGCATGCCTTCATTGGCTACCTGTTAATTCGCATGCTTAACTTAAGGTGTGGGACATAATAGCTACCCATCCAACATGTTCCTCGTAGTCCATGATGTTAAGAATTTAACACCCAAGAACGCCAATAAACCAAACAGAGCTTTCGTGTTCATGGTCCCCTTCCCTCTGGAACATGCTTCTTACACAGGTGCACCAGGCACTATCCTTCTCTGTTTTTAGGAAGCTGATTAAAACCAAATTATATAAATCTGCTTTCCACCTATTGTAAACCTTGTCCTGAGATGTTCAAATGAGTCTAATTTGTGCATTTGTTATTTAAATATTGTTTTTCGCTAGGGAAAGGGTTTGTTTATTTTATTTTATTTTTGCATTATATAGCATTTTTATGATTTTACTGTGATTTGTGAATGGCAACACTAATAGAAAGAAAGAAAGAAAGAAAGAAAGAAAGAAAGAAAGAAAGAAAGTTTTGCTTTGTGGCAGTGAGTTGCTTTTGCATTTGGATCTCTTGTCATTGTTTCTGTCCTTAAGGTGCTCTGATTTCAAGTGATGCAATTTCTTCTATTTGACTTCAGCAAACAACATTTTCTGAATCTTCCATGGAGCATGGAGATTTCTTAACTATGTTTCTGAAGTAAACTAGTTTATTTACAGCCTGAGTAGCACAATGCCATTTTGTTCTGCTTAACTGCTTAAAGGGCTTACCTTCAAGTTGGCCCTTAGCATTTTTGCTTTGCTTTTATTTTATTTTATTTTATTGATGCTATTGATTTAAGGCCATGCAACTGCTCACAATTATTGGAACCTGGATGATGCTGATGACCTTTCCTGTTTTCCCTTGTAAAGTTCTTCAAGAAGATCTATGGCTTAGCGTTTATGGTCCTGTTCTTTATTTTCTCCTAATCAGTTTTCTCCCTGAAAAGTGTAAACGGTTTCTTGGGTAACCCAATTAGTGTAACGAAGTTTGTCTTCTTAATTCCATGGGAGTTAATGGCTAAGACCTGTAGTTAAACATTTTCTTTTGGTTAGGTGAACAAAGTAGACAGTGTCTCAAGCCAAGGTCAATGGGAAAGCAGAAGTTGGGAGCCTAGCCTCTGTTTTAAATTCTGTGTTTCTTGGCAAGTGGTTGTATCTGTCAATTCATAGCTCTTGCTCCCCCAATGTATTGCTCTGTACAATTTTAACCATTAAAGGCACTGAAGTGCATCCCTTAAAACGGCGAATGGGCCTGCTTCCTTTGTTTTCTTTTATAATTTACAATGCTAGACAGGGAGGATGCCTAACCCCTGTCAGTGAAAACCACACACAAACGCTGGCATTAGAAAAGAAAGCATCAGGCTAATGGTAGATGGCTTGATGTTTCAGACCACCTACCCTGAGGATATTAGGGTATTTTTCAGTTCAGTTGAAATGTCTGGCAACTTTGAAGGTTCTCGGGAAGAGTCTCTCTAACAATTCAAGTAAAAATTAGAAGAAGAAAAGAGTTAGAAAAATCCTGTTTCCATTTTTCAATAGTTCAAGGTTATGTTCCTTGTTAAGACGAAATGTATGGGTAGCTCATTTAAGCTTTTCACCTGTTGTACTAGCAACCTGTCGTACTGCATAAGAACCAGAAAGATATGTTTACCTTTTTTTCCCCATAAGTAAATAATATTGCTAGCTTTGGTGTGCTGAGCAGATTTTGAAGATGACGAATGGCCAGCTTCTTTAGGTGTGTCATTCCCTAAACTGCTGCAAGCCACCCCACCCCACTGCTGAATTTGCTGTACTAACAAAAACTGTCTTCCTTTCATTTATTTGTTTGTTCGATTGATTGACGGCTTGATTGAAAAATTGAGCCATGCACAACATGCTGTGCTTCTTTCAGAGGCTAATAAGATTCCTAGAAGCACACACTTTATGCACCTTGTCTACAAGGCTGTCAGGGCTTTTCAGGGGCTTCAGGCGCACTGCAGATTTTTGAGAAGTTATGTCTGTGGTTTGGTTTCAATAAAATAAAATAAAAACAATCCAGAGATAGAGAATCTCTGGTGAGGTTCACGGGGGGGGGGGGGGGGGCAGAGGGGAGTCAACAGAATGCATAGCATTCAGGTTACAAAAATCAATCAATCAATCAATCAATCAATCAATCAATCAATCAATCAAATAAATAAATAAATAAATAAATAAATAAATAAATAAATAAACAAATAAATAAATAAATAAATGTTGCTCAGCTCTTTAGAGAAGAGCATAATTTTATACACAGAATTGCTGTGGTATCATTTTGCTTACATGGGAAATTAGAGCAATCGTCTTATAGTTATTGCACTCCTTGGCATCTCCTTCCTGAGGATTAGAATGGATTTTTTTTTTATTGCCACTCTGTGCACCATTGTTTTGTTTTCTGTATTTGTTGGTATATTCTTCTTAGGATTTTGGCAGATTCATTCTCTGTGGCATGAAACAGTTTTACTGATATTCCATTTACTCCTTGTGACTTATTTTTTCCCAAGTGCTTTCGAAGTGACTTTGCTGTCACTTTTTAGAACTGCAGTTTTTAATTGTAGATTTCCTCTCAACTGGAGACTGTGTTGTAGACTGTGGTGATTGATATGTGCTCAGATTTACTTAACCAAACAACTGTCTGTCCAATCTGCTTTGATCTGAATGCCTGCATTGTTCACAGGGTTGATCTTGATGCCCTTATAGGCCTCTTACAACTCAATTATTCTACTATTTTATGAATTATTGAATTCTGTCTGTGTACAGAAACACTATCGGTGTTAGTATGGAGTTGAAGTGGTGTGGACAAAGAATAATTAGATGCAGGTCAGGGTGGCCTCATCTCTCTGCTGTCATATCATGCTTCATAACTTTGGGATTTTGCAGAAAGCGATGTGACTGGGAACTGTAGCAGAGTGGATTAGGCCCACAGAATGAAGAATCAAGATAGGGAGCTTTTGGGTTGCATCACACAAGAAACTGAGTATCCACCAGCTGACACAAGCAAGAGTTACTGGCACGTAGGAATCCAGGAGATGCGCAACCAGTGTACCAGGTTCTTTCTTGCATGTTACGGAGCTATGAACATTTTATATTTTACTTTTTATTTTACTCTTTATCTGGAAAGCAGAAAGGATAAGCTTTCCATCCTGCTATCAGGCAAACCATCAAGAACAAACTATTATATGTTTTAGGAGCTTCTCTTGAAGAATTACAGTGATGCCTCACTTAACGACGATAATCTGTTCCAGGAAAATTGCTGTAAAGCGAAATAAAAAAACCCATTGAAATGCATTGAAAACCGTTCAATGCGTTCCAATGGGGTAAAAATTCACCGTCCAGCGAAGATCCTCCATACGGGGGCCATTTTTGCTGCCTTTATAGCAAGGAATCCGTCGCTAAACACAACGGGGGGCCATTTTAATTACCCAGCGACCATTTTGAAACCGCCAATCAGCTGTTAGAAAAAACGCAAAGTGAAATTCCCCCATTTAGACCATTGTTTTGCGATCACAAAAAGATCGTCGTAAAGCGGATTCATTGTAATGTGGGGCAATCATAAAGCGAGGCACCACTGTATTCTGATCTCATGTCTACAAGCATCAAGCCCGGTGCTGGCTTTTAAAGCCAAAAGACCACAAATCTGGTATAGGACAGCTGTTGTGCTGTCTTTGGCTTTGATTGTGCCCCCCCAAATTGATACAGAATCTGTAATGTCTGTCCGTCCGTCCGTCCGTCCTCCCTCCCTCCTTCCTTCCGTCTGTCCCTTCCTTCCTTGCTTCCCTCTGTCCCTTCCTTCCTTCCGTCCGTCAAGTGTGTGGCAGCCTCTGCTAATTTATACCACTTCTATTTTTCATTTGCATGCATCTTCTCGTGCCTCCATTGAAGGCAAGGACCGGGATGGGCAACCATGACAAATGAGATCCCATATCATCTTGAGTTCTTTTACTTCCAAGAATGTGTAAGCCTGTGTCACAAACAATAGGGGAGGATTTGCCGTAAAACTGGACTGTCTGCATATTTGAAAGCTCAGTTCTTGGTAAGAAGCTGTTCTATTTCCAGGTGGGGCTGAAAGTATTACTCTCTGGAATGCCTTTCTCAGAGCCCCTTTATTGGCAGCAATGGAAAGGCTGTTCAGCTTATTCCTGATTCTTTGCAGCAGGTGGTAAGAATCAATCTGCAGTTCATAAAACTTGCAATCTTTTCAACATTTCCCTTTGAGCTGCACAAATGTTTAATTTAGTTAGGTGGAAACAGTTGAAAGTCCGACGCATAGTGGTTTATGTAATGACCAAATGTAGATAATATTTCCATTAGCTTTCTCTCCACAACTATGTATCACACGGCTTTTTGCTATTTTAGCCGTGTGACCAAATATGATTCCTATAAGGCTGTGTCCTATACTGTATTATGACTAAAGGCAAGACGCTACATTGGAGTGAAACCACCTCTCTGATATAGTTGTCCTATTTGTGGACCATGTAAATACAGTAATTACTTCCTTGGATAATTCTTGGAAGGAGGATGCTATAAAGAATTTATAATGTCTGTCTTTCCAAACGGGATGGAGGTCATACTTTTTCCTTTCCTTGCATCTACTCAGGATGAGGAAAATACATCATTTATGTATTTTGAACCAGCTTTCTCGTAGTGTTGTTGCAATATTGTCTTTAAGCTAATTCAGAATGAAGAAAATAAGCAACCCTCAGTCCAACCCTCAGTGGGAAGTTAGTTGCTACATGAGCCTGATTGGAAGTTGGCACATTTAAGCGAGTAAAGAGGTGAGGGTTAGAAAAAGACACAGAACAGCTGCAGAGAGATACATCAAACAAAAGCAAACAATTTAATAAGCCCAGATCCTTTTTTCAATCCGTCAGTCAGTTTATTGTCAAACCATAATTGCCGCTAATAAAATACAGTGGTGCCTCGCAAGACGATTGCCTTGCAGGACGATTAATCCGCAAGACGATGGATTTTTGCGATCGCTATTGCGCTTCGCAAGACGGTTTTTCCTATGGACGATTTTCGCCAGATGATGTTTGGGTCTATGCTTCGCAAGATGGTTTTTTTTTAGACCGATGCTTCGCAAGATGGTTTTTTCCCCATTGGAACACATTAAATAGATTTCAGTGCATTCCAATGGGGAACCGCATTTCGCAAGATGATGTTTTTGCAAAACAGCGATTTTTGTGCAATTAATTAACATCGTCTTACTTTAAGTTTGATTGAAGAAACAGTAGCATAACTGAAGGCCAACAAAGGGGAAGGTTTTTTATAAGGTGACCTACAAATTGTGATTATTTCTTGCCATTTTGTTTGAATATCAAATTTTTAAAGATGTATAATCATTTGACACCAAAAGTTGATTGGTTAGTATCTTTAGCAAAATGGAAGGGCAAGGTTAAAGATTCTGGTTGTGCTTAGTGGGAAAATATGTGATCTGAGGTGCATGGACAACCCATTCATAACTGTGTGGAAGACTAATGCCAAAGATACCCTTGAAGGATTCTGAAAATACTGCTGAAAGAAAATCTATATTCCTCATTAGATCTACCAGTTCTTTATTGTTAGGCACCAAGAGAAGTCAGCTGGGACAATGTGCGCATAGCCGAAGTTGTAGCATTACTCAATAGCCAATGTAAACTCACTCTTGTTGGTGGGAAGTGTTGAATATCTAACAGGCCTGCGACTGGCTTGTTATTTCCGACAACTGTGGCATTAGGATAAATAGCATTTGCTCGTTCCATTTTGTGTTGTTTTTTTCACACAGCCTCCACCTCTTTCATGGCTTGAGTATGTGTTAACAAAGTAGTGTTATCTTCCTCCATAAGTACAGAAGTCTCTCTTGCTGGAGTGAGTCAGAACAGGAAAAAGAGGCTTAATGCAGAAAACATCCTAAATTAGTTTCTTGAATTAGCAAGCAGTAGCTGTACTACCATCGTGCTACTACCAGTTACATGACAAACACATCTTAAGATACTGTAAACTGATATTTACTGTTTTAAAATTTGGGTATGTTGTTTGTTATATATCTTTACAGCCCCCCTGGAGAAGGCCTTGGGACATTAACAGGCCAAAATCCATAATTAACTTTAAATAACCTGTGTCAATATGCAGTTTCTTGAAATGTGCCTCTCCTATATGTAGGTTGTTTTAGGACCTTCTCTCTCCCTTTTCCCCCCTTGATAGTTTGGCAAAATGGAGATGGACGTGAATTTGTGACGTTACAGTGCTATCTGTTAAGAGGATAAAAGCAAGGAAGCAACTGTTGTTTGCACCTTGTATATTTGGAAGCATTATGGCTTTTGTTTCTAAAATCTGCTTCACTAACCTTCCCTGTTACTGTGTTTGTTGAGTTTGCCCTCTTCTCAATTAACTGCTCTGGTTTGTGTGGGTGTTAACAAGGAGACGTACTGGTATGGCTGTGGTGATTTAATGAAATAATGGTTTAATATTTGCTTTAAATCCTATTTGAAACAAGGACCCTGGTTAGCCATAAATGAGGTTAACAAGCAGCACGTAGGAAGTAGAAAAATCACTGTGTGTAACCCTGTAGCTAACTTCAGATGTTGTAGCTGTAGTGAACTGAGACGAATTGCATCTGTACAACCATCCTAAGGCAAGCAGATATATACAAGAAACTAGTGTTTTTAAATCACTTCTACCCACTCCCAGGAATAGGTTTGAATGGATTCTGTAAAGGTGGACGGCCAAGTGTAGTCGCAGGGTTGTGTGCAGCTCTGCCAAGACTGTTTCTCCCTGAAAACCCCCCAGCCGTACATTATTTTTAGAGGTGGTGGGAATATGCAAAATTGTCTAGGCTTTTATGCTCCTGGAATCCTCCTGGTTTTGGTGCTCAGGGCCCCTCTGAACCCTGTTCCCAAAAATGAAACCAGAAACAGACTTTTCAGCAGCGTTCAGTTTTCATCTTTCATACTTTTTCTCATCTAGAGGGCTGGGACAATCCCCGGTGAGTCCTTGGGCATGGCAAATTGACCTCTGCCCCCCCCCTCCAAAGTTGCCCACTTTTCTTACACAATCCTGTTTATTTGCTCTTCTTTGTTACATTAAGATTGATTAACGGTTCTGGTTGTTTTGATGCTGAGACTGGAGTCCTCTTGTGAGACAAACCAGGGCTTGTAACTCTTCCAGCCTGCTCAATCGGAGGCAGTGCTATATCAGTCTGGCAGCTGTTGCTTTGATTGAAAAGGTATGCTTGACAGTGCAGGACAAGTTTCGTAACAAATGGCAGTGATTTCAGAAGGCCAAGGGGTGGGGGACATATTTGCAGCAGATTGAAACTCTGCCCCCCCCCACCCCAAGCCCTAGCTTGTTATACAATAAGAATTGAAGACATATCTTTTCTGATATCCCAGCAGGAAATGGGAATTTTCTCAAGAGGAAGAGAAGATCCATCAGCTTTGGAGATTTAAAATGAAAGCATAAATACTAATGCTTTTCAGTTATTTTTCATCTACCAGCACCTTCTGAAATAGCTCCACATTTTTTGTGTGCTGTTGGACAACGGGGTTTTGTCTCTTTTAGCTGCTGTTTGCCCATCCCAAGTTCCCTTTGGTGGTGAGCTGTAAACTGTCATCCCATTTTATTAAATTCTCAATTTAGAGTACTTAGTTCTGAGCCTGCATTTACAGAGAGGGGTACTGGATAATTTCAG
Source organism: Pogona vitticeps (assembly GCF_051106095.1). Taxonomy (NCBI): domain Eukaryota; kingdom Metazoa; phylum Chordata; class Lepidosauria; order Squamata; family Agamidae; genus Pogona; species Pogona vitticeps. The sequence goes on along the minus strand of NC_135784.1, from coordinate 47,950,267 downwards.
CCTGGACTAGATGTTTAGAAATCTGTGGAGGTAAAGCTAGATCCAAGGCTTTGCTACATACTGATGTCTGTATGGCACATCTCAGGCTGTCACCGGTCTAAATAACACAAAGAAGAGAGAGGGAAGAGGTCAGGCATTCTCTCCATTCATCCAGATTCCTTGCCTCAAAACATTTATCCCTCTTTCCCAGTTTTAGATCTCTCCAACTCTTCCCTCGTTAGCTTAATAACGGTCCAAGGGTGAGCTCCCAGGGCCTTGCTTTTGTTCTCTCCCCCGCCCCCATGTAATGTTTTGGTGATACATTGGTGTTATGACAGACCATCAGTCTACAATACTAATAACATGCTGTTTAAAATAGCCCTAGTAAAATATTGTACTTTGGGAAAACTAGGACGTTTTTCTGCTACAAACCATTGTTTGGCCCAATGGCCTATATCCAACTGTTTCATTGCGCTAGTTAAAAATTCTGCTGTGCTAGGGGTAATGAATTTCTGCATTTGGCGCAAAGGAGGAATACACCACAGGGGAACTCTTTTGTTTATATTCAGAGAAAATACTTTGAAAAGATCTAGTAATGTGTCCTTGCCTTTTCTTTTCTTTCTTCCTGCCAATAGGTAGGGACAGCCAGCATATGTGTGCTTTTTTAGTCCCATTACACAACGCAGATAGCTTGTGGATGCCGTCCCTTGTGGTACTGTTTGCACAACAGTTGACTTGAGCGCAACCACAGTCGTGGTTCATTTAAATTAAACTGATGTAAAATTGGGAATTAAATCACAATTTAAATTTAAAAATGGATTTTTTTGACCATTTAAATTTTAAAAAAATGGTTTTTAAATTTGAATTGTGATTTAAATTGATTTTTTTTAAACAAATCATTGATTTTTTTTATCTACCCACTCGGTCCCATTGACTCAGGATGAAGTGAACAAGCCTTGAAAGAGTATTGGATTCTAGTGCCACCTTCTCTCATATACACCGATTTATTTCCCTCCTTTCCTGGTTTGTGAAAAATCAGAGGGGAAGTGGTTGAAGTGTGTAAGGGGAAGAGAAATTTAGCAAGCTGAAGAGTTCCTCAAGACCTGTTTATATTTACATTGGGAGGTGGTGTGGCATTTTGTCTCTGTTGGTTCTATGTCTAAGAATCAAAACTTAAAAACATTTCAGGAGGAATTTGGATGTGTGGAAATGTTTATACTGCAAATGTTGTTGTGATCTATTTCCTGAGCTAACCTTCTTTTTCTCTTCAGTTTCTCGACCGCGACCTCACCTTATTTGGGTTGTCATTTCTCCTGACACAGTTAGATTCAGACAAGTTGAATTTGACATTTATAGAACTGAATTCGTAACTAGCAATGTGTTGACTTATAGGTTATAGCTATCTCAAGGACAGTGTCTTCCTTGGTGAGCTTGCTTGGGTTTTAAGATAATCAAGGGAAGCCTTTCTCTTGATTTTATCACCTGTACAGGTACATTTGCTGGGGACACAAGAGACAGCCCTTTCTGTTGCTGTTCCAGATTTTTGAACTTTCTCCCACAAGAGGCCAGGTTAGCTCCATCTTTGCTGTCCTTCGTCAAGCAGGCAAAGACCCTTCTCTTCAGTGAAGATTTCTCTTAATATCTGACTGCCTGAACAAGTTTTTTTAAATGGATTGTTGTGCCTTACTGCTTCAAATATGTTTCTGGTGTTGCTTTTACCGTTTTTAAGTGTACTATTTGTTCAATTCTTTTTAGTATTTATATATTTACTGTTATTAGCTTTTAATATTGTCTTTTGATGATGTAAGCAACCTCGGGTTCTTTTTAAGGAGGAGAGCGGGGTAAAAATATTTTAAATAAATACCCTGTTTCCCTGAAAGTAAGACCTAACCTGAAAATAATCCCTAGTATGATTTTTCAGGATGTTCATAATATAAGCCTTAGTTAAGTGAAAGTCTGCCCTCCACCATAGTGCCAGAAGAAGATGAAATGACTGTATTTGAATAATCGTAGATTGTGGTACATGAAAAAAATAAAATATCCCCTGAAAATAAGCCCTAATGCGTTTTTTGGAGCAAAAATTAATATAAGACCCTGTCTTATTTTCAGGGAAATATGATAAATTATAAATTATATGGAACTTTAGATCAGCTAACTTGCTGTGGATCCATCCAAGAATGAGTTGTAATTTGAGCATGGCTTGAAATAAAGCAAAAAGTCTTGTTTGTACCATATAAATGTTTGGGTGTATAGGTAAAAACAGATCATTGTAATCCTTCCACTCCTTAGCAGACAATGCCCATTAATAAAAAAGATGGTGAACTGTATAAATGCTTGTCAACCCATGGCTGACTTTGCCATTGGTTATTGCTTGAAAATAATCCAGCTGAATGTAGAATCTGAATGATGGATCTATATGATTGCGATGGTTACTTGAGTTTTGCATTTCCTCCCTTGTGTTATCATGGTTCATAAAGGGGTCAGAGAGCAAATAGGTTGTTTGATTTTGCATTTGAAGGTAACATCAGAAGCTGACCTATAGCCTTAGCTTGCTTACTAAGCACATGTTAAAACTAGATGTCTCATCTGGCCATTGCAGTATAAATAGCAAGGGTTAGAGTTATGGGAACTCTTAACTATTTCTCTTGATGACAGTCAGAACAGCTGAGGACAATAAAGGAGAAAGCCATTCATTTCACAGGATTTAGCCTGTTCATTGAAGACATATAAGCATGCTAAATATACCTAGCCATTTGTTAGCTTTTACATCTTCATAGCTGGATCACACAAGACAAAATGTGTCAGTAAAGCCAGGTAGATAAAGGGGGTAGGTTCAGTTATTGAGAAGTAGCAGAATGTGAATTAGAGACACACAAACACAAAAAATAAATTCTGGAGTGCATCCACTAAAACATACCACCAGAGATCACATTTTATTGCATATTCATTAAAAGCCCAACATATGTCTTCCTCAGCCCAACCTAGAGAAAATAAACAGACAATATAATTTATTTTAAAAAATAATTATTATAGGTACAGCCAAGACCTATAATAGTAGAACAGTGTAACTTATCATACCATCACAAAGAACAAATAGCATGCTATGTCACATTCTTCTGTTTTGACGCTTTTTATCACTCGCCTGGAGGTAGCCATGTATAATATAGTCCAGACGTGGTCTGTAAAATGTGTCATGGTTAGAAAAATGATCTTGTTGACTCCCTGTCCATGTGGTGATCTACCGAGGGCTGTATCTCAGAGTTAGGACCCATGATTTGCATGCAAAAGGTCATAAAGCCAGACTGCCCCCCCTCTAGGCAGGGTAAAGAATCCTATAGAAAACAGTGAAATGTCAGTAGCTAAAAAATTTAAAAGTAAATGCAGTCAACTAGTATATCTGATTCAGAATAAAGCTGCTTTCAGTGTTTCTGTGAGTGCCGCATATTGGAAAATAACCATCTGATATTTTAGGTAAGCATGTAATAGAACAGGTTTTTTTAAAATAGCAGCTTGGATGTAGTTGGGCAGCCTGAACAAAGCTAACATATTCTAGGGTTTCATAAAGTAAATTAAATCCAAAGCTGGTACAAAATGAATGTGCGCCTTCTTCCAGTTCATCAACATCATCTTAACTTACTCTATGTATGGCTATGATTGATAAACTGGAAGCTGCACGTATATGTTGTTTTTAAATCTTGTGGACCAGCATATTGGTTTCATTGCATTTTTACCGTTCTGAGGCACATGTCACTGCAGAAGAACAGGGGGCCTTCTGATTTTGAGGTTTTCAAAGTCTGGACTTGATTGGTTGCCAGGAGATTCTGAGCCTAAGCCACATGTTGCCATATCAAATGATTCACGCTGAATTTTTCGGTGCCCAAACTGTCCGTGTGGTGTGAGAAAAATATGCAGCACAAAAGGATAGAAAATAGTGTTTGCTCCTTATTTGGCTTGCTTAGGCTTTCTTTACAACTAAGCACATGCACACACATGCACACATAATCTCACGCACACCCAGAGTGCTAAGTAAAGCGAGTGGGAAATTTGGAAGCACAATGCCCGATCAGCTCCTGCAGGTTTTAGATTGAGGCATTCACTGACTGATGAACCAGAGGGGATTCTGCATTATTCTGTTCTTATTGAAGGTAGAGTCCATCTCTGATATTATTTGTTTTGTTTTGTTTGTTTGTTAAACTAAGCAAAGAAGCCTGCCCGGTCTTAAAGAAAGTACTGTACTGGATCAGGTAGATACTATGCAGTCATAAGTATTTTTTGTTGGATTTTAAGTCCCTCCGTACATATGTAGACAAGACCATATATCATTGGGTGAAACAGTATAAATTGCATGCTCCGATGTTTACTGTGCATAGGAAAAAAGGGAAACAGGTTAATTGGATAAAAGCAAGAAAGGAAAAAGAATATTGTTAGTTAAAGAAATAAAAGAACACTATTCACATGTCTGACGAAGTGGACTTTTCCATGAAAGCTCACATTAAAATGTAGCACTTCATCTTTAAGGCACTGAAACATTTTTTCATTTTTTATTTTTTTTTTATTTTGACTTTTTGTCTGATATATTGGCTGGAGGTATCATTGGATTTCCACTGAGAATATTTTAGCAAAATGACCTCCAGAGGCAGCCAGTATTAGTGACAGAAGGTTCTGGTCTCGGGGAAAAATATAATCATTATCCCACTTGGCCCCTGCCCTTGTAACTTTCTCTTCAAATCATTAAATGAAATAATATGTTGTGTGGAATTAAATAAACTAGTCCATTTCTGTAGCACCCTGTTTGATGCCTACAGTGCAGGATACAAATAAAACGCTTACCAAAACCCATACCGCTACGTTAAACTATTAAAAATGTGCAAAATCTTATGAATCATAGAATAACACAGATCTCTCTATGAGGTTGTAACACGTAGTTTGGGGGCAGGCGAGACTCTTTTTAATGGACAGTGCTACTCCAGTCCTCTGAAGATGCCGGCCACAGAGACTGGCGAAACGTTAGGAAGAACAACCTTCAGAACACGGCCAAAGAGCCCGAAAAACCCACAACAGCCATTAGATCCTGGTCGTGAAAGCCTTCGCAAATACTCTTTTTAGTATTTTGCATGGCATCTTGAGATGCAATGCTGGAAGATAGCTAGATGGGCCTGTCAGGTGATGCACAGGTGAAAGGCCACAGACCTTCTCAGACCTGGCATGTTAGAAACATTTGATCTTAAACACTAGAAATCCCTACAGTAAACACAAGAGTTGTTTCCGTCCATATTTCCGTGCTATTCCACTTCAGCAGTGTTTTTCTGACTGCTAAAGGTATGCTGACTTGTTTGCTTCCACTTGTTCCTTGGCATTCTGGGACACTAGATAAGATGCACATATACAGCATGCTTGATTATTAGTCATGCCTCCTGGATCTAGCTATTGTCCAGATTAAATGCAAACGATCCTCTCCCTTGTTTTGGTTTTGGCTGTATGGCAAGCATCTCCTGCACTGCACAGATACGCAGACTAATTTTAAGACCTTCAGTAATGGTACATAAATATTTAGAATATAGCATAGTCATCAACTTATGTTCAGTGTACCAGCACTACAGTAGCATTATGAGTAGATGTAGTCTAGAGGGCCAGGGTAAAAATCGAAAAAATAAATAAAATAAAATAAAATTATGCCAATGTAAATCGTTGACGTCACAACCGTTGTTTTCCAGAACTTTGCCTAGGGAAATAGCAGTCACAACATGTTATTTGCTATCTTACTGTAATATAACACAATATGTATGACTAATGCACAGTTGCTTTCAAATACCAAAGTAGTTAGCATATTTTTCTGCCACACATCCATTCATGTTGCAAGCTGCTCTTTCCACTCTTTTGCCCTGTAGGACTAGGGAAAAAAAATCAAAAATCCTACATTGCAATCAAGCTTACAACAAAATTAAGTTGCACTCCTGAACTGTTCATGAAGGGATTTCCCCCCTCCCTTCACAGGCATAATAAAAATGTGCTGTAGCAGCAGCTGTCTGGATTTTTGGATGCAGGCATACATTGCAGAATGTGCTTTTGTTTAAGGTTTAAATGGCTTTCGCAGTCAAGTGTTGTAATCCATTAGTGATAAGTAAAGGTATTTGCCTATCGGTTGTGGCTAACTGAATCTTTGCATTAGCAACAGTTTAGTCTTTAACGTAAAACGGGTGCAGGAAATTGTTTCAAGGGAGTCTGGTGGCAGAAATGGAAAATTAGAGTAGCCGGGCCTCTCTTTTCCCATCAGTAATGGGATGTATAACATAATGGTGACAGCTAACGTCTTAACCTTTGAAAGCATATTGCACACAGCGAAAGACGGCAAGCTTTTTCTCCCAGGGTTTTGAATGTTTACAACCAAGGATTCCTGTTAAGTAAACTAAAAATACATGTTTTTATAAGCCTTAGTTTAGAGGTATGTTTTAGGGAGTTATTTTGTTTCTTTTATTCTCTTTTTGTCCTCTTCCAAATACTTATTTGTGACAAAGAAACTTGGGTTCTTTTTAAGCAACTGCATCCAGGTTTCTTAGATAAAGCATTGTATAGATTCAAAGCACAAAAAAGAATAATTATTTTCTTGCAAATAGGACTTTTATTCAAGGATTTTACTGTACTCTGATTCTAACCAAAGAGGGAATGGGAAAAAAATAGCTGAAGTCTCTACTATACACTTCCATCTTCAGTTGATTGGTCATCAAGAAAGATGTAAGTTTACATTTTCCCCCCTATTATTTCTTCACAGTTCTTTTTCAGTCCATTCATGCTATAGTCCATTTTGTCTCACTTTGTGCTGGTGCATTTTGAAAGGCAGCAAAAACTACTATGACTGAATATGGTGGACCATGGGCTTATTTCATCTGTTGCACATTGGGTACAGCATCAAGTATGAGTTGGCTAATGGCTTTTGGCTCCTCATTATTCAATAAAACGTATTCTGCCTTGAAAGAAAGGTTGGACAATTTGTGTGTCTTCAAATGTTGTTGGACTGCAGCTTCCACCAGCCCAAGTCAGCAGATAAGTGACTATAGCATAGCATATAACAGAGTTTGGTATAGTAGTGAGTAGGATATAGAAGGAGCCTCCCTGAAAAATGGAAAATCATTGTGAGTACACCCGGGCATCCACAGGCAATGGCATGCAGCTGGCCAGCCCTAAGTTCCAGAAGTGTTGCACTGTATGTTGTACAATGCTGTGATACAAATAAAGAAAGTAGGGCGATTGGCCTGTAGTTTTGGGGGCCTGATTTTTATTTTTTATTTTTTTTTTGCCTAGTTTTAGATAGCGGTTGGAGTGTAATTCTAACGATGTTTACTCAAAAGCTGGTTCCATGGACTTTTGTTTCACTAAAGAGTGCATAAGTAGACTAGTGATGATCACTGGCCTTTTCACAGCATATACTGTGGTTATTATGTGAGCGTTTTAGGCTTCATTGCCACCTGTTTAAACCTATGATTTGAGTGTCACTTGCTTGCATGTAAGCTGACATGCAATCCACTGGAATTAGCCCTTTGTAGGCTTTGTAGGTTTTATGACTGCTATTTCTGTCTTCTGCCTTTTAGCAACAACAAAACAAAAGCAAACACGTCTTGGCATCTTGAAGAGTAACAACTTTATTTCTGTATGAGCTTTTCTATACTCCAGTCCAGTTCTTTAAACACAAAGCTTATAATCCACAAAAGCTCACAGTGACATACACTTGTTAGTCTTAAATTTTTGGCTTTGCCATTGCTGAAACAGATTCATGCAGCGACCTCTCCCTAAAATTTGGCAGTTGGATATAGAGGAAATGCATTTAGAGTGACTTTTTTCAACTTCAAAGTACAGTCATATTTGTTCCAACTAATTACTTACACATTTCGTTTTGTAAAAAATGAAATATGTAATTATTTTATATTTATTTCATAAGTAAGGTGAAGGTCTGCCTTCTTATGTTTACCTTCTGAACAGTTGTTTAATGGGGAAGTAGTTCAACCTTTTCATAAACTTTGATAGAATATTAACACAAAAGTATTCTTTCAAATTTAGATATTCATAGGTACCATTTTCTTACTTGAACTACTTGATTGCATGGTTTTGCTAGGAATAACGGTAGAATGTAGCCTGTCCCTACCAGCTGAAATGAAGCTTCTATGCAGCCTAGCATTCATTACAGATAATTGTTCAAAAAAGGAAAACTTACTTTGCACTGACAAGTTGAAAGATGTTTTTGTGCAAGTCCTTGAGTAGAAATATTTGAAGAGAAGGGAATTAAGATATTGAGATTAATATGAAGATATTCAAGGCAGACAATTCTGGAGGGAGAATGATGAGAGACCCAGCTGCCAGCTCATACACCAAGGTCCTAGTGGTAATAAATTATTTTATCTTGGCTACCAAGAATGTCAGGTGCCAGATGTATGACATTGAAAGTGTTACTCTTCAAAATATGAAAGAAGGTCTCTCTTTCTGTTGTTGTTTGTTTGTTTGTGGGAGAAGGAGCATATATGGCAAGCTTCTGAATGGCCTCCATCCTGCCTCATGCTTTAATCTCAAGAAGTGAAGGGTGCAATCATCTTTGCCTTCATAAGCCATGCCTGCTCAGAAGCAGTTTTCCATGTAGAGAAGCAGATATTCAGAACCAGCAACATCTAGGCAGTACTGGTAGAAAACAGGTGCATTTGTATAGCAATTCCTTATCCTTCCACCAGACTTCTGAGACTGGCTTTAATCAGAAAATTGAAAGAATTCCTTTCAGGAACTTAACTAGGACTCAGGAGACACAAGTTCAAATTCATATTTGGCCATGGAAACTCATTAGGAGGTGGAAACGCTAAACCTCTCCTTAAACATTTCACATATTTTGCAAGCCTTGCTAAGATCACCATAAACTGGAAACAATTCGACAGCACATAATACAATGTTTTAATCCAGATATGATTAGCATATCTGGATTCAATCATGTCTTTGACATTCATAATGCTGTTATAGAAAAGCTGGAAATACATAAGCGATATTATTGGTGCCCAGGAGGACAAATAACAATTTGATTTTATTCTGCTTCAGTTAGGCTTTGTGTAGAGTGTTGTGCTCAGTTCTGGGCAATACAACTGAAAAAAAGATTGTGGCATACTGGATTCTGTGAAGGGGAGGAAGATGATGAAGGGCGGGAGACTAAAACTAAAGAGAAAGAGAATCTGGGTGTATTAGCTTGAATAAGAAACCACTAAGAGTTGATATGATACCTTTCTTAAAATACTTGATGGGCATAACGGGGCAGATTCTTGCTTCTTACCAAAACTTTCCTGCCTTTGATGGTTTCCTGTTTTGGACTATGTGACGATCTTATTTCTTCTGCGTTGGGCTGCTGCTGCTGAAAAGATTAACCGAAGAGAAATATTCTGTGTAGCATTCACTTGGATAAATGGAGAAGCCAGAATCTCACTTTGAGTTAGGAAGTCAGCTCTGTTACAGGCCATAAATACCGTTGCATGAAACAGTAGCTATAGGAGGGCAGACTTTGGGCTCCAAATTGTAAACACAATCAGATTCATAAAGTAGTTTCTGGTTTTTATAAATGGTATTAGACTTTTGATATGTGATTACAAGAAGTGTTTTCTTTCTGGGAGCCTGTTTTTTTCAATGAGAACACTGCTTTCAATTCATGAAACTCTCCCCTCTTTTATAGAAAGTGGAGTTTGGCAAGTCTTAGCACGTATTTAACTGACTTCCACTACATACACTGAAAGCATGGTTTCCATTTATAGCAAAATGAATTAAGCTGGTTTTAGAAATGCAGCATGTTGACAGGGCGGCATAAAAAGCACATGGGTGACTTACTCATTTTCTAGAGATCCTATGGCAACAAATGGGTTACCATATAATCGTGGGGTGTTCCATAGTTTTTAAAACAATGTCCTTTCTCCCTTGTATGCGAGAAACATGCAATAAAGTCAATTCATTATCAAATGGGATCAATGCAAGGCACTACCTATATATGCATTTTTTGTTTCCTGCTGCTAACCATTGTGAGTAACATTCCTGGTCAAGCACAGTATTCACTGAAGGCTGCCCCAAGTGCTTACTACTATTCTGTGATAACCAAAACATATTAGAACATAATATGTTCTAATATGATAACCAAAACATATTAGAACATAATATGTTTCTCCTGCAGTTGCAGGAGAAATGCAGGGAACAACAACAGCCACTCTTAGTGGCCTTCATAGACCTTACAAAAGCATTTGACTTGGTTAGCAGGGATGGCCTTTTCAAAATACTTCCCAAGATTGGATGTCCACCTCGTCTCCTTAACATCATCAGGTCCTTCCACGATGGAATGAAAGGCACTGTAGTTTTTGACGGCTCAACATCAGATCCCTTTGACATCCGAAGCGGAGTGAAACAGGGCTGTGTCCTCGCACCAACACTTTTTGGGATCTTTTTTGCTGTCATGCTGAAGCATGCCTTTGGAACTGCAACAGAAGGTGTCTATCTCCGGACTAGATCAGATGGAAAGCTCTTTAATCTCTCTAGATTGAGAGCAAAGACCAAAGTCCAGCTGAAATGCATGAGGGACTTCCTCTTTGCAGACGATGCAGCCATTGTTGCCCACTCTGCTGAAGACCTCCAACAACTCATGAACCGTTTCAGCAAGGCCTGCCAAGACTTTGGACTAACAATCAGCCTGAAGAAAACACAAGTCATGGGCCAGGGTGTGGACTCACCTCCCTCTATTACCATCTCCACACAAGAATTGGAGGTTGTTCATGACTTTGTGTACCTTGGCTCAACCATCTCTGACACCCTCTCTCTAGATGTCGAGCTGGATAAACGCATTGGGAAAGCAGCCACCATGTTCTCTAGACTCACAAAGAGAGTATGGCTCAATAAGAAACTGACAACACATACCAAGATCCAGGTCTATAGAGCCTGTGTCCTGAGCACACTCCTGTACTGCAGCGAGTCCTGGACCCTTTGTGCCCGGCAGGAGAGGAAGCTGAACACCTTCCATATGCGTTGCCTACGACGGATTTTTGGTATCACCTGGCAGGACAGAGTTCCAAATAGAGTAGTCCTAGAACGAGCTGGAATTTTCAGCATGCATACATTACTGAAACAGCGACGTCTACGCTGGCTTGGGCACGTTGTGAGAATGGCTGATGGTCGGATTCCAAAGGATCTCCTATATGGAGAATTAGTGCAGGGAAATCGCCCCAGAGGGAGACCACAGCTGCGATACAAGGATATCTGCAAGCGGGATCTGAAGGCCTTAGGAATAGACCTCAACAGATGGGAAACTCTGACATCTGAGCGTTCAGCCTGGAGGCAGGCAGTGCATCATGGCCTCTCCCAATTTGAAGAGACCCTTGTCCAGCAGGCTGAGGCAAAGAGGAAGTCACAAAGGAAGCAAAACCAGGGAGCTGGACAGGGGACAGATTGGATTTGTCTCCAGTGTGGAAGGGATTGTCACTCTCGAATTGGCCTCCTCAGCCACACTAGACGCTGTTCCAAGTCCTCCATACAGAGCACGATACCATAGTCTTTCGAGACTGAAGGATGCCTACACATTAGAACATATTAGAACCCTATTGGGCTGAGTTTGCTGTAATCTGGCATGCTGGATCCATAAATGCCCAGCTGCATGAACCAGCTGTGAATGTCATTGAACAACTTTTAAGGGCTGAATTCTTAACATTAGTGCATATCTGGATTCATTTTTCCACTGCCTTTATACCAGTCAGTCATTCAGCTGCAGGAGGCAGACAACGGAGCAGAATCAGATCATTTATAGTACAAACAAGGTCTCAAGAGTTTGCCTTGTTCTAATTTGTGTAATTAAATAAACTAGCATTCCGCATAAAACTGAGGAACATTTTGGTGAAATACTTCCGAGCATTAGCCTGTGAATAGTCCTTTGGGCTTACTGTGGATGCTTGTGGAGAAAGCTACTGTTCATCATTATTAATAAGCTATAAATAAAACGTTTATGTCTTGACATTAGTGAATAAAGTTCTGAATTCATGCATTTATTGTTTATTATGAAATGAAAACATAAGTTGTTTGTTACAAAATTGAGGTTGATGCCGTTAAATGCTTAATATTGGGTGACTGTTCTCCATTGAGGATTTACCATAAGAGAACAACTTATCCTCATCTAGTATCCTGGCACAAATACAAAATAAACCCCTAGTGGTACAATATAATCAATTAGCAGAGAAGCAGCTGAAGAAGGTGCTATACAGCTGTACTGGGCATAGATGTGAGATCTTTCCTTGGTCTTAGAATGGGCCTCACAGTTTCACTCATGACTACCTCAAGGGTAAGGCTTCTTATGGTTTTAAGGATTATAATACAATGGAGTACCAGTAGTTCGTGTTCAAAGCACAGCAGCAATACCTTTTCCTAGAAATGGAGTCACCATCATTTATTCATTTTGAACAGCTTTATATTGTGCTCCATTCTAACAGAGTCAAGTGTGGTTTACAACATAGTTTAGCGCCATATTTTAAAATGGAACCCGAGTATGAGCAGCAGATAAAATACAACCTCTATAAGAATGAGAATTTCTGGGTGAATTTAAAAGGACGTGTCGGCCTGACAACATAAGAATCTGGTGGGCATCCTTGCAGATAATAATCTATAGCAGGAGTGCTGAAGATTTCTCCTTGTTTGACAGCTTCCTTGCCATCAAAGATGTGAGTGTGGTGAGTTGGAGATACACACATACACACACACACACACAAAGGATTTTGAAATCATTTTTTTCAGCAGGGACAAAGAATTTACAACAACCTATTCTCTGGAATATCAGGCAAAATCAAAAGAAAAAAATGAAGAAGACAGACACATTGTGGCACCTTAGAGACTAATAATCGAATGAAGTATTTTTATATTCTTCTATTGTTTAATACTGCAATATTTAAATATTAACTGGAAGCTGAATATCCTGAGGTAAATTGTGTAAAAGACAAACAAAGCTGGATTGGTAGAATGGTCATAAATACTGTAATGGCAACCATAGAAGTAGCCACATGACTCCATCAGGCTAATGTGTTTTGGGTGGTTTCAACTAGAACCTCTTTGGGGAGGCACAGCAAGGATTTGAACTCCCACATCTTAGCCCCAAATGCCAGGTGCATCAACACACATAGTCAGCTCTATTAGGTAAATATTGAATAATAGGTAGAAACTTTTTATTGAATGTATAATATGAGCTTAAATGTGATGATGATGGTGGTGGTCATATGCCATCAAGTCCATTCTGACTTATGGCAACTCTTTCGAGGATTTCCTGGATAGAGAATATTCAGAAGTGGATTACTACTACAGTACATTCTTCTGGTGGTGTTCTGGGGCTGTGCGGCTTGCTCAAGGCCGCATAGGGTGGCTTTTCCCTCAGTGGGGAATTGAAGTGCCAACCTTTGACTCCACAGCCGGATACCTAAATCACTGAGCTATCTAGCCAGCTGAAGGGGATTCGTTTGGGATTTGTTTATTTCTTTATTGCATTGTTATGCCAGTTTTCTCCCAGCCGTTGGACTCAGATTTGTGTTGACAGAAACTGAATGTAGAATTTCCTGCAAAGTTACAAGAACTTTCTGCTGGAGCCCTTGTATTGCTTCATTTTGTGAAACAGTACAGGCAGTCTTACATGGACTTTTTGCCATCAAAATAATATACCCCAACCTGCAACAAACAAACTAGCCTTCATTGGCTAGTTTGTTTGTAGCAGGTTGAGGTATATTAATATGGATTGCTTCGTTCCAGGTTTATTTTCTTGAAGCTTTTGTACGGCCGAGGCAGAGGAGTTTGATTATACGGTTAGGTAGGGAAGCAAATATAATTTTACACTGACAGAAGAAAGATTTCATCAGATCTGGAAAGTCTGATATTTTAAAACCCCGCTCTTGCCTTCCTGTATATATTCTCCAAATCTATATACTTCTTTATATTTTAAACAAACAGTGCTGTGTTCATTGCTCCAGCCTGCATGGGATTTTTCCAAATAACTAACAAATGTGCATGCCATTTGAAACAAAAACAGATTTCAGTGTCAGGCTGCCAGTGTTTATTACTCTAGACACCACATTTAAAAAAAACACACCAAAAAACCCCTTTATAAGGTATTCAGGGGGCAAAAACATAGAAGCAAGATCAGGACTTTCCTAGAAAAGGAGTTTTGGTTGTTGTGGGTTTTTCGGGGTCTTTGGCCGTGTTCTTCAGAACACGGCCAAAGAGCCCGAAAAACCCACAACAACCATTAGATCCCAGCTGTGAAAGCCTTCGCGAATTAAAAGGAGTTTTATTTAAAAGGTCAAACAAAAAAAGAAAATTAATTAGTAGCTCAAATCCTGTTGCACAGCTCCATGTGTGTAATGGTGATGATCTCATTGCAGTGACAATTCATAGCTAATTAACAGTTTTCTTTGGTGATTTCAGAATCCATGCAACTTCATTGCTTTGGATACCAGTCACACCTACCCTGGAATTCTTTTTAATCAGCAGAGATTTGCTGCTGGTGATGACAGCAACACCATTGTGCATAAGGAGCTGTACAAGAGGATTTCAGCCAATGAGTTAACAGCAACTAATACATTTGAATGAGAAAAAGATGGAGGAAGGGTTGAAGAGATGGAAGGTAGAAAGCTGGCAAGAGATAGTTGGCATGTACTAAAGGTAGGGTGCTAGAGGTGATAAGAATAATAATGTGCTATCAAGTCAATTCTGACTCATTGTGACCCTTTTCAAAGTTTTCCAGGGAGAGAATACTCAGGCTTAGCATTCCTTTCTTCTGGGAACATCCTGGGATTGTGCATCTTGCCCAAGTCCACTCAGATTGACTCTAATCGCAGGGGCTGTTAAGATCACGAAATATCCACAAAAGGAGGCATAAAGATTGCATCAGGCAAGGATTACTGGATTAGCAGCTAAAAACATGGGCACCCAACTTTTGGAGCTGCAGGCCTTAGTCATGTGTGTTGGGCAAATCACTCTTAAAATCGAATTGCTCGTGGAATTTTTTCGAGTTCCCCTGAATCCAGGCATCAGAGACCACTAGTAATCCTAGAAAAACTGAATAACGTGACAGGGTGGCAACTGGACTTCCAAAAAGAAAAGGAAGAATAACCTTTTTTCTTAACAAAAAAACAAGATGTACATCTTTCAGTAATGGAAGGTCACAAAAGGACCTAGTAGTGCTACTAGCTAGTTGATAAATGAAACAATGTTGTTCTGTTTTAGTTTAGGAAGGTGGGTAAAGTTTGGGCTTCAGTGAGGCTAGATGTCCCCAGGTCAGTGTATAGACCTGTAGTAAAGGAGTTGTGAAAAAGTTTGTGCAGCCCTCAGTTGTTGCTGCCAAATAGGATATCCAGTCAGCCAATGAAATCACAGAGCTGAGCATCTAAAGTCTAGAAAGTTTCTAAGGTTCTTTGTGTCATGCTTTCACTTCTAACCTCTAGCTTCCTCAGGAGTGTCATTGGCCTGTTGATGATACAAAAGTTGAAAATCAGAAACAACAACAACAAAAAAACCCTGTAGCCATTTACTGATTCTTAAACTTACAGTCTAGTTTATCATCAAAGCTAAGAGCCTTAAGTGTCTGTATTCCCCTGCTCTCACTGTGAAACTGACCTGAGATATTTCCTGCTGCATGAGAAGCATAAAGTCCATCTGTGTGTGCTTACAGATAAAGATAAAGTAACTATACTGATAGTGGGGCACGAATCAGCAGCATTGGATTGAGGAGCTGAAAGCACCTTGGCTGTTTGGATAACCTTGAAGGAGTAATATATAGTTAAAGTTGCAGCATTTGCTTCATTTGATGCATACAAATAGATATACAATAAGAGAGGACCAAGCAACCCTCAGTTCTGATTTTTCCAGTCTTGTATAGAATGGTTTTCATTCAAGAAATTTAAAGGAACAGTTCACTGTTAGAAGCAGATTCAAAATACAGTGGTGCCTCGCAAGATGAGCGCTTCATTTTATGACGAAATCCCATAACGACGAAGTTTTTGCAATTGCAAAAGCGATCACAAAACGATGTTTCCTATGGGTTTTTTCGCTTTGTGATGTTCGGTTCCCTGCTTCGCTAACCGATTATCACAAAATGACGATTTTCACACAGCTGATCGGCGGTTTCAAAATGGCCACCGGGTAAAAAAATGGCTGCCCGCTGTTTTCTGGGATGGATTCCTCGCTGCATGGCCAGCAAAAATGGCCATGCTATGGAAGATCTTCGCTGGATGGTGAGTGTCAAGCCCATAGGAATGCATTAATCGGGTTTTAATGCGTTTCTATGGGCTTTTTAAAATCACTTTACGATGTTTTCTTTCTACAGCGATTTCACTGGAACAAATTAACATTGTAATGTGAGGCACCACTGTACAGTTTCTACTCCTTTTTTTTTTCAGAAGAGAACTCTAAAATTCAGCAACTATCTCTGTAGGTCTTGTGAAGGTTCTGATACAGAATTGTAAAGTAAAGTAAAGAAACTTAAGGAGCCAGGCTTGTTAGTTAAGAGCATTAGGCGGATGCTCTCACATGCAGTCTACGTAACTAATACAGAGGAATACAGCCTCCAGAGATCTAGGAGTTACATACACCCATCCCTACACTTTGGAGGGCCACATTCACTCCTGTGACCCCAACCCCAAATTTTACAGGGTTTTTGTTAATACTGAAAATTGAGTGAGAATGTGGGGACTCTCTGTATATCAGAGCTCCTGTGAATCTTTTTGGTAATAGGATCTGAGCGAGAAGTAATATCATGAAAATTTCATATGCTGTGCTTTAGGATTTTTTTAGATGTCTTTCTAGGATTACTAAAAGGTTTGAAAGACCATTTTTCATCTCCAAAGCTTTATGTGTGACTGTGAGGAGGGGAAAATCTGAGAAAGTTGGGTAAGCATTTATATGCTTTTAGTGAGCAGGGGGTTAGACGTGATGGACTTTTAGGCCCCTTTCAACTTCACTTTTCTATGTAATCCTATGAGTTGGACATGCAAACCATTATAACTGGGATTTTACTGAAAAAGGCTTTTCTGAATTATTTCTGTGTTGCTGTTGACAATGGATGTAGCACTGGCTGAAATTCTGTTGTTTAGCATATTAGAGTAGGCCGATTGAGTCAGTGAGGATTTGGTGAGTCAATTCCTGTTAATTTCCATTGATTCAATGAGCCCACTCTTGTTGCAACTGAACTATCCTGACCAACAGGATTTCAGCCATTGGATTGCTACATAAATATCTGCCAAATATACCAAGAAATCCTTTTAGTGTAACTTACATTGCATAAATGACTTGGTGCCATCATCTCATAACTGTAATATTGACTTGAATTGAAAGCTTCCTAACCATCACCCGCTTCAGGATTTGATACTTTCTAGGACTTTCATTTGACCTGGGAAAACCCTTGGAAGCCTTGGGAGACACGAGAGCCTTTACTAGCAAAAAGTAAAATAAAATAAAATAAGCCACCAGATTGTCTATCCTAAGACCCCCCAAAAGCTTCCCTAGGTTGAAAGGGAGCCCTAGGGGTCCTCAGTACTTGAAAGGGTCCGATAGGAAGCTTTCAGTTATATTAAATTGAACTAAAGGTTACCATTGCAGGGTGATGACATCACCTTCTTTGTGCAGCCGAAAGTTACACCAAGAGGATTTCAGCCATAAGTCAAAATTAGCTTATCCTATATATATAGGATACAATAATAGATAAAATAAAAACAATATAATCAAATAAAAAACAAAAATAGTAATATAGTTCAAGATGGGGAAAAACAAAAACATCTAGATGGGCAGGGTATAAATTTAGTACTTTGCTACAGCGTTTTCTAAAGTGCTGTCCTCTGAAGATGCCCATGGCCACAGAAACTGGCGAAACGTTAGGAAGAACGAACAACCTTCAGAACACGGCCAAAGATCCTGAAAAACCCACAACAACCAGCTATGAAGGTTTTTTTAAGCTGGATAAATAAATTACCCAGCCTTTAAAAATAGAATCTGGGCTGCCATGTTATGTCTGACTATTCAGAAGTAGACAGACATAGGTGTGTATAGGGCTTACTGCCAGGTGAGTGTGTCTAGGATTGTGGCTGTAGTGTTTTGCACACTGTCTAGTGAACACAAAGGTAGAGAGACAATGGTTTTGCATTTCATAGAGATAGCTTCCCTGTGCCAAGAGTATTCCTTACGGAGAGGATAAAATATCCAAAACTAAGAATATTGAATTTATCATAATCCATTTATCCTGAAATATTTTAGGGAAGCTCAATGCAGCAACATTTTGTTCAGGGCTCTTAATGCACAGCCAGAAATGGCAGCAGTTCCTGCCCAGCTCTCATTTCAGTTAGGAGGAATTAGGTTTAATGTGGTCCTGCTGGACAGTCTTGCATCTGATAAAACCATTGCTTGTTAAATAGTAAAGAAAGGGAGTCATTTATCCCTATGATTTTTATGGACGCCCAAGTAATAATTCTTTAAAAGATGACGTATTTTTTAAAATCTGGATCATCAACCCTAGCTCTTTAAAGGTAATGCTAATCTCTGGCTGCTTTCTGTGTGTATGACTGCATGGTTGTAATTGTGCAACAAGCCCGCCCAGACCAAAGTTATGTGCCTGAGTAGGCTCCCACCGGTCTCCATAGCTAAGCTGACTGATTACCATGACAGCATGGACTCTGCAGTTTGCATTGTTGGCTTCCCAGAGAATAGATGGATCTTTTTTTCCTAGGAACCTGAAATTTATTTAGTTGATATTTGGGTATCAATGACATACATTAGCACTGGTTCTCAGCCTTGGGTCCCTAGAGGTTCTTGAACTAAAACTCCCAGAAGCCTTCACCACTAGCTGTTCTGGCCAGGATTTCTGGGAGTTGCAGTGCAAGAACATCTGAGGACTCAAGGTTGAGAACCATTGCACTAAAGAAATGCAGACCAATCAGGAGCTCTCTGCAGGACAAGACAGAATTCAGTAAGTATCTGACTTTGCTTCATCTGCAGAGCCAAACAAATTGAAGTGAAATCTGATACCATCAGTACACCTCAGAATATCTAACTATGCAGGCTCCCCTAGCCAAGATTCATTTTGGTCTCTGTGTTGTCCAGCATGATCAAGGATTTCAGTGCAGAACTTGAAAACAAACTGTCTGTGATGTTTTAGTGGTCCAATCAAGATAATGGCCCTGTTTCCAACATTCACTGGTAATTTTTAAAAAACACATTCACTTTTGAACATCCTTTTTTAATGTCTGCTTTGCTGCATTATCGAGGTTAAGAACTGCTTCTGTTTTGCATTGCCTTGCACTTCTTGCCTTTAAGTGGCTCTGATCTTATTAAAAATGAGATGGGCTGGGGTCATATATAATGCAGTTAATAATAAATGGGGTTGCCAGCTTGCGAATTGAAAATGGTCTTGGTTATCTAGTTGCCACTCGTTCTCTAGTTTTTTAGGTTTATCTGTCTAATTCATTATTTGTCCAAATTCTGCTTCTTTATCAGGCCATGAGGGAAATAGACCAGTGATGCAAGGGAAGAAAAAGAAAACCTCTCACCTCAGTATGTATGTAAAAAAAGAAGAAGAAAGAGAGAGAGAGAGAGATGTTCTTCCAGATTTTGTGACCTGATAACCTTTCACATAAGCAGTTTTTCTCATGGACATATTAATGAACGTTAACATCCATTTGGCAATTAGGTACAATTAAAATTTAACCAGTAGTTCTTTTGGGAAACGTTGTTTCTCGTATATCTAGCAATCGAGGAGCTGCACCAAGAGTTCATCAAATTTAATTAAAATCATGATGTAACCTATTAAAATAACTTTTGACAGTTCACATATATGTTAGCATGTGATACCATATAATGTATGCTGGGCCTCCCAGCAAAGATTCTTGGATCATTCTAGAATAAAGAAGAGGGGGAGGAGGCTCTGCTTGGTTCACAGCATCTCATGAGAGTTAAAACATTAAACTCCTTCCTCCCTGCCTCCCGTTGAGCTCAGATGCTTTTTATTAGTCTATACAGTTTTTGCCAATAAAGAATAATCTTGGGAGCATTGGCCTGGCTCTTGCATGAAACATTTTAAGAAAAACAGGCTCAGTTTCAGCATTCCTGTGGTAGCAGAACAATGCCTTCTAAAATTTGGATATGAGAAATTCACATTCTAGGACATGCTTGTAAAATAAACTGTTTTGGTGCATATGGTATTCTCAGTGCATAAGTGCTCTTAGCATCACATTTAATGAGGCAGCCCTGCAGTATTTATTTCTGTACTTACCTCACATTACCTCATGTGAGTCCTTCAGAACTTGTGGTAATACTCTTGCTTATGTGTTGTTCATACCTTGAGATTGGTGTATTCATTCGGGTTTGCATTTTGTATCACACAATATGTGCTGAGTAAACCTGAAAAGCGAGAATTGTGTTTCAGCCAGAGGCACAAGTATGTCATATTATACTGCCAGTCTTATACACCTTTTCAAAAGCATCAAGATCAGCATATCACCTTCACACTGATGAATTAAATTAAACCTGCTATGAAGGATACATCATTTTATCACAATTTTTTACAGATTCTGTGGAATCCAAGTATCATTTGTGTTGACTATCTGCTTCTACTTAATCTCTTCTACCTGTCACTTACATTCTTCTGCCTCACATGCAGTGTATCTTGCGTGTCCATATGCAGAAGATAAAGGAAGGGTAAACAATCAATGATATTTTGACCACATATCATTATGAGATCAGTGTGCTTCATGCAAAATATATGTTGAGTAAATCTGAAAAGTGAGGATTATGTTTCATTCAGAGGCTGATTACTATTATCTCTGCAGAGCCCATATTGCATTCCAACCTGGGCTAGTGCTCTTCTAATATGCATGTTCTTCATTTATTCAAATTGTTCTGTAACAGATCACACTCTCTTTCTTTCTTTCATATATTGTCTGTCACTGTGACTGGGACCTGCTGCTGTTCATGTAAGATTTGTGTAATTTGCTAAGTTGCAAATAATTCATAAGGTCCCAGGACTCCATCATTTCAGCTCCACATTGGACACATGGCCAAACATGAAAAAGGCTTGCCCAGGGCAAAAGATATTCCTAGGAATCTTTGGAACATAGGGTGGGAAGGGGGTTGGAAAAGTCTAATAGCAATAAAGGGCCATGGCTGATGGCATCATCAGCCTTCTGCACCATCAGCTTTATGCCACTGGAATTCAGCTTATGGTAATTACATTTTTTGCATTAGCTGTCTCTAGAGTGGTGGCTAGAATGAAGTCATATGGACATCATAAGATCCAGCAAGCATAGTCTGGATCCCCTTTAGCTTGAGTCCTAGGCATTTGTTTCCAGGGGCTGAAGATGCAGTCAGATCATTTTTCCCACACTTAAAATAATATGTCTGTTTTCATCCTATGATTATGCTATTGGATTTTTAAGGGTTGGAACTGATATAAGATCGGGCTATATTCCAGGCCAGCTACTGGGATCAGAGGACAGTGATTATCTGCACTGAGACACCCACCTGCTGTTTAAGGATTCTGCCTGCATGCCACAAATCAGTGGGTGATCATGCGTTTACGTGTCCCTCAGTTGTTGAACTCTTTATGCCTCAAGATATGCATCTGTTTCTCTGTTCTTAAAAAGTATTTGGAAACTTTTGAGTTCTGTTGTGGCATATGATTTCTTCCATTCTCTCTCCTTTTTTAAAAAAGATACATGATTTCAATTTTACATTGTAAACACTATAAATATTGTATAGATTTGATTTGATTTCACTTTATAAAAGTACTATAAGATGGCATAGGATACCATATATAAATCAAGTTTATATACCTATTACAGTGGTGCCTCGCTTGATGACGATAATCTGTTCCGTTCAAAACACTGTTAAGCAAAATTGTCGTCAAGCGAATTTTAAAAACCCATTGAAATGCATTGAAAACCGTTCAATGCATTCCAATGGGCAAAATACCTGCTCCTTTTGCGAGGATCCTCCATAGGGCAGCCATTTTCCGGTGCCTGTAAAGTGAGGAATCCGTGCTAAAAACAGCAGGGAGCCATTTTTCACAGCGGGTGACCATTTTTAGTGCCGCCAATCAGCTGTTTTAGAATCATCGTCTAGTGAAAAATCGGTTCCCAGAGCAGGGAACCGATCATCGTCAAGCGAATTTTCCCCATAGGAACATCATTTTGCAATCACAATAGCGATCGCAAAAACTTCATTGTAAAGCGGTTTCATTGTTTAACAAGGTAATCGTTAAGTGAGGCACCACTGTACTTGCATTGGCCCTTAGTGCCATATTTCCATTGAAGTGGTTTGATAATTAGCAAAGCTAAAAGGCAGTGTTGGAGCAGCTAGCCCTGAAATATTGTGCATGTCTACTCAGACAAAAAAATCCCATCAATTTCAAGATTCCCCAAGTAGGGGGAGGATAGAATGACAGTCTGAGTAAATAACAGTTTGACTTAATATTTCAGGGTAACATTATTTAGGTTAGATTGGCCACACATCCTCTTTCAGGCAGGACTGTCCTTCATTTGAAAGGCTGTCCAGTCCAAGAATAATAAGGAAGGATAGGGCACCAGGGATCCTGAAGTTGTCCATCAACAGTGGGCACCTAGTCATCAGACTCAACAGGCACATCAGCTACCTGGTCATAATTTTCTCCTGCCATGGATGATCTTTTATAATTGAGTTTCAATCACACAAGTCATTTCTAATTTTATAGTTGCACATATTAATTACATATGCATATATGTAGAAAATGCAGTTTTCTGTGTGGATGTACATGTAATGGAGACATACAGGTATGCATGTCTTTCTTGACTCCTTTTTGTTGATGTGTAATATGGATAAAACTATGATGGGCCACGGTATCTCATGAACCATTTGGGGAAACAGTGAATCGTGCCAAAGCACTCCGTGAGTACTTCAGTTTATGTTAAAATTTCCCCTTGTAGTGGCAAAAGTGATTGAATGTTGTTTCTTCAAAAACACTTCGACCATCTTGGGTATTTGCAAGTTTTGCCTTGACGTTTGTCAGTAGAGGTCCTGGTTTCAGCATTCACTTCTGCTAATGGGAATTAAGGCCAAATTGTGACCACATGCTCGATTTCTTATTACTGAAGTCACAATCAGGAAACATGCTGAAGGAAATTGGATCAGAACTGTTCAGTGAAATGTTTCCAGCCTTCTGATGATCAGGTTCCAAGAAAAGATAATTCAAATTTCATAAACTTAGACCAGCTGCTTTTCTTTAAAAGAGCATAATATTTTTCTTTAGAAATGGGACTGCTGTCTTAGCATATTGAAGAATACGTGTTTATATGAACAGCTGTTCCCTATCTTCATATTCTTAGTTTGAGAAATCAAAAATCATTGTGAAATGGCATTCAACTTACTGAACATACCCTGTAAATATTCCTCAGAAATGAAATGTTCTGGAGAGAGAAAAAAAATGCTTGTTTAACCGGGAATATGAAACATACAATTATAAGGGTGGGGAAGAAAAAAAATGGGGAGAAAAAGAGAACTCTCCTACTTTTTTTCTCTGTAGAAATGTTTTCTGTGGTAGTTTTTACTCCTTTTGAGCTGTTCCCTTGCACGTGTAGCAGATGGTAGACTGGGAACTATCAGTAGATACCTTGAGGAATTTGAAGTAGATTTGGCATGTGTTTCTGGCTTTTAATTATTTAATAATAGTTGCAAAAGTAAGACTTCTTCCCTCCAAAAATGTGTAGACATTTCAAAGGGAAATTCCACTGTAAAAATTCTGCTTCAGATGTTCTCAAAAGGTTTGAGGTTTGAATCCAAGTAATGGTTTAACAATCTACCACAAGCATTTATGAACATAGCAAAGCTGGGCTGGTGGTGATTATGCTTGCTATTGTAAGTGGTCACTTCACTCATCGTAAAGTTTACAGAGAATCATCACAGACTTGCTGAATTTCATTACTATTTGGCCCCATTTGTTCTCTATGTCCATATGCCTGTGTTTGCGTGTACATATACTGCCAGCTGAGGAGAACATCATGTGCCAGAGAAATGTGTCACAATTAATCTGCAAAGCCTCTTAAATGTGATTTGCGAAAACTAAAATGAAAAAGAAGTTCAGATGCCAGGAGAAAATGCTCTATTATAAGTAAGAATGGTTTCCAACCCTGGGTAACCCACATGTTCTTGGACTGCAGCTCCCCCAAGCCTTCACCACCAGCTATACTGGCTGGCTTTTCTAGGTGTTGCAATCCAAGAACACCTGGTTGACTCACGGCTGGGAACTGGAGATGGGCACAAAGCCTTCCCACCTACCCCCCCGACTCAGAGGCAGCACTCTGGCTTCCCTGCCCTGCCTGGGTTTTGCCTTTGAGTGAGGCACCGAACCGCAGAACACATACATGTTGGGCTGTTATCCAAATTGGCATGAACCGCCAAACTGGCATTTGGTGCCCATCTCTACTGGGACCCACTGGTCCATAATATGAAAGCGGCAGGAATGTGTACTCTGAACACTGTGTTTGCAGATGGAAATTGGAACATTGCCTCCATTTTTGTTTACATATTTGGTAGCCAATTGTAATACAAGCACAGACTTCCCGCAAAGACGTTTTGTGGAACTGTGGTATTTATATATATATGCCTTCATTTCTTTTATCTAAATACCAAGTTGCCATTATCATGCAACACAAGAATTTGTATATTGCTGTCGGGCTTTTACAGCTCTGATAAACATGAGACTTTGGGTTATTCAGTGTCCCTGTTGTTGTAAAGAAGCTTTGGAATGCCAGTCAAATACAGCATTTTTGTATTTTTTTTAAAGAAAAAGCCCAAATGCCACAGTGATGTGCTTGTAGAGAATACAGAAGGAATTTGTTACAGCTGAGTACTTATTTGTAATTGCTTTGTTTTGCAACAGTGAAGATATGATTTTTCTCTCCTTATGAATGTAACTCACTTGTAGTTTAGTTACCACATTTAACTGTCACCTTGCTGGAAAGAGGAGGAGGAATACTGTATGCTTCTAGTGCTGGCAGGGCTTAGAACTCTGTTAAGAACCTAATATGCTGTGTACAAGGCAATGTCACATTGTTTTCCCACCTTCTGGCAGGCATCTCATTTTGTGTCCCCTATATGCAAGCTGTCTTGTAACCAGTGTATGATTTCCTTCATGAAGGGCATCCTGTTAGAGCAGTAAGTTGAAGGGCTTACACTGCTGCCCTTCTGATTTGTGTTCACTCTGTAGGATTCTGTCAATTGTGGGGTAGATGGGAGGAGAATGGGTTTTATATCCATGGCTCAGGCGCATGCATGAAGGGGTGGGGGAGGGCTTGTGTGTGTGCAAATCAGCTGTGGGGAGGGGAGTGCATGGGGGGGTGGAAGGTCTGTCTCCGTGGCCTGGTCCGGCTCAGGCCGTGGACCAGCACTGGGCTGCGGACCAGGGGTTGACGACCTCTGGTGTAAAGCAACCTTGTGTAGTTATTAACTAGTGAAACAGAGATGTTACATCTATTAGAATGTTTTATTAGAACCAATTGTTAGAAGATTTATATACCACAGAACAGAATATCTGCTAGAGAAGAAGCACACAAGAAAGTCACATAAGGCATGATGAGACTGCTACAACTGTATTGTACTCCATGTCCACTATCCTTACTCATTATTTACACATGTGGAACTCCACCTGCAGAAGCTGCAGCCGCAATCTTGACCAAGCCCTGGTCACAACTGAGGTCCTGTAGAAATGGAAGTTCCTCAGATTATTATGGTAACTTCTGCAGTGAGAACACTGAGGACATGGAAATAATGAGTAGGGATACATACTGGCCTAAGTGTCTGAAGAAGTGTTTTGTAATCCACAAAAGCTCACAGTGAAATAAATTTTAGTCTTAAAGATGCCACAATGCTTTTGGGGTTTTAGTTAAAAACAAGGCATGCCTTGTTACTTTCTTCTTTGTTGTAGTTTTGCTGAGCCTTCTAGCTTAGCTGATGACTTTTTTCTCAGACCAGTTGTGTTTGCTCCCCTTGCAGTCGTCTTGTTTTAATGTCGGTTTCTTTATTTTATTTTATTGGCTTTTCAACTGCATTATGTTGCTTCAAGGGCTCTTTTCCGTTGAAAATCAGGCCATGAATGTTAATACCATTCAATACAAAAAATTCAGAGTTTAGGCCAGAGTTTATGAGCCTATCCCAGACAACCCTTCAAAGTCTCGGGCTGAAGACCTCTCAGCCCTGCAGCTTGAAATCCTGTGACTTAGGAAGCCGAACAGGCTCCCCATGCCTGGAAAGTCTGCATACCATCTGCTCTGCCATGGAGAGTGTGGTCTGGGTGACCCTGCAGAAAACAAGGCTTTTAACCATTAACTGTAGTGGGAGAAGATCTCACTGTTTTTTCTCTGGTTATTATACAACTGTATATGCATCTCTGGCGTGGATCCAAAAAAAAGAAATCTCTTTCATCACAGTGAAATGTGAAACCTCCCATTCGAGTTCATGTCAGTTACTCGTCCTCTCCTAATGAGCAGACCCACGAGGCCGCAATTAGCTTATGGGCACCGTGCCATAGCACACAAAGACAGTCAGCAAAGGAAAGCAATACTTGACCTGCTGCAATTAAAAGATGACTTTAATGAGAAAAGTAAAAACAGTAGGCAGCTGGTAACATGGAGCTTGTAAGTGCATAGCAATGTTCTGTACCCAAAATTTTTTTTGGGGGGGGGAATGATTCTTTTTGGAAAACAAACCCTTAAATCCTCCAGTTTTGGTAACTTGCAGGACTAAGAGTTGTAGTCCAAAACGTAACTTTCTCAGTCACTCCTATTAAAAACAGATCTGTTGAACGGTTGCTTGCACTTTTCCCCAGTGCAAGCCTTTCCTGGTTCATGTCTCTACTAACATGACAAAAATTTTAAAAAAATACTTCAAAAAGCAAAGAAAAAAAAAGGAAATGTAGGCACCAATTAATGTTATCCCCTCCCTATTTATTTAGTTATTTAGTTATTTATTTGCATTTACCAGCCAGGATGGAAATGGACTCATTTGAGTGCAGAAATAATTATTTGATGGGCTTCCAAGAAATAAGCGAAACTTGTAATGTACTTCATTTCTATTACAACCAGTTTTTATAAACTGTTTTTAACTGTGCTTTACTTTCCTGTTTCTCAAAAAGGAACTGAAATGTTTATTTTTAAAGGGTATTATTATTATTTATTAGATTACTATCCCACCCGTCTACACCAAAGGTCTACTCTGGTAACTTTTTTGATAAATCTGAATGTTACAAGCTACTGGCCTGTGGTACAGAGCACACATTCCTTCCGTCCCCCTCATTGTTGTCTCAAAACACCACAACAGAGCATGAGCTAGCAGGATGAGATACCGTTCACTTGACCTGTGCCCAAGATGCGCCTGAAAGTCTGGGAATAAGGGTATCCATTGGTAAGTTGATGTGTCTTCTTTCTGGGCCTTCAATACTGTGAAATGTTAGTTACAACGGTTAAGGCTAGCTTCCTCCTACATGCATTCCAATGATGGGCCATCTGCTATACGAAAAGGTAAAAGGGCAGTAAGGGAGAGTTACATTGTTATTCTCTGTGTGCCATAAATACTTCTAGGTTCGATTTTCCTAGAGTTTCAAATCGAGGACTATGTTTTCTCTTGACCTGTCAATTGTTAATTCTAAAATCTATTTTCGTTTCTATTTGGTATGGTGTGAGACCTTGACCTTCATGGTCCTAGCTGGAAGCCAGCTGGTTCTTGTCATACTTACCAATGCTGGTAGGTCACAACCAGAGAGCAGGTCGTTGTCCACAGAGATGCAAAATGGCCCCCTTTTGGAACTACAGCTCCCAGGATCCCACCAGCAAGCATGGCAGAGCTCACATTGGCTGTGAGATTTAGGCAGCTATATTTGAAATGATCCTGCTTTTCTTTCATTGGTGGTTTTTATACCTGTAAAAGGGAAGGCTCAGCTCAGCTAAAAGCATCAAGCAGAGAGGACAGTTTGTCTCTGCATGCTGTTTGCTTTCCATAACACAAGGCTGTTGTATATCCAGTTGGTTAAAATTGATAATTCTGCATCTTCCCATTTTCGGTACTTACTGCTTCGCCCAGCTTCTTTATTTATGCTGTTATTGAATGGTCCTTTGGGGTCCTTAAAGCTTGCTTTGGACACATGCCCTCCTTCTTGCGTCTTCTGTCATCTACATGTGGGTCTGCCAGTTAGTTCAGCTTTGTTTCATCTTAATTACACATGGGGAGGTTGATGACGACATATGTTGAGAATCCCCGTTAACAGTGGTGGGAATGAGAAATCTCAAGCCAGACAGATGCAGAAGTTTGCCAGCCCCCCACTGTTCCTCCTGACAGCTGATACAGGAACCTATTAAGGTGCATCTCGGGCAGAAAGCCATCTATGGCAAAATGCCTCACGTGCCTCGAGGGACAATACTGCTATGCATGGACAATGGAAATTCCTGTAGCCTTCAGTGGGACAAAACTCTGAAACGATGCTGGCTCAACTGGCTGCATAACCAGCTGTGCTGTACATGTGATACTACTTCCCTTTAGCAAAACACTGCTGTTCAGTAACAGAAAAGTCAGCTCTTCACCAATGTTCTCATTCTGCCCTGTTTCCCTATTGGGTTACAAGACTCTTCCACCACTAGACAGATTCTATGCCTCTTGTTGTTCATACTTGCATGCAATTTTGTGTATGATTTTCTGATGTATATGTTGTTTCTCCATATTTGCACTGACAAAGGTACGACTGCATTCATCCCAAGTACAGGAAGTCTTCTGGCTGAGACCAAATACAGTATATACAGTTTTAATTTTGCACAAATGTGTGCCTTTTTGTGCACATTCCTTCTCCCCCTCCCCCGTTGAATTCTTTTGCAATGCACACAAATGTACAGATTTCCAAAGTGAAATGGATTTTCTCCCATGGGCAGTCTTGAGAGCTGCAAAATGGGCATTTTCTATGTAGAACTGTAAACCCAACAAAATTCATTTCCGTAGGCTTGCCTCTGCATAAGCAACCAATTTTGAGTTTGTCTGCCCTTAGTGTGCAGCATTTCCAGTTGCACCCACAGACTGGGCTGGAATCTCCCGTGATGATATCTGGGTAAGGTCCAGGGCATTCTAATGTTTCTTCACCCAGGCTGCATCTCTAAGACAGGCCGCAGCTGTTCTTGTGCATGAAGCAGTTGACAGGGTGAACCAGCCCACATCCCATGGCACAGAGGAGAAGCTGCATAAATTACACATTCTGGTTTCTCTGCCACCATCAGAAAACTATATTTTCCTTCTTGAGCCGCTGATGGAGTGTTCATTGTTGTTAACAGGGTCCCTTAAGTGTGTTTTAAGGAATTTTCTCTTTTTTTGCAGTTTTGGTCTCCACATCTTTGATAGTGGGCTCTTTCAAAACATCACCACTTTTATAGTGATCCCACTTTTATAGGGAGATGCTTAGTACCTCTGCTGAGAAAACAGAGCAAAGACTGTCTCCTAAGCCTTCCCCAGGAGCCCTGCTGCTTCCTTGTTAGGAATGAGAGCCTGCCAAAAACAGGGCTTTTTGTTGTTGCTGAAGTACACCGGAGAATGAAACTGTGTTAAGAGTACACGAGGGCTGTGGTTCTGCTCTGTCTCTCTCCTTCCCCTCGCCCCTCGGGGCAGCAACATCTCTGGACTTGCTCAGCTGCTGTAATAAGATCCCCCTTGCCACTTGCTGCTGTGGACCTTGTTTGTCTTGGCACTCAGCTCGCTGAGGTACTTTAAAACAGAGAGCCAGTCAGGGGTGATTTCTGTGGGTTATTTCTTCACCTCTTCTCCCTTCGCAAAATACTTTTTTTTAAAAAATGGTGATATCGTTGAGATGCTTCCATTTATTACAGGGGAGCAGGAATTTGGAACAGGGCTTGTGTGCGAAACAGGCAGAAGAGAAAGAGCCACTTGGATACATAAAAAGTTCATTTGGGACACCAGAGTAAACCCCGTCGATTACATATAAATAAGGGATGGGCAAAGTGTGCCTCCCCAGGTGTTGAATTGCATCTTCCCATATTGTGCCATTAGGTATGGTGGGTAGTGCTGATGTGAAATGCGGTTCAGAAACATCTGGAACACTGCGCTTTCCCCACCCATTTTATTTATGAGTGGGGAATACACACACACACACACCACAATGTTTTGTTCTTGTGTTTTCTTTGAACTTCTATTTATTAGAAAGCAGGTATTTTTGTGTGTGTTCCCATTCTGATAAAAAAAGTTGTTCATACTCTCTTGCTTTATTATTTTCATTGATCTAAAATGATCAGCAGTTGTCCATTCGTACCCTCCGGGATCTGTTTTCCAAGCACAAGACTACTGAAGAGCAGTCCAGTAAACCCGGTTTAAGTTTCCACACTTACATACAACATGATATATAGTGGCTGAAATTGAGTAATAAAAGAATGCTATACCACATAAATCTAATGGCATTGTCAACCACTGCTATATTTTGGTAATTAAATCTTTCCTATCCTTCCCTCTCAAAAATGTTCCTAAACTCCCTTAAGATCCCCTTGGTCCTGGAAAGCCTTTGGAGGAGCAGGGAGTCTTAAATGTCTGAGACTAGCAGTAGCAGATATCAGACATTCAAGACTTCCTACTACCCTCAAAGGCTTCTCAAGGACCAAAGGGAACATAGTGGGAGGGGGATAAGAGACAATTAATTACCACAATATGCCATAGCTGAGGACTCCCTGGAAAAGACTTTGATGTTAGGAAAGTGTGAAGGCAAGAGGAGAAGGGGACAACAGAGGATGAGATGGCTGGACAGTGTCATCGAAGCAACCAACATGAATCTGACCCAACTCCGGGAGGCAGTGGAAGATAGAGGGCCTGGCGTGCTCTGGTCCATGGGGTCATGAAGAGTCGGACATGACTAAACGACTAAACGAAACGAAACGCCATAGCTGATAACGTCATCAGACTTACACAGCATACGTTACGCAACTTGGTTGCAGCCATAATGTCCAGCCATAAGTCCACAAACAGAGCTAAAGCAAAGGTGTGGAACCTCTTCTGTTCCAGATGTTATTCAATTCCATCTCCTCTCACCCCAGGAAGCTAATTATTCAATCGATGCTGATGAGTCATCTGACACTTGATAAATTAATTGCAGCTGATATCTTTTCCTTGTAGGAAACTGTACATCTGCACGAAGATCACACATGCTCATGTATTTGTTTCAGAGCTTATCTAGCGCACCACATGCACATGTGTCAGAAAACACTGGAACAGGCAAAGTGAACACTGGTGTTCTATTTGAATTTCATAGGTGCATGTGGCAGCTACTTTCCCTAACGTGATTTAACTGTGGCCCCCTTTTCTACAGACATAAATGGCTATGATTTCTAATGGAACAGTGTTGTGCCTTTTTCTCATAGTAAATTGTCAAAATAAGAAGCTTTGTAGGATTTTTAAGACTTGTAAATTTTTTGTTCCCTTTTTAATTCAAAAAGCTACTTTCTAAGGGTGATAAAGAATAGAACAGCTGTGGAGGGAGGAGGCTGAAAACTTTCTCTACTCTCACCATTTGTCCGTTTGAACCACACGGCCTTCCCCATGACTTTTCCACCTGCAGGATCTCAAATGCACACTTGATCTTTCCCGAGAGAAGACATTCTTTTGGAAGTTCATTCAGAACAAGGGTAGTTGCAGGCAGGGAAAGGATTAAGTTCCCACCTTTCTGCTGCTGCTCTGCTCTCATGCGCCCAGACAAAAAGGCCCATTCTGCTGTTACGTAGTTTGGCTATCTGCCCTGTCCCTGCCTGGATGGGAAACTCCCCAAGAGCCTCCTGCATTTTGCCCTAGGGCCCTTGAAGGATGAACTGGATATGAGTGTATCAAAGCGTGACAGTACTGATCACACTTCATTTGAAACTGTCTTTTATTTCAAGATGTTAACATTCAGAATAGCCTCAACAATCATAAAGACAGAGAAAGCAGGTTGTACGAATAAATGAGGAACTGGTCTTGATTAGCTAGGAATACGCATGTACAATGTGAGCACTTCCCTCTAGCCATATGTTATGACTTGCCAGGCAATTGCCAGTTCACCTCCTACTTTGTTGTTGTTGTTTGGCACTCTATGACGTAAAGAAAGAACAGTTTGGAAGTCCCTAGTAGATCTTCGTATCTGTCAGATGGTGGGAATTGGAGGTTTGCGGGTCAGAAGCTGTGCTTTCCCAGGGAAGAGGGAAAAAAGGGGAACACATGTAGAAGTTCCACATAGTTTAAGATATTTCACAAAAGAAGATGAATGAATGCTGTAATTAGTAAAGCTATGTCAAACAATTAGGTTAATGTGCTGACACTACATAAAACATTTTTAATAATAATGCTAATTATAAAACCAGACTACTTGCTTGGGGTGTTCTTGAAATTTGAACTCCTCCCTCCCTCCCTCTGTTTCTGTCTGTCTGTCTCTCTCTGTCTCTCTTTCTCTCTCTCTCTCACACACACACACACACACACACACATAAATACACACAATTTTTTTATGTTTTGGAAGACTGGACTGTTAAGTACTTGGGTAAGATTCCTTTAATTTGGGATACTCTATGTTTTTTGTAGTCTGAGGGTTGGTTGAGCCCAAGTGGTCATTGAATTCCTTGATAATGTACCATCCTGATTTTCAGATAACAGAATTATTAGAATGGTAAACATGGCCCAGGTTCAAATTGAAGCAGCCTGTCTGCAGGATTTTGCACTGACAGATGATAAGAGTTTTGAATTGTGATCTGCATGAGCCTTTGGAGCTAGAGAAACCAACAAATCTCACCATTTTGCTTTCATTATTAATATCATTCATATTCGTGATCCTATTTAATTTAATAGAAAACAGAATGCTTGCATAGTTTATGACTGTCATTTTTATAGAGTAGAACTTAAGGTTGGTCACTTTGGAGTAGACATAGGATTGTGTTGATGGTTGTTGGGGGGTTTTCGGACTCTTTGGCCTTGTTCTGAAGGTTGTTCTTCCTGTTTCACCAGTCTCTTCAGAGGAGAGGAGTCAGAACTCTGTGCTCTGGTCCAGTTTGTTTAGATAGTTGAGTATTTATAGCTGTGGGATCAGCTTTTGTCCTTTTCAGGAGACTGCATCGGGAAACTTTTGAAAAAAACACAACCTACAAAGAGTATTCAAACCCACCACAAAAATAAAACAAATGTTACAGTCAGTAAAGGCAAAAAGGACCCCCTCACCACTGCAGGAGTATACTGAATACATTGCTGTTGTGGCCAGGTGTATATTGGAACCCCAAAATGCAGCATCCACACCAGAATCAAAGAACATGAGAGACACTGCAGACTAAAACAACCAGAAAAATTGGCAGTAGCTGAACATGCCCTAAAACAAGCTGGACATGAAATTCTGCTTCAAAATACTGAAGTATGGGACAACAACAGCAATCATTATGTTAGACTGGGAAGCCATTGAAAGAAAAAAGTTTAAATCTCAATGTGACGGACAGGTCAGTAACCACTCCTGTTCATCACAATGGAACCTTGATATATCAACCAATAGTTGGACAGAAGAGGCAGAACTAAGGAAATATAAGAGGAATGGAAGGCAGTTAAAGATGAGTTAGGGATATGAGTTACAGTTAGGGACTTCAGTTAAGGATATTAGAAGTAGTTTAGGCAGTTAGGACCAGGCTTGTGTTAAAGAATAATAGAGAGATAGAGAACAAGATAAGAAATGAATAAATACCTTGATTAACATGATTATACATAAGCAAATATAAATGTAAGCACAAGTTATTGAATGAATAAAATAAGACCATCTATGATTTACTTTATATGATTTACTGATAAACACATAAATAAACATTGTTATATTGGAGAACTGTGATTTAAGAGTCATATTTAATAGAGTGAGGAATAAATCCTCTGGTGGCAGCGGAAAAGGGTTGAGAAATAAATGTCATACCCAAAAGTGAACCAGGGTTGTGTGGAAGAACAAACAGGAGAGCTGGGGGTATGTGTGTGACACTCAACAAATCCTGGCCCCCGACACTGAAAAATACAACCTGCAAAAGGTCAATGAACTCTACTCAGCTACAAGGACCGGTGATCATTGCACACAAAAGACCAGCTAACGACACCCATCAATCATGGTGACAAATAATCTCTCCCTCTTATCACAACAATACACCCACAACAAAAAACACACTGATCACTACAATCACCCATCTCCTGAAAAGGACAAAAGCTGATCCCACAGCTATAAATACTCAACTATCCAAACAAACTGCACCAGAGCACAGAGTTCTGACTCCTGTCCTCTGAAGATACTGGCCACAGAGACTGGCGAAAAATTAGGAAGAACAACCTTCAGAACACGGCCAAAGAGCCTGAAAAACTCACAACAACCATCAGATCCTGGTTGTGGAAGCCTTTGAGAATACATAGATTTGTATTGTTTGGATTTGGAAAAAAAAACGCAGCTGTACAGTGGTGTCTGTTGAGTCATGCTGTTGATGCAGATATTACTATATTTTTTCCACACTAAAATAATGTTAAAAATTGTATCACGTAGAGAGGAGGAAAACAAACCCGGTCAAGGGGCTGGAAACCATACTGTATAAGGAACAATACAGAGCGTTGGCTATGAGAGGTTCTACTGTAGCCATTGTCAGATATCTGAAAGGCTGTCACAAAGAAGATGGAGCAAGCTTATTTTCTGGTGTTCCAAAGGGTAGCCAATGGACTGCATCCAAATCAATGGATTCAAATCACAAGAAAAGAAGTTTTGACAAGAGAACATCCTGGTAGCAACAGCTGTTCAACACTTGAATGAATTACCTCAGAATGTTAATGGGCTCTCCTACAGTGGAAGTTTTTAAACAGACATTGGATGGCTGTTCTCCAGGGATGCTTTAGTTATGGAAACCCAACGTTGACCAACGGGTTTGGACCAGGTAAACTTTGTCCTTCCTCACTCAACAATCCCATGACAGTATGAAAAATTGTGCAGCAAAGATGCCTCCTTTATTTTATGCCAGGGTTTCTTACTTTGGATTTGTAGAGCTGGCAAATCCAAAAAGGAGTAATGGTGATGGATTAGAATTGCCTTGCTCTTCCTTGAAGTCCTGAGGTTTTTTCTGAATTTATTCCCTTCTCTGCATTTATGAGCAAGAGGGAAAGCAGACATCATATATATGTGGTTGGTGATGGTGGGGAAAAGCTGGCTTAGCTGCTTATACAAACACACAGCCGTTGTGGAATGTTGACATATACTTACTCAGGAAGCTGTTAATTTGTACCAAAGACAGTTATGTTAAACTTCTTCATAAGAAAGAAGAACCAAATTGGTTCTTCATATTCCACATATTCTACTGTGACCAGTCCTGTGCTTTGACCTTGGGGTTTAAAAAATGATCAGCATCTTTTCTTCTGGCAAATGTCAGGGGCCAACCAGATGGTTCAGCTGCATAAACAGAAATACTATACAAAGAAAGGACCTCACCCAAAAGCTGGAGGGACAAGCAGATTTCATGCTGCAGCTACTGTTTATTGCGCTACAGTTGAACACTTTATTACTAAAGTGATCAGGCTGGAAAATGTACAATTAAATAACCTTTTCCCCAAAATAATGGCTGCTGCAATGTATGCTTGATTCCCATTTCTTAGTCAGTGATGTAATGAAAACAAGCTTCATGGGATTGGAATATTGGAATTTTCTGATGAGCGGGGACAGTGATGTCATCTGACACCACTCAAATGCCCCAGATCTTTTCTGAGCAGTGTGATTTTGGGGGAGGGGGGGTAATTTTTTTTCAAGCAGTAATAGATTGTTGTGGGCTGTACTGGTTGCATACCTTGCAGTGTTTGTTAAAACTTATTTGCTTTACAAAGTATCAGCTTTTCATAGGGAGATGAACTGTTTTCCTGACACAAATCAACACTGCAGACTGGATTTTTGGACTTTTCTTGGAAGGAGGTGTCATGGTGACTGCCAGCATTTCAGGTATTATCACTAAACATGCCACGAGACCTGCAGACTGATGAAATACAACATCATTGTCAGATTGTTGCTCATAACAAGGTCAGAGCTAGAGAAAATGAAGTGTTGTAGGAAGAAAGGGTCTCTTAGGAAAATATTGAAGAACATAGAAACACAGTTGTTCCACAGGAAGTCTGGTAACAAGCCTGGTACAATGGTAGTGTGTTGAATGGAGGGAAGAGTTTGGATGTAACAACTTATAAGCAGCATAGTTACTTGTACCTAATTATTGTTGTTGTTGGTAACAAAGGTATAATGAAATTATGTTTGAAAAATGATGTAACAACTAGCATCAAAGTTACTTTGCCAATGTAAGGTAATGTTTTCTCTCAAGGTTATTTTTAAAGTAAATTTTCAGGGATTTCAGAGGTGTGTTGACAAACCTTTTTCAAGTTTTCTTCTATTGGCCTTCAAAAACAGCTACTGTAATGGAAAGGAACACAGAATGAAAAGCAGATAATGTAACAAGTTCCTTCCCCAAGCATTGTAATGAGTCTGTTCAACAGATTACTTTTCAAAACTTGTAATGGGGACTAATTACTTTTTCCAAGTAACTTTTGAAGCCCTGGTAGAGGGACATACAATATGGGATGAGATGGATTGGCAAAACGTTGAGCAAATAAATTATGCAGCCTTCAATTGCTTTGAAAATCTCTACAATCCCAACATTTCTGACGCTTTCCATGAGGTAAAAAGTGACTGCGCAGTGTTACTACTCCCTTTTTGGTCTTTTTAAAGAATAACTACCCTGTGCTTTTGATGGCTGTCTGACAAGCAGCAAATGAAATAGAGAACACTTTTGCCATTTCCTCATCTTGTCAGGAAGGGCATTACTTGCATTACCTTCAGCCTGTAAAGCTCTTTTCAAAAGTGTGAAGACAGTTCCCACTAAAAGTGGGAGTCTTAGAAAGCAGTGTTGGGAGCAAAGCAGTGGCTGTAGTTAGAGCAGAGATGACAAAAGTGACCCTTTCACACTACATTTCCCAGAATCCCACAGGCCAGCATGGCCAAAGCCATGGATTCTTAGAGATAGTCATAGAGACTGGTTAGATGATATAACAATCAAGAGCCAGTCAGAAAAGGGAAAAGATAAATACATTTTTGTGACTTTTTTTGCAATTCTTGATCTGTCAGTGAGGAAAAGAAATAGAAAGATAAAAAGAATCTTGACCTACAGTTTGCTTACTCTGACTTGGGTCACTAAACTTTGAATCTTGCCAAAATATGTTCAGTAAAACGTAAGCTTAATTAAGACAGAAGGGCTGATGGGGGGATTGCCCTTACTTTTATAAATCCTTTGTTGTTGCTTCATTTAACTCTGCCAGTGAGTCTTACTCCCTTTGATGTTAATGTAATAGGATTAAAAGCAACTTGTTACAATGAAAAATGAGGTCACAGGAAGATTCATTAAGACCCAGGTTTGATTAACATGACTGCTTTTTTTCTCTGGAAAAGAAGCACTATTACAGAGCTTATTAGTCCAAAAAGCTTTCACTTCTTCTTTCATGCACCACCTGGTTTTAGTCATTTGCATTGAACGGCAGTTCAGAAACCAGAAAGCTGTGGCTATGACTGCCCATTATTTTGGTTTGAGACAAAGATGCACCTGGGATGGTCTGAGCACTCTGTTCATTTGGGTGAGATCTGGCTCTTACCATTAAGATCAAATAATTCCCGAGGTGGCAATGCTGACCACAGGTTCACTGTTGTCCTGTCCTTTAAATCCCGTGTTAATTTGGCTGGATAATACCCAAATTAATGTAGAGGATTTGAATGTTCTTTGTGTGCAGTACTTTCTTCGGGTTGTTTCAATACAGTCTTCCCATTTTGTGTTTGGGATGTAACTGTAAAACCTACAGACTCCTCTATAGGCAATTCCCTACATGTACATTAAATTAGCACTCATTTTAAATAAATGCCTCTAATTACAGCTCAAAGCATTTTGTTTTTTGTGCTTCCAAGGCATTCTTTGATTTATACTGCAGTCTTGGAGCAATTTATATATGTGTAAGTCATGTTCAATTTGGTCTTGCATCTGAATACTCAGCTATACGGCTGAGCTGTCAATCACGTAAGTCATGTTAAGGATGACTCTGCCATTAACCAGAGTGAGGTGGCTATTGTACTTTTTCCAGGAGAACTTCAATTTTTCAGTATCATCAAAGAAGGTGAAACTGATCATTATTTAATATGCCATTGTTCTAATTGTACTGCTGGCTTTAGGAGGATCCACGCGTGGCATTTTTCTGTCTCCTAACAGAGAATCGTAAAATCATAGAATAATTGAGTTAGAAGGCGCCTATAAGGCCATTGATCCCAACTCCCTTCGCAGTGCAGGAATCCAAATTAAAGTCGATCTGACAGATGGTTGTCCTAATTTTCTCTTAAATGCCTCCAGCATTGGAGTGCTCACCACTCCCAAGATAATTGGCTTCATTGTTGTACTGCTCTAACAGTTAAGACATTTTTTTCCTGATATTCATCCTAAATTTAGCTTCCTGTAGCTTCAGCCCATTATTACATGTCCTGCACTGTGGAGTGATCAAACACAGATCCTACCCCTTGTCTGTATGTCTGAAGTATTTGAAAAGTGCTACCCTATCTCCTTTTCTCAAGGCCAAACATGCCCAGTTCTTTCAGTCTTTCCTCATAAGACTTAGTTTCCAGTCCCCTGAGCATCCTTGTTGTCCTCCTCTGAACTTGTTCCACTTTGTTGACATTCTTCTTAGAGTGGGATGTCCAGAACTTGACACAGTATTCTGGATGAGGCCTGACAAGTGCTAAATAGCAGGGAACTAGTACCTCTCAGGATTCAGAGACTATACTTCTGTTAATGCATCCTAAAATAGTATTTGCCTTTTTTGCAGCCACATCACGCTATTAGCTCATATTCAGTATTTGATCTACAACAATCCCAAGATCCTTCTCAATCATGGTATTGCTGAGCCAAATACCCTCCCCCACATCTTGTAACTGTGCATTTGCACTTTTTTCCCTAGGTGTATAACTTTGTCCCTGTAAAATATCATTCTGTTGTTTTCAGCCCAATACTCAGGTCTATCAAGATCTTTTGGAATTTTGTCCTTGTCTTCGAGGGTATTAGCTAGTGCACCCAATTTGTGCCATCAACAGATTTGCTAAGTATTCCCTGCACTCTCACATCCAAGTCATTAATAAAAAGGTTGACAAGCACCTGGCCAAGGACTGAGCCTTGTGGTACCTCACTTGATACCTTCTCCAAGTTTGAGAAGGAATCAGAATAAAGTGGCTGGCTTTGGCTGTTCTTCACCTTGAATTGTGCGAGAAAGGGGGTGCCTTCACTGTTCTCCCTCAGAAAGCAAAACTGTCTTGACTCATCCCATTTTTTTCCCATTCTTCGGTTCTTCACAATAACACTTTGCAATGATCTGGTAACAAACAAACCACATATTAAGGAATCAATCCATTCTTCCAGTATTTCCCCTTCCTGTAACAAAGCCAAGTTCCACTAGGCTCTGGCACTAGCACCGACATGTATTTTGGTACAAAAACCATTTGTACCTAACTTGATTATGACTAAGATGTCAATTTGTCATTTCTGTATTGATTTGTGCACTTCATCAAGCTCTGTTCCTTACTTTGTTCTCCTGGAAAAGTACAACGGTTTGATTTCATCTGTGTTTTGGGATTGGCAGGTAGGAATTAAATATGCACTGGTGTGCAAGGTGACACTTTGATCTGCCTGGATGAGCTAATACAGACCTGAGGATATTGTGGCCTGAATTAGCAAATTGGAGCATTTCCTACAATATACATGAGGATGAAAGTAGCTATGAAGAGGGCTTTGAAGACATTATGATTTAATAAGGGTAAAGCACTAATCGATAGGTTTCATCTTGTAATTTATACCAAGTTGCAGATTTATTATGCCTTGGGTTCCAAACTTGTAACAAAATGTATTCAGAGAATTGGCTGCTTGCCTTGTGACTTATCTCATTAATAGTCTACTATGATATGTAGTCGTTCGTAACAGTCAAGCTACAGCAGTCTTTTTCTT
Organism: Pogona vitticeps; assembly: GCF_051106095.1. Classification (NCBI taxonomy): domain Eukaryota; kingdom Metazoa; phylum Chordata; class Lepidosauria; order Squamata; family Agamidae; genus Pogona; species Pogona vitticeps. The sequence goes on along the minus strand of NC_135784.1, from coordinate 47,910,203 downwards.
TAGAAATGAGCTTAACCTGACACTTTATTTTCTTATACTATGGGTACTAAGTTGTAACATCTGTTAACAACTTTTTGTGTTTTAAAGTGTTCTAAGAACCTATGGGCTGAAGCACATATTATAATGTATAAGAATATAAAACTGCAGTGTGGCAAGTTCTAATTGTATTGCTATTCTTAAGAATATACTCACAAGAAGAGCCATCTCTACTGTGAACAGGGTGAGTCAGTTCCCTCAAGTGGGAGATGCTGAAAGGTGTGCGGACAGAAAGTGTCAACAGTTACGGCTGGCCTGCTCTGTTGGAGAGCAAAACTGTGTGTTCCACTTAATTTGTCTTGAACTCTTGGGCACCTTGTGGAACAAGCAAAATGGAAACCTTAGTCCCAACATCGAGTTTTTAAAAGTGTGTTATGTTATCAACCAGGGAGTGATGAAACCACAAGCCCCATTGCCCTGTACCATCACATTTGGTGTCCTCTGGCAGCACATGGCAGCCCCTCCACTATGCCTTAAGGCTCTCTGTGTGCGTTGGAATCCTGACTCCCCAGGGTTCAAATCCATATGGGAACAGAGGCTCTCAACTTCCAACTATGACTGTCCATAGACATCAGGGTTACAGAACTAGGAATGAATGATCCCTCTTCCTTGTCTACAACACTTTTTTAAATGACTAAATATGGCCACTATGTAAGTTCATACTTTCCTCTTACCCAGTTTTGGAGTTGTTTTTAAGTATCATTCTCTTTCAATTCAGATACACAAACATATTTGGGATATCTTCTAACTGTATAGAAGCCCCTACCTTATTTTGGGATGCCACCGGTTTACCTCTATTGAACCCCATATGAAAAAAGTGATTTTTAGAGCCTTTTCATCTTCCTGTCAGCAGTTGTTCTTTAACTAGTATGTTGCAAAAAAAATTCAATTAATGCTTATGTGGCAAATTCTCAGCTGACTCCAGTGCATCTGTTAGGATTCACCCCCTGCTATGGCTGTTGTCTGCTGATTTATTAATCCTGGCTGTTTATTTTCTTTCCAGCTCAACAGTTTTAGTTGTATTGTGGTTCTGTGTCCATTTATATACTAAGCTTATTAAAATGTGTACTTACTCACATCTTTATTTATTTTAGTAGATGTTAGCATTATGCGTCCTGCATGCACACGCCAGACACGCCATTTAAAGCTGGTATGTAATTTTTGAAGTTAAAGAAGATTCAGTAGTGAGTAGGAAAGAATACGTGTGTGAGAGAGAGTTTATAGAATTTATCACTTTGTGTGTTGTTTAGTCGTTTAGTCGTGTCCGACTCTTCGTGACCCCATGGACCAGAGCACGCCAGGCCCTCCTATCTTCCACTGCCTCCCGGAGTTGGGTCAAATTCATGTTGGTTGCTTCGCAGACACTGTCCAGCCATCTCATCCTCGGTCATCCCCTTCTCCTCTTGCCATCACACCTTCCTAACATCAAGGTTTTTTCCAAGGACACTTTTCTTCTCATGAGATGGCCAAAGTACTGGAGCCTCAGCTTCAGGATCTGTCCTTCCAGTGAGCACTTAGGGTTGATTTCCTTTAGAATTGATAGGTTTGTTCTCCTTGCAGTCCAGGGGATTCTCAAGAGTCTCCTCCAGCACCACAATTCAAAGGCATCAATTCTACGGCGGTCTGCTTTCTTTATGGTCCAGCTCTCACTTCCATACATCATGACAGGAAAAACCATAGCTTTGACTGTTCGGACTTTTGTTGGCAAGGTGATGTCTCTGCTTTTTAAGATGCTGTCAAGATTTGTCATCGCTTTCCGCCCAAGAAGCAGGCGTCTTTTAATTTTGTGGCTGCTGTCTCCATCTGCAGTGATCATGGAGCCCAGGAAAATAAAATCTGTCACTGCCTCCATGTCTTCCCCTTCTATTTCCCAGGAGGCGATGGGACCAGTGGCCATGATCTTAATTTTTTTGATGTTGAGTTTCAGACCGTTTTTTGCACTCTCCTCTTTCACCCTCATTACAAGGTTCTTTAATTCCTCTTAACTTTCTGCCATCAGAGTGGTATCATCTCGATATCTGAGGTTGTTGATATTTCTTCCAGCAATCTTAATTCCGGCTTGGGTTTCATCCAGTCCAGCCTTCCGCATGATGTATTCTGCATATAAGTTAAATAAGCCAGGGGACAATATACAGCCTTGTCGTATTCCTTTCGCAATTTTGAACCAATAAGTTGTTCCAGATCCAATTCTAACTGTTGCTTCCTGTCCCACATATAGGTTTCTCAGGAGACAGATAAGGTGGTCAGGCACTCCCATTTCTTTAAGAACTTGCCATAGTTTGCTGTGGTCCACACAGTCAAAGGCTTTTGCATAGTCAATGAAGCAGAAGTAGATATTTTTCTGGAACTCTCTGGCTTTCTCCATAATCCAGCGCAAGTTAGCAATTTGGTCTCTAGTTCCTCTGCCTCTTTGGAATCCAGCTTGTACTTCTGGGAGTTCTTGGTCCACATACTGCTGAAGCCTACCTTGGAGGATTTTGAGCATAACCTTGCTAGCGTGTGAAATGAGTGCAATTGTACGGTAGTTGGAGCATTCTTTGTCACTGCCTTTCTTTAGGATTGGGATGTAGACTGATCTTTTCCAATCCTCTGGCCACTGTTGGGTTTTCCAAACTTGCTGGCATATTGAATGTAGCACCTTAACAGCATCATCTTTCAAGATTTTAAATAGTTCAACTGGAATGCCATCACCTCCACTGGCCTTGTTGTTAGCCAGGCTTTCCAAGGCCCACTTGACTTCACTCTCCAGGATGTCTGGCTCAAGGTCAGCAACTACATTGTCTGGGTTTTACGGGATATGCAAATCTTTCTGATATAATTCCTCTGTGTATTCTTTATGACTTTACTGCCTATAAAACTGATAGAAAAAATAATTTAAATCATGTAACAACAAGATGTATTTATTTTGCCCCACTGACATACTACTGACATACCACTAGTATTGCTATGCTATCATGCCAGTTCTGACTTATGGCAATCCTTTTCAGGGTTTTTCAGGTAGGGAATACTCAAAAGTAGTTTACCATTCCCTTCTTCTGGGGACACTTCTGAGACTATGCATTTTGCGCAAGGCTACATAGGCTGGCTCTTTTGAAATACACAGTGGAGATCTGAACTGTCAACATCTGAATCATAACTGGCTTTAAAAAAACTGGTTTTTTGAAACTCTGCAAAATCTGTTTTGCCAGAGATGAAATTAGAATAAAGCAGCAGTGGCAGCTATCCTTCTCATGCATTATATTAATTCCCTGGGGAAAAAAACACAACTGTCTATCAACAGTCATAGAGTGTGTTTCCATTCAGACCTCTTAACCAGACTATGGGATTGTGGGAGGTTACTAAAAAGTAACTACTCCTGTATTTTAGGTACTTGCAAATTAATCAACAGATACAGGTGAACAGCAGCTCTTTTTCTTTGTATTGGAGGGGGCAGTTCTGTAACTTGTACAACACTTTTAGCCACATCCTCTTATATTGCAGTTCCTTTCTGTATTCATCAAGACATCGTGCGTCTGTCTCAGTGGGTGACCTCAAAATTCCACATTTGAAGTCCCAATGATCTGGGGATTCAGAATTGATTTTTAAAAAAAACTTGAAAAAAAACAGTGGGAGAATGTGTGAGATGGCCCCCTGTTGATCAGGTTAGGCATGCAATTATTTCAAAATAATTAGTTGAAAGGAGAAAAATGTCTGATGAACAGGCTGCGTTTCTCACCTCCATTGCCGATTGTTCTGATTATGAGAAAGATACTTTTCTTCATTGATCTAATGTTTTCTGTAATCCCCGTTAAATAATCACTTGGTGTTCTCTTGAAACCATAAGAACTACAAAGTCCTTGTATTTGTTGCTCTTCAAGTCCCGCAAGCAATTATGGGCTTTGACAGTAACTAGCTTCATCTGGGCTTCAAAAAGAGCGTCAAAGGCATCCCGATCTTTGTTCTGAATTGCATGAAAGCAGTAGCTACACTTTGAGAAGGATTAAGTGGTTAGCGCTTTCAAAGGGCCACTCCTGGAATGTTGTGTATCGACTCAGGCTTCAGCCAAACATGACCTGAAGAAGCCAAAGTGGTAAAGAGCATGAAATGAGCACACCTGCCCTTCATGGTTCTTTGTTTCTAGTGGAAGACCCTTGAACCTCTTCTCTTCAGCCCCAGCAAGGATCATTTGTGAAGGCTTTTGTGTGTACAGTACAAAATCTATTCTGCTGGACATTAATAGCTTCAAAAGCAAATGGCAATGTATTGCTAAGGTGCTCCTAGTCACTGTGGTTTTTTTTTTTTTTTTGCATGATTTGTGCTTAGTAACATTTCCCCTTTCTCTTGAATATTCTCTGAAAAACAAATACATAAAATCTAAAATATCTGCCACCATTTTCTTTCCATTGTTTGGTTTATTTACATTTTGTGTTCTCCTAATCTCCTAATATCTGGATAGTGAGTTAAGTATCTGATTGTGGAACCAGAGGCTGGGAGTTCAATACATCACTGTGCCTCCTGCAAATAGAGCCAGCCTGTGTGGTCTTGGGCAAGCCACATAGACCCAGGATACTCCCAGAAGAAGGGAATGATAAATCAGTTCTGAGTCCTCTCTACCTAGAGAGCCCTGGAGAGGGTTGCCATAAATCAGAACTTGCTTGATGGCACAGTTAATCTCAGCCTCATACTTCCAAGTTGACAAGCTGCCTGTACCTTCTGTCCTGTAGGCCAGCTAAATATGTGGTCCTTGCTCTTCTCATTCTTTCAGGTGAGGATATCGAAGTGAAAAAATTTGGTCCTTGCCCTGCCAGAGTTTAAGATATTTTCTGATATACCTTATACAAATTACAAAGCATATGCAATTTGTGACCATTGTAGTTTTTTTTTAAAAAAGTAGAGTTGTAACTGCCTTGTGTGGACTTCTAAGAATCAGAAGCACTTGTGAGTTATTTGCATATTTTTTCAATAATCAGCTAGTCCTTGTGGGCTTTCTTTGTGCGTATATGTGTACATATTTTTAAAAGGAATCTAGATATAAACTGCCCTAGAGAAATTGTCTATAAATTGCAGAAATCTTGACTAAGCGACCCTTGTCATGAGCTGAGGAAGCCCACGAGTTGTAGATATTTCTTATTGAGTTGTCTTTCAGCACCAAGCAGCCTGAATAGGCTAAAATGTGGAATTTGACAAATAGTTTTCCTGTCCCTAAAGCCAAACTAGTACTGATTCTGTGGTATTGATGATATTCATGATTCCTCAAGTAAATACCTGATTGATTCTCAAAAGATAAGGAAGGCCTCCCAGGAAAGAAGGAGGATAAAGTAATACTAAGGGAGTTGTCAGCTGGTCTCTGAATCCTCCCTGTTGAACATCTTGCATTGGTTATGCAGCAGATGGTCAGACACATACCTCATAAATGAATAGAATCAGGAAGCCTACTCAACTCTTATCTTGCCTTGATTATCATGGATGGAAGTGAGAATAGACCAAAATGTGTTGCCAGTCTTTTACCCCTTTCCTTATCACCAGGGTTACAATTTAAAACAAACAAATCAACACTTAGGAAACAGCTGGGTTTTTAACCCCTAGAATTTAGGACAAGGGTGTACACATATATACATACATATGTATCTGTATATCAAGATCCCCCAACTTCTGTCTGCCTTTTATTTAAAAGCAGTGGCCAAGAAATGGGAAATTTTAATCAGTTTTGCATGGGAATTTAACCCTTTTGTTATTTAAATTAGTGATGAACATGATTCAGAAAAATTGTGATTTGTTTATGATTCATGATTCATCAAGATCAATGAATCACAAATCATGAATTTTGAATTATTTTCTGACAAATTGATGAATCATTTTTTTATTTTAAAACACTATAAAACACCCTCCCCAAGCACCTAGAGATACCAGATTTGCCGGGAGTCTTCTCCAGACTCTCCTCTACAAGCCCTGCAAGTTTGGTGAAGTTTGTGTTTCGGATGTCCAACTTATACACCACAAAATGGGTTCCTCAAGGAAAGTGCACTTTAGCAGTTGGCTTGAGAAAAACTCAGTCTTTACAAAACTTGGAGGGATTGTAGAGGAGTCGGGGGAAGCTTCCTTGCAATTTAGGTATGTTTAGGTGCTGCAAGGGTGTTTTATAGCCAAACAAATTGATTAATCAAAAATTAATTGATTTGTATTTGTTGGAGGATATTGATTCTTATGAATACAAATCAACAAATTATTGATTTTTGAATGAATTTGATTTGTTTGTTTTTATTCATAACCATCTCTAATTTAATCCTTCAAAGCAGCATAAAGAGTTGAGAGATGCAATATAGGAATCTGCCTTTCTTTTACTCTGCACATACTAGAAGCATCTTTTAACTTTGTAGAAACACTGTGGTAAAATTAGGGCCCTAAAACTCTCCCAGCACTGTAGCTCTGATTGAAATACAGCGTGGAAAGAAAAGTTGATTTAAGTCAAAGAAAAAGATTTTAAGAAACCTGACTGTGGATCTCTCACTTTTGCTTTGGCTTTTGAAACTTGGCCAGTGAGGACGGAAGTCCTGCTTTCACTGGTTTAATTTGTACTCTCCCTTCTACAGTTCTACTGGCCATACTGACTGATTGATTCTGAGAGTTACAATAGAAAAAAGTAACTTTCCCAAACCCTGCTCAAGTGATGTCCTTGTTATTCCCCATATATAATGTTTTTCAGAGATAAACAATAGTGTTGAAAGTAAGGTAAAGTTAAAGGTTCCCCTTGACATTTTTAGTCTAGTCGTGTCCGACTCTAGGGGACGGTGCTCATCCCGTTTTTCAAGCCATAGAGTCAGCGCTTGTCCGAAGACAGTTTCCATTGTTACGTGGCCAGTGTGACTAGGGAGCTCTGTTTTACCTTCCCACCGAGGTGGTACCTATTTATCTACTCACATTTACATGCTTTCGAACTGCTAGGTTGGCAAGGAGCTGGGACAAAGCGATGGGAGCTCATTCCATCGTGTGGATTCGATCTTACGACTGCTGGTCTTCTGACCCTGCAGCACAGGCTTCTGCGGTTTAGCCCACAGCACCACCACATCCCATTAGGAAGAGGAAAAGTACCTCTTCCTAATACTGAATCCTAGCTCAAATCAAAGAAGGAATTAAACACCTAGACCCAACCTGGGCAAAGTGTGGCCCGAGGGCCATATATGGCCCGGGAGCTGTTTCTGTCTGGCCCGTGGACAGTTTTGAACATCAAAACCATTTAGAGCTAACAAGTTTAAAATAAAAGCAATCATACCATTGCTGTCTCATTTTATTTTCAAGTAAAGTTGGTTTGGCCCCCAAACACAGTTCAGATTTTTCATCTGGCCCCCCTATAGAAATTAACTGCACACCCCTGACCTAGACACACCTAAGACATTATATTTGTTTTCAGTATTCCGATTGTTAGTGCTTAGACTCTATTGTGGAATCATCATTCTTGCACAGGTCTTTCACTCCTGGCCATTCCTGCTGAGATACTGTATGTCGCAGCCCTTTTCACTTCTCTTAGTCTCAAGACAAGAATGGAAGCCATAAGTGGTACATTTATGTATACTTTTGTTGCAGTTACAAAACATATTAGACTTCTTTTGCAATTCAATATTACACAGACTTTGTGAGCTCAACTCTTTCTAGGAAATGTTCGAGCTCCATAGACAAAAAAAAAAACTTCTGTAAGGACACTGGGTGAAAATATTCACACCCGTTTTATATGCGTCAGGATGAAAATAACAATGAATGTTTTTACCTGTTATTTTAGTTTATTGGTTTAGTGATTTCTGTGGGAACCTGCTGAGCAGTTTAACTAAATGGGAAGTAGACAATATGGTAAGGAAGGCATTTATGTTAAAAGTAATTGACCAATTAAAGTAATACGTAACCAGGCCCATATGGCATTTGCCTTGAGAGTCATTTAAGAACTTAAATGTAGAATTGTTGGTATATTTTAACTACAATATGTAACTTGGCACTAAAATTAACCTTCTCAGCAGAAGACTGGAAGGTGGCCAGTGTTTAAGTTGTGTTTTGTTTCTGTTTTTTAAGGGATCCGAAGGGATCTAGGAAATTAAAAACCTGCCACATCCTAAATTCTGTTCCAAGTTAATTCATGGAAAGGAAAAGATTATTAAGCCTGGAATTGTTATACTTAAAGAAGAATTATCTTTGTTGAGGGAGGATGTTGATACAATTTATTAATGCCTGAATTCTGTGAGAGTATCCACAAACATATTGCTAAGGATGGTCCAAATTTATAACAAAGTTTAATTTGGGAGACAACTATTCTGAAGAAAATCATAAGTGAATTATTGTCTTGCCATCATCTGTTTCTAGTTAACAGTGTGTCATCTCTCTTAAATTTTAAGAAGGACACGATTCTGTAGTTGCTTGCAGCAGCCAAGAAAGCTGTAGAAAAAGAAGTACAGTGGACCCTTGACTTACAGACGGCTTGACTTACAGACTTTTTCAGTTACAGACTTCTCTGGCCGCAAAATTTAGGTTTGACTTGCAGACTGAGATTTGACTTACAGACCAGAAAAAAACCAAAATGGAACAAAAACGGCCTGTTACAGGATTAATCGGTTTTTAATGCACTGTAGGTCAATGGAGACTTGACTTACAGACTTTTTGACTTGAGAACCGCCTTCCAATACGGATTAAGTTCTCAAGTCAAGACCCCACTGTAGAGAGAAACACAAAGCTAGCTACTGAATCATCCCCCTGCCTCTCTTTCTCCCAATAGAGAGCACACGCTTTACCTGGAGAAGATGTCAGTTGGAGTCTCCACACAGGGTTAGGAAAAATACTCCTCCCTGGTATCCTGGAGAGCTGATGCCAGATTGTGTTAATGGTACAGGGTTAGATGGATGAGGTTCAGTCGAAGGCAGGTTCCCATCTTCCTACATTCATTCCCAACTAGGGCTCAGCTGAATGTTTATCTGCTTTGGTTTTTCTGTCAAGGTGTGCAGGAGCCTCGTGGCACAGTGGTTAAACTGCTGTCCTGCAGCCAAAACTGTGCTCACAACATGGGGTTCAATCCCAGGTAGCCAGCTCAAGGTTGACTTAGTCTTCTATCCTTCCGAGGTTGGTAAAATGAGTACCCAGCTCGTTGGGAGGGGGCAATGTGGAGCCTGCATAATTAACTTGTAAACTGCCCAGAGAGTGCTTAAAGTGCTATGGGGCGGTATATAAGCAGTTCACTTTTTTTTCTTTTACATGAATGAAAGTTATTTTTCAAATTTGTAGAACAATATATGTACTGAAAATATTTCTCTCCTTAAGTGGTGGGCTGTTTAGAGGAAACTGTTCAAAGTTCTCAAAGCTCAAGCCTTTTACATTTGGAAGTTTCGTACATGTGCAGCGCTACCATTTGTCTTTTCCAGAAGTGGGTAAATGTCCCTACAGCAATGGGGCAAAACTTATTTTGAGTCTCTTCATGCAGCATTCTCTGTGAAACCAGTTATATGCTGGCACATAGCTGGCAGCAGCACTATCTATCTGCATTGTAGATCCTCCAGCCTCAAGGTTGGCTAAGTGGTGGGACATACGGGGAATGTTGCCTAGGAATTAGGAATCATGCTTTGAGAGGCTTTTTTTTTTAAAGGTTGGTTAGGTAAACTCAAGGATTTCCCTGGTCCTTTGGTCCCAAACCTTAGGAGGTTCTCTAAGCTTTCTCCTGGAACTTAAAAACAACACAGCTAATTTGAATGGCAATTCCTTTCCGCAATCTGGTGAAAAATAAACAATGTAGAGATTAAATCTGCTGAAAACAGAAATTTTGGTGGGATAGCTATGATTATCATCATCATCATCCTAGAACTGTAAAGCTGGAAGGGACCTTATGGATCATTGAGTCAAGCCCCTTGTAATCAGTTGCAGCAATACCAGGAAAGAGTCTTGTGGTGCCTTAAAGGTTAACAAGTTTGTTTCTTTTGGCATAAGCTTTCATGGACTACAACCAACTTCTGTTGCATTTAAAGATGTGGACTAAAGTCAGTGAATTTTTTTGGAAATTAAACATTAAATGCTTTACAGTGCCACAGGAATATTTTGTTGTTTTTCCAGAAGACCAAAACGGCTGGATAGTTCAATGGCTTATGTCTCTGGCTGTGGAGCCAGAGGCTGGGAGTTCAATTCCCTGCTGTGCCTCCTTGACAGGGGCTGGACTTGATGATCCAGAGGGTCCCTTTCACCTCTGAAGTTCTATGATTATTATTATCAAAGTTCTTCTGTGAACTAGCAAAGTGAAACCAAAACTGAACTAATCCTCGTGATGCAGCTCTACTCTGTAACCTATTTGATGTTCCAACTGTTTTGCTTTTACAAATTTGCTTTTGAGTTCTTCTGCTCAAAATTAAAAAAATGCTCGGTTGTTTTAAAAAATCAAAATTGCTTTACAAGTGGAGAATTCTCCTGCCAAGAATCTTATATTTAATCCAAATTAATTAAATTATAGAATGCTAATAAGGAACCGTATCTTTCAAATAAAAGCTAACTTTATGGGTCTTGATCTTAGAAATCTCCTCTCAAGAATAATTGATCTTACATCAAAGCATCTAGTAAAGACAAAGTGCTCTAATTTTTATTTATTTATTTATTTATTTATTTATTTATTTATTTATTTATTTATTTATTTATTTATTTATTTATTTATTTATTTATTTTAATAAAGAGATTTTCTGCTGTTAAAGGGAAACACCTTATATTGTTTGCATCCATGGCAAGTGGTCTGTAATAACTGGTGCAGTGGAAGTTTAAGCCTGCTTTCAAGGGTCATTGACTTTCCTGACTGATGTTGAATTTTTCAACTGATCTGTTGATCTGGCTAATTTGCTTAATCAGAGGAGGGTTTAAATGTTATCCCGATTGCCCCCAGAATGCTGTTGCAGCACTATTTTGCATTTTAAAGAGAATTAAGCACTGAAGTTGGTGGATGTAATTAAAATCACAGGAACATACTGTGCATTTTAATGAAACCTTGTAGATAGTGGTATTTGAGGTATGTAATAATTTTCAATATTTCCTTTTAATCCACAGAATCTTGTTTTAAACTACTACATCAAGCCTCTTTCATAGCTGTTTTATGTACATTTGATTGGGAAAATTATAAACACATTGTAACTTCATTCACTTACATATTTTTCTCTTTGCTTCCCTCTAAACCATAGATTTCCCCTCTCTGTCGTATGATTAGCAAAACCATTGTTGTTCATAGCTGAACTGCACAAATTGTGGCTAGTTTTAAACAAGAAATACAACCAAACTGACTTCAAACAACAGTTAAAATGGATATGCAAACCTTTTTATAAAGCAATGACAACTTGTGCATTTGAGCAGGAGGAACTTAACTCCCCAGATTTGGGGGAGGGATACAGCTGTCCAAGGTCACAAGCTGCCTATGTTGTGAAGGTAATCCTGGTCTGCTAACAAATCCTCATTAGCCATCCAGAATTACTGTTCTGTGTTCACTCACTTTTTATAGGAAGAACAGAGCACATCCTTAGCAACCTGAGTCCTATTAGTGTTCTCCCAAAATTTCTTTTACCTTTCCTCAAATTCTAAAAATCTGATATTGCTTGAGAAGAATTGAACAAAAGTGTAATGAATTCAGGTCATGACACATTTCTACTGCTCCTTTTGTAAATAGCTTTTAATGAGGCTAGTCCAGCTTCCGCTTAAATCTTTCCACTCTCTTTGCTCCTGAGGTCTGTGGCCAGCAGTCCTTGCTCTATGTGTGCATGTCTGTATGTGTGTGTTTCCTTCTTTATAAAAGGATAAAGGGTGGAAACTGCTTGGAGTGCCATTGCTTAGGGACCCCTTGGTCAGTTCAGAAGTTCCTTTCATCTGGAGTTGGTGGGGTATTGGGTTAGAAGCTCCTTATTCCTGCTAAGAATTCTTATGTCATCCCAAGATGTCCACTTCCATTATGTATCTTGCAACCACAACAGCTGCATGGAAAGACCTGTGCCTTCCCACTATCCTCTTTTCCAAGAAGAAGCAGAGTTGTTGTTTTTTACGTTTGTTTTTACTGCTGTGGCTACAAGGCTATTTCTTAAAAAATATTTTTAAGGCAGGAGTAGGCAATGATACCTTGGTTGTTGTTGTACGGCTGCCCTTTTACCTCTGCTATGAAGATGGGAATTACAAGATGTTAGCAGCATTAAATACTGCATGGGGGAACAGAGGAAAACTGTGCTGTCTTCTGTTGGCTGGGCAATGGGTACCCCCCCCCCCCAGTAATTCTGGGCTGATGTACCTTTCCCTCAGTCCACAAGCGATCCCTAATAAGAACAATGCTTCAGTGACAGTAAATGGCTCAAATGTAGCTCAACATGTTGAATGAGCAAAAACATGAAGAGGGAAGGGAAGAGTTATGGGACAAGGTAAAAGAGAGGAAAGAGCTAGAGCAGTGGTTCCCAACCTCGGGTAACTCAGGTCTTTTTTTAACTGCAACTCCCATAAACCTTCACCACTGGCTCTGCTGGCCAGAGTTTCTGGGATTTGCAGTCCATGAACACCTGGGTAACCCAAGGTTGGACACCACTGAGCTAGAGGAAGCAGGAAAGATTACAGCATGTTCCTGCTTCTTCTAATCTTGGCTTGGGAGCATGACATCCAGATTGAGCCAGCGAAAAAGGTATGAGCCTGGGAACATAGTCATTGTTTCTTCGTTGAGGAAAACTACTATTTTTAGCTTGGAAAGTAGCTCTGGATGACTATTTATGACTCCTGTCCAGACTTGGCTTTTAGAAGAAAACAGCTTGACAAAAGATCAACTCCGAGCAGGCTGTTCCGAGCCATTTTCAAATGGCAGGCATGTATTTAAGAGGCTCTTAAAAAAATAAAGTGCTCTTTTGGAAAGCCTTTTGGAAAGACACTTGACCTCTCCTTAAACGCCATCTGGTTTCCAACTTAGTTTGCACCCCTTTGGGTGCAATCCGCCAAGTGCCGTTCTACCAAAAGCCATATTCACTTCAGTCAAGCTCTCATGGAACTGGACTTGGTGGACTGTATTATTTTGCTTGTATAAGGCTTGTCTCTTTGTGATCAAGCATGGGTACTTCTATAAACTGGGAAAGTTGAAATCCCTCTGCCCTCAACATGCCCTGAATATGGTATATTTATGTAGATAGATGAAGTAGTATGTTGTGAGGACTGGTTAGAATCTTCTTTGCAAATTTGTAAGACTAGAATAATGTCAGATGTGTAGATCAGGCAAGATTATTAATGAAAATTGCTTCTCACCAGAAATGGCGTTGGTGCTCAGTCTAGGATGTAAATCTTTACATTCGCGAAGGTTTTCATGGTCAGGATCTAATGGTTGTTATGGGTTTTTCGGGCTCTTTGGGTATGTTCTGAAGGTTGTTCGTCCTAACGTTTTGCCAGTCTCTGTGGCCAGCATCTTCAGAGGACAGTGCTATCCTCTGAAGATGCCCATGGCCACAGAGACTGGCGAAAAGTTAGGAAGAACAACCTTCAGAACACGGCCAAAGAACCCGAAAAACCCACAACAACCATTAAATTTTTCTTGAACTTGTTATCCTTTATGTTGTAAGCCACCTAGAGTGGTCGAAATGACTAGATAGGCGGGGTATAAATAAAATAAATAAATAAAATAAATCTTTATGTGTCTCATTCTTGAAGATAAGAATGAATCATTTCAACTCTCTTCCTGCTGGCTGAGTTTTCAAGAGCTTTTTGCTTTTATTAATCATAAGTCTTGAGTTGTTTGGAAAAAGAAAGAGAAAGGGAGGTTTTTGAAGAAAAAAAACTTTTATTTTGCACAAAAGGATTTGTATTTCATGCAACAATCCAGTAGTTTGTGCAGATTACTATGGCTAGTATTCGGCTGCCTATATGTGAAGTGGACAAAGAAAATAGCATATGGTTCACCCTCCCATTCCAGCAGGCTCTTCTTTTCATGGCAATGTGCTGGTCACTCTCAGAGCCATTCTCAACCAACGGGAGTGGACACATGACAGGGAGCTTCCCAAAGTGGGAGATGGGGATACAGATAGTATTTCCCTTCTGCTTCACATTCAGATAACAGAATACTAGCCAAATGTATAATTTAAAAATGCAAAATTTTTTGGCTCAAAGCCCAAGCTTTGGCATGCAGAAAGATATTATTTTTCGCTGGTAATAATAATGAAGTGCAGATCCTCTTGCTTTCATGCAGACATGAAGCATCTTGCAACAGTTTGCAGAATTTTTCCAAGAGTGAGAAAAGTTGTAAGTCCCACCCTTACTGCAGCCATCATATCTGCTCATGCTGCCCCATATAGTTTGGCCTCATAATATGCACTGTTGTGGTCATTGCACCCTAAGCAAGGAATATAAGGAAACTATTCCAGATATTATGAGCCAGGCCTGAAAGAAAACTGCTGGGCTCCTCTTCAGAGTTTTGGAAAACTTATCTTTTTTCCAGGCTGCTCCATGCCATTCCCTTTTCCTCTTTGTCTGCTGCCCCACAGCATTTTTACATTGAAAGCCCTGTAAGGTGTTTTCAACCTGGTGGTACATAACAACAACAAAGCATTATGTGGCTATTGCACCTGCACAGTCTTCCTTGCGTTGTTGGGGGCTCTGTCCCCACCCCATAAAATATCTTGCATTTCTGCTAACCCAAGTCTTCCCCAAGGCTGCTGGTATTTCCTTCTTGTGTATGGATAGCGCTGCTTGGGGTGACATAAAGCCGGGTGTGCGCTCACTTTTGAATTTTGGAAACTGAGGCACTGAGGGCTCCTATCAAACCAACAGCAAAACTTTATTAACATTTAATGGAAGGGGCTGGTGTATTTTGCCTCCACCATAATTTGCTTGACTAGCTTTCTCTCATCAAATTTCTTGGAAACCTGGTCATGAGCGTCCATTTTTATCATTGTCTTTTGAGATTGGACCTGTTTCGTGAAATAACCTTACCTCTGTAATGTAGGGGGTCATTAACCTTTAACAGAATTACTATAGTTAAAAGGTAACCATGATAGACATGATGTTCCAGAGACCTGCAAAAGTAGCACTCACATGTACAGTCATCATTCAGGAGCTGCTTGAGTAGGTAGAAATTAACTCAAGAGAGGAAGTGCAAGGAATATATTTAGTTCTGCATGTCCAGCAGAATGAGAGCGACAGGAAGACTTCAGAGTATCAGGAAAGTTTGTAGCATATTGATAGAGAGAATGATTATGGCAATAAATTAGGAGAAATTGCTGCAGGTTTAATTGCACAATTTTATACATGTGTTCTAAGATATTCATGGTGACCGCTATTGTGGATTACAGTACACAGACATTTCCTTTGAAGTAGTCTTCTCATAGTCTCAAATGCTGTGATCCAAAAGAAAATGGGTATACCAGAGAACATCTGGGCTTGGAGAGCACAGGCATCGAACTATGTTTTTATGCAGTTCATTGTGGAAATTGTAAACGTGTCATTTTCTAAATCATGATAATCAACCTGCAGCATTTCACCAAATGTATTTCATAAACTAAGATTCACTGAATGCAGTCTGAAGAAAGTCTCAAAGACCTTACCTTGACCAGTATATACTTTGTTGTCTTCTGTGATCCAGTTTTGCTAATTGGCCTGTGTCAGTTAGCTAAATGAAAGAAATGATGGATATTAATAACATTCAGCTTGAAGATAATAAAAAAGGTGTTATTTAATGCTCAAACACTGAAATGTAAATTTGATGATCAATAAAGAATTGGTTCCTATGGAAGCCAATAGTAACCATGAATCATGATCCAAGACAGGGACACAGAATGGTTTTACCATTTACATACTTCTAGTGAGTTTCCATGGCTGAAGGGGGAGCCGAATTCAGATCTCCTGGGTGTTCAAGCAGACACTATGCTGCACAAATTACATATGTTTATATGTAGCCATTAATTGTATAGAATACTTAAATCCATGGTAAAAAATGTGGCAACTTAAGAGTACAATCTTACGTATGTTTAATAAGAAATTAGGCCTACAATGTTCAGTGAGGTTATTCCAGAGATAATATGACATTTCAGATTTAATACAGGGCTTCTTTGTTTATTAATATGGGACCAAGAGAAGGAATTGGTGTTTGTGTTTGGTTCCTTTATGTTCTTTGATTGAAAGACAAACATAACCATAATTAATTGCAAATGAGATGTTTGCAAGAGAGACTAGAAACTTGTTTTTTGCAACCAGCAAGTTTCATAATCTTGTAGATTTTTTACCTGATGTGTAATGAATACCTGTATTTCAAAACACCACTGAATCATTTCTAGGCAGCTTTATATTCATATCCTTGGGAATGGTTTCACATTTGGAAAGAGTCATACAAAAATAATTTTTTCTAAGATTATTTTAAATAAATAATAAGTAGCATAATAGAGAGCGCTGGCTGCAATAGTACTCTCAAATTGTGGAGCTGATCCTTCAGGGGGAGTGTAACCCATTGAAGTGTATTTCCCTCTAAGAGGTCTGGCAGTCCTCCTGACAATAGGATCTCCATCTTATCTGGATTCAGTTTCAGTTTATGGGCCCTCACCCAGTCCATTATCAAAGTTAGGCAGTGTTCAAGGACCTGTACAGCATCACCTGCAAATGAAGAAAAGGAGAGATGTGTGTGATCAGCATACTCGTGACAGCAAACCCCAAATCTTTTTATGACTTCTCTCAAAAAGGGTTCATGTAGATGTTAAAAAGTTCCTAAGGAGTGGAGATGGCATCCCCAAGCTGTTCCTTCTGGGATTGGCCATCGATAAAGGACTGGAACCAAATTGGATAACTGTTCTAGAAGAATACCACCAATGTTAAAGGTTGCAGAAATATCCAAGAGGGCCATTAGAATTACACTCTCCTTGTCTGCGTCCCCTGGGGGACCTTGCAAGGCAAGCTGTGCTGTATCAATACTGTTCCATAAACTAAACCCTGAATAAAATGGATCAATTTCTTCCATCACTGATGACATGAGTGGGCCGTTGAACCGTTGTATCCTTGGTGCATTTTAATAGCCAATGTGGGCAAGGATCTTAAAAAGAGATAGTAGCTTTACAGCATGCAAGTGCCTTGTCAACGTCCTCAGGCCTTACTAACTGAAACTGAATGTTGGTCAATAACAAGCACTGGTATGCTACATTTGGTTGGAAACTGAGAGAAGAGAGAGCAGTGCATTTCTGAGAGACCCTTGCTCCAACTCTGTATGCTTATCACATACAAAGCATCTTCTAATGTGGATTTTGCTTTCTGCTGCAGTGTTTTCTGTGTGGATTTTTCCACATGTGGTTTTCCCCAGTACTCCCTTGTATTTATCCAAAGATTTAAATGTCGAATCACACCTAGCCTTCTGCCCTCCCAGCTGCACCTTGTTGGGGAGAAAAGATAGGCTCAGGAGCAGAGCACATGAGAAACGAGTCCTTTTGCTTAGAATTAAATGAGGTTTAAAGATTAACTCAGCTCAGAAGAAGATGGAGCAGGGGGCCTATACGATTTGTTTATCATTACCTTTAATGGCAACATTTTACGATTCAGAACACACTCCTTGCTATAGATACAAACCCCCCCCCATCCCTGCCACTCTAATGGGGCTATTCTTGTTTCTGTGGGTTTTTCTCCACACTTGCTATGCAAGCTCTAGTTAGAGAAATCTAACTGGAGTGCTGTGAACAGAGAACCATACAAGACCACAGAGTCATGAGATTAAAGAGAGGAGAATGTGATACAGGGCCGCTGAGGAAAGAAAATAACCCTGAACTAAACATTCAGCCTGCTTTCTCAAAGAACTGTCATTGGCCTTTTGCAGGTTTTATGTGTCCAAAGTATTTGGGAAAGGGTTTTAGCGTTACATTCCTAATAGCTCTCATTTCACCCATTTTAACCCTTGTGTATTAGTGTTTATGAAAACTGTGGAAGAACAAGAATTCGAACCAAGCTGCTCGAAAACGTACAGTATGCTTACAGTGGAGATACTTCACCACAGGAGCCCAGGTGTTTCCTGTCTGAAGTTTGAAATGGCTGTTTAGCTTACAGTGGGTTTACTGAGATATGCTTTTTATGCGTTGAATGTGCAGCAAAGAAATGTTGTACTTCAAGCCTACCTCAGCAAAATACAAACGGCAAAAAGGATTGCACGAAGCCAAGTCATATAACAGAAATATCATGCAGCTCTTGTGCACTCCAGACAATTGGACGCTTTGTGCTTCAGTGTCTTAAAGTTGATTTCCTGAGGATTGCATTTAAAACTGAAGAGGATACTATATTGGTGGTGCTGATGGCCATCTGAACATTGAATATGTTTTTCAGTAGTTTAATCTTCTGTGCAACTAATACTCCGAGCAATGTCAGATTTACTGCTTAAAATATATAGAGCCGCCTAGAGTGGTCCTGACACGACCAGATAGGCGGGATATAAATTTAATAAATAAATAAATAAATAAAATAGATTTGCTGTAACATGTTGTTCGAGTGTTTGTTTATTGCCCGTTTTCCTACGTAAAAGATTCAGGGTGGTTTAATAACTTACGTGTTCTTGTTATGTGCCATCAAGGCATAGAAGAGCATTTACTCTTGCCCCGGCTTAACGCACTACCTTCAGCAGTGCAGGAGGGACGGTATAAAAAGATCCCCTGGGCAGAGCACCTTTGCCCATGTGGAATGGAGCAGACAGAAACAACTGAACACATCCTGTTGTGGCACACATTTTACAAGGATGTACGTGAAGAACTTGTCTCCCCCCGATTGGCCGATTTCCCGGTTGTACAGAGCAACAATGTATGCACGTGCTGCTGTCTGACTCCAATCCCATTCTTACATAAAGGGTTGCCAAATTTCTTACTGCTGCAATGAGCATTAGAAAAAGGACCCTAAAATAGGATGAGCCTCTGTAGTTAGAGCATGGTTTGCTAGAAATTCTGGAATTGCTTTAAGGGAGATGTTTTGCTGCTGCTGTTGTTCACCTCAGAACCATGTATCTGCATTTGATCCCAATATTTTTGTAAACCTCTGTAAACATTTATATATTTTGATGTTTTATTTGTGGCTGGTCTTTGACCGTAATAAAGTTTTATCTATCTACTGTGGGTTTACTGAGATGTGCTTTTTATGCGTTGAATGTGCAGCAAAGAAATGTTGTGCTTCAAGCCTACCTCAGCAAAATACAAATGGCAAAAAGGATTGCATGAAGCCAAGCCATCTAACAGAAATAACACGCAGCTCTCATGCACTCCAGACAATTGGATGCTTCAGTGTCTTAAAGTTGATTTCCTGAGGATTGCATTTAAAACTGAAGAGGATACTATATTGGTAGTGCTGATGACTATCTGAACATTGAATATGTTTTTCAGTAGTTAATTTTCTGTGCAACTAATACTCCGAGCAATGTCAGTTTTATTTCTTAGAATATATAGGTTTGTTGTAACATGTTGTTTGATTGTTTGTTTATTGCCCTTATTCCTACGTAACACCAACAATTTGAATGAACAATCTCCAGAATGTCCTGTCCTCAACAGCCTTGCTCTGTTCTTGTAAACTCTAGTTTGTTGGTTCCTTTAGGGAATCAATTCAGCTCGTATTTGGTATTCTTCTGTTCCTGCTGCCTTCAGCCTTTCCCAGCATTATTGTGTTTTCCAGAGAATCCGGCATTCTTATAATATGCCAAAGTAGGGCAGCCTCAGTTTCAACATTCAGCATATTCTGTCCTAATGGTAGTTTCTTGTCCACAATACGGGTTATGGTTCAGGATAATCAAATGCTGAGGCACACCTATTTCTTTTAAAACAGCTCACAGTCAAAGTCTTTGCTGTAGTCTATAGATTAATCTTCTAAAATTCTTTGGTGCACTCCAGTGGCCAGCCGATATTTGCAATTCAATTTCAATGGCCTCTTCCTTTTCAGGATCCAATTTGAACATAAGTCATTAATTGTTCTATTTAAGGTAAAAGCCTTTGTTGCAACTTTCAGCATCATTTTGCTTGCATGGAAAATTAGAGCAATGGTCCTATAATTATCACACTCCTTGGCATCTCCTTTCTTGTGGGTTGGAATGGATTGTAAATGTTGACAATCTGTGGGCCACTGTTTTGTTTTCCATCTTTGTTGGAATAGTGTTGTTGGGATTTTTGACAAATTCTGTTATTTATTTTTTTCCCAGTGGTTTCAGAGCTGCTTTCACTTCACTTTCTAGAACTGCAGTTCTTCATTCTAGAATTCCTCTCCAAAGAAGGTGGTGTTGTAGACTGTAGTAATTGACGTGTACTGAGATTCACTTAATTCAGCGAGGATTAATTTGCACATGTAGTAATTTTTCTAGCTTCTATTGCATGAATATAGTGAGATTTTGCGAAAGAGTAATTGTGACTATTCTTTGAGGGAGATGTTCATTATTTGGTGGTAAAATTAGCTTTGAATCAGTAGTTATGATTCTGAATAGACTAAATACACCTACCTACCTACCAACCACAAAGCATCAGGTTTCTTTTTTACAAGATATATACAATTTTGCCTTCACTGAAGGAAGTCCTGTTAGAAATATTGGAGAAACA